>NW_023416317.1:1604254-2049254 GCF_014108235.1 Myotis myotis
CCCAGCACGTGGCATGGCCTTGCCACGGGCTCCCAGGTCTCCAGGCCAACCTGGTGCAGCTGCGTTAAAAACTCTATAAAGGTATATATGTGTACATCACATGTACGTATATGTAGGTCTACCTGGGTATGCACACACACGTACATATTACCAGTATGTGGGTGTATAAAGTGGCAGATTTCACATTTTAAAACCAAGGAGAATCCGGTGAACCACACATTGAGTTTGAGTTTTGTGTCAGGGTTCCTGCAGGAAACGGGTGGCCTTCTCTCTTTGCTGGGGTCCAACCCCAGCAGGTCCAGGGGTGCCCAAAGGTATAGACGGAGTCGGCGAAGAAGGAATGACACAGAGACAGTGTTCAGTTGATCAGCAGCCTAGCCAGGATCTCTAGCCAAGTTCTGGTCAGGATCTCCAGCGAAGTTCTGGTTAGGATCTCCAGCCAGGTTCTGTGTCCATGTTCTCTTGCTAGGTTCTCCAGCCAGGTTCTCCAGGTTCTCCAGCCAGGTTCTGTAGCCATGTTCCCTCGCTAGGTTCTCCAGCCAGGTTCTGTCCAGGTTCTCCAGCCAGGTTCAGTCACCAGGTTCTAGTCAGGTTCTCTTGCCATGTTCTATCCAGGTTCTGTAGCCAGGTTCTGTCTCTAGGTTCTTCAGCCAGGTTCTCTCGCTAGGTTCTGTCTCTAGGTTCTGTGGCCAGTTTCTGTCCAGGATCTTTTGCCATGTTCTCTCGCTAGGTTCTGTCTCTAGGTTCTGTGGCCAGTTTCTGTCCAGGATCTTTTGCCATGTTCTCTCCAGCGAAGTTCTTCTGTCTCTAGGTTCTGTGTAGGTTCTGTGTCTAGGTTCTGTCTAGGTTCTGTTGTCTTGTTACATCTGTATTTATACCAGTTGATTCCAATCCTATCAATCTCTATTCCAAAGGTTAGGGCGTTTCTTATCTCCATTCCAGGGAGTAAAGATTATGTAGCTTAAGCATGATTGTTCGTAGTTAAAGTGATTAATTACCCGCCTGGCACTTAGTTAAAGGGTTTTATACCCTCCCTAACTTGAGGGGAAAATCCCTACCTGGGGAAACAACCTTTCTCAGAGAGGTGACCTTGGTTAAAACACATAGTGCCAACAAGGTGAGCAAACATATTAAGAACAGTATGCCATATATGCCAGGTCCCTTGAAACAGCAAGGATGGACCGGCTCCCGGCATCTCTTCTAGGCCCGAGAGGACCCGGGAAGGGCAGGTGATGGCTACTGGACCCTAGAGAGAACAGCTGTATGGGGATGGCCGGCTGCAGGGGCTGTGACCACTCAGGGGGCTCGGCCAGCCTGCAGCCTTTCAGTGCGTAGAGTGGGGTGGGACAGTGGGACTTGGAGAAGCAAATGGAAAACCATTCAGTGCGTTTTGTTCTGTGAATTCGTTTGGGCAAGAGACTGCCACACAGTCACCCATGGAGGCCAAGGTGGGACTGAGCTCCCAGACCTCAGGATGGCTGGGAAGCCCGTGGTCCTCAGAGCTGGTGCCCCTCTATAGCACCTGGTCATCTGGGAACTTGCTAGAGAGTCTTAGGCCCCACCCTGGACCTATGAGTCAGACCAAGGGGCGGGGCCTATGGGGGCTCTGGCCTGTGACTGAGCAGCAGTCCTCAGCACCTGTGCTGGAGGCTCAGCAGCGATGCCTGTTTGCTGAGATGGCCACTGCTGGCCTGGAGGTGCCAGTGACCAGCATGGTGTCCAAGAGGGAAACCTCCCACCTTCCTTTTAGAAGACAGGCAGGCACACTTCAAAGAAAGGGAATGATGGATCACAGTGGGCCCTGGGGCAGGTTCTCCCTGGCAGGCCCGACTTCCGGAGACTGTTTTGAAAAACAGAGGCAAATGCTGCCTGCTTTGTTGTTTCCCTGATCCCCGCAGCCTTGGGAAACACTTGAGTGCTAGGTCTTGGCCTCGGGGAGCCACAGCTGCTCCTTGCAGCTCCCTGCAGACCTCTGTACTGAGCAAGGTTGCCTCAGGGAAAGTAAACTGGGGAGAACAAACAACAAAACACCTCTGCTGTTTGTGGCTGCCTCTGCCTGTTTTTTTCTGGAGCTGTTTTGTAACCACAGGCTCCTTTATAAAACAAGGCAGGCAGGCTCTGCAATCCCCGGCCTTCTTTCTCCATGGCCAGGCCGTGCCATGGACTTTCCAAGCCTCTGTAGTAGTCACTTCGAGAATATCTGCATTTAAAATATGTAAACTGAAAAGGAGAAAACTTCATTCTTCTAATGACTCCCAAGATGGTAACTGGCTTTTCACATCTCCAGGAAAACAGACTGAATATGGCATAATCAATGTTCCGGCATTTTGAGGCTTTTCTGTAAAATACGTTAATGGGCTTTTAATTTATGGCAGCTCCTGATGCTCAGGTAGAGAGGGGTCACTGCTGATCCCCTGGCCCAAGTGCTCGTGGGGGCTCCAGCGGAGTGGAAGGAGCAAAGGCCTGATCTGCGGGCAGGCCTGACCTCCCAGGTGAGTGCCTGGCCCTCCTGGTTCCTGGACTCAGTGGGTAAGAGCAGTGCCCTAAGCTCCCCACCAGAGGCAAGGACCCACCTGCAGCAGAACCCCTGGGGCATCTGCAGGGGAGGCAGCACCCGGACCCGATCCAGACTCTGACTTGTGCAGGGAACTGCATCTCAGGCGGGTCAGCAGCCACTCAGGTTGCCACCTGTGGCCTTGGGGAGCAATGCCACCACAGTGGGAGTGGTGGGGGGAGTGAAGGTGTTGCCAGTGGGAGCGGTGGGGGGGAGTGATGGCATTGCCAGTGGGAGTGGTGAGGGGAGTGATGGCGTTGCCAGTGGAGTGGTGGTGGGGAGTGATGGCGTGCCAGTGGAGTGGTGGTGGGGAGTGATGGCGTTGCCAGTGGAGGGGTGAGGAGGGGAGTGATGGCGTTGCCAGTGGAGGGGTGAGGAGGGGAGTGATGGCGTTGCCAGTGGAGTGGTGGGGGGAGTGATGGCGTTGCCAGTGGGAGTGGTGAGGAGGGGAGTGATGGCATTGCCAGTGGGAGTGGTGGGGGGAGTGATGGCGTTGCCAGTGGGAGTGGTGAGGAGGGGAGTGATGGCGTTGCCAGTGGGAGTGGTGAGGAGGGGAGTGATGGCGTTGCCAGTGGAGGGTGAGGAGGGGAGTGATGGCGTTGCCAGTGGAGGGGTGAGGAGGGGGAGTGTTGGCGTTGCCAGTGGAGGGTGAGGAGGGGAGTGATGGCGTTGCCAGTGGGAGTGGTGAGGAGGGGAGTGATGGCGTTGCCAGTGGAGGGTGAGGAGGGGAGTGATGGCGTTGCCAGTGGGAGTGGTGGGGGGAGTGATGGCGTTGCCAGTGGAGTGGTGGGAGGAGTGATGGCGTTGCCAGTGGAGGGGTGAGGAGGGGAGTGATGGCGTTGCCAGTGGAGGGGTGAGGAGGGGAGTGATGGCGTTGCCAGTGGATTGGTGAGGGGAGTGATGGCGTTGCCAGTGGAGTGGTGAGGGGAGTGATGGCGTTGCCAGTGGAGTGGTGGGAGGAGTGATGGCGTTGCCAGTGGAGGGGTGAGGAGGGGAGTGATGGCGTTGCCAGTGGAGGGGTGAGGAGGGGAGTGATGGCGTTGCCAGTGGGAGTGGTGAGGAGGGGAGTGATGGCGTTGCCAGTGGGAGTGGTGAGGAGGGGAGTGATGGCGTTGCCAGTGGAGGGTGAGGAGGGGAGTGATGGCGTTGCCAGTGGAGGGTGAGGAGGGGAGTGATGGCGTTGCCAGTGGAGGGTGAGGAGGGGAGTGATGGCGTTGCCAGTGGGAGTGGTGAGGAGGGGAGTGATGGCGTTGCCAGTGGAGGGTGAGGAGGGGAGTGATGGCGTTGCCAGTGGAGGGTGAGGAGGGGAGTGATGGCGTTGCCAGTGGAGGGTGAGGAGGGGAGTGATGGCGTTGCCAGTGGGAGTGGTGAGGAGGGGAGTGATGGCGTTGCCAGTGGAGGGTGAGGAGGGGAGTGATGGCGTTGCCAGTGGAGGGTGAGGAGGGGAGTGATGGCGTTGCCAGTGGAGGGTGAGGAGGGGAGTGATGGCGTTGCCAGTGGGAGTGGTGAGGAGGGGAGTGATGGCGTTGCCAGTGGAGGGGGAGGAGGGGAGTGATGGCGTTGCCAGTGGAGGGTGAGGAGGGGAGTGATGGCGTTGCCAGTGGAGGGTGAGGAGGGGAGTGATGACGTTGCCAGTGGAGGGTGAGGAGGGGAGTGATGGCGTTGCCAGTGGAGGGTGAGGAGGGGAGTGATGGCGTTGCCAGTGGAGGGTGAGGAGGGGAGTGATGGCGTTGCCAGTGGAGGGTGAGGAGGGGAGTGATGGCGTTGGCAGTGGAGGGTGAGGAGGGGAGTGATGGCATTGCCAGACTTCTTTTTTAAGGCCTGAACATCATTTTAATGCATTTACTTCTCATTTACTCACAAGTTCCCCATTATTTTGGCTCCCCTTTCCTTTTAAATCTGGGAACGTTCTTTCTAAAATCATTTTATTTTGGTCTGAGATACATTTTCCTGAATGTCCTTGTAGCGGTGGTAAACTTCTGTTTGCCTGAAGAGATCTTTATTTCTCCCTCATTTTTGAAGGATAGTTTCTCCAAGTATGTGATTCCAGCACTGTTTTCGCCTCTGAGCAGTGTTTTTGCTAATTTACTTGGACATCTATCTTCTTTTCTGGTGGTTTTAAAAATTTTTTAATTACTGTATTTTTCATTTCTAAAGCTCAGATTTTTTATTAGAGTTACAAACCTTGCAATTTATAGCATACATTTATGAATATGTATGCATTACAGTACATGCATATGTACATAGTATGCATTTTATATTATCAACACTATAAATATATATAAACACTGTAGCACATAAAGTTTATATAGTATTTGGTTTGAACCATAGGGCTTATATTTTACTAGTGTCCCAGTGCATGAATTCGTGCACCTTGAAAGAAACTGTGGGCCGCAAGGCTATGGTGGGCACAGGGGCAGGCCTTGGCCCATCCTCCGTGCCCCCACACGGCCCCTCCCACCATGGCCCCAGTTCCCCTGTCTGCCGGCAGCCCTGCTCCTGCTGCCGCCGCTCCCACGTGCTGATGGCACCAGCCCGGCTCGTACCCGCTGACAGCGCAAAGCAGTTGGCGCCATCCGTGGGTGCCAATGACAGCTGCTGCCTCGATCCCCCCTCAGGTGCGATTAAGGCCGGCAGATGCCACTTGCACCTGCTGATGGAGCCAAGCTATTGGGACCAGTGCTGGGTGCCAGCAGCGGTGCGAGAGGTGGCTGCTGGCCACGATCGCCCCTCAGGAGCAGGGGGAGGTGGAGAAGCTCTGAGGGGTGATCAGGGCCGGTAGCTGCTGCTCACATCTGCTGACAGCACTGAGTGATCAGGGTTGGCGCTGGGCGCCGGCAGCGGGTGTGAGCAGCGGCTCTGGTGCCGGCTGTGGGTGTGAGCGGGCCTGGCACTGACAGCAGGTGAGAGCGCCGGGCGCGACCACGGCTCATGGGAGCAAAGAATTTTTAGTGACCACTGGAGGTGTCCCCTGATGACAGCGACCAGTGCCCTGCCTTGGTCTGGTGCCCCTGCTCACCTGCTCCACCATCCCACTGTGCCTGATGCCCACCATGTTCTGTGCTCTGCTGCCTGCTGTCGACGCCTGCCATGTTCCATGCATGCCCCCTGGTGATCAGTGCATGTCATAGTGACTGGTTGTTCAGTTCCGGTTGTTTTGGTCTATTTGCATATTAGCTTTTTATGTGTATAGATAATATATAAATAGTCTATACACATGCATACACTGCATTTTATAGTGTGTATACTACAAACACGTGAAAAATTATAATACATGTTGTTTTACTAGTATATTGTTTTGTTTAGAGTTATAGAGCTTGTGGGGATGGAATTCAGCCCTGCATCTGTTGGACTCAACAAAACAAGCAAAAACAAAAACACCCCACAAACAGCGCTAGTCCGCCCTTTGCCGGGGGTGTCCGGCAACTAACATTTACCAGTAGGAAGTCCCACAGGCAGTGCTGTGAGCGTGTTGGGGTGCCCCCTCTCCAGCGTCTGCCTGAGCTGCCAATCAGCCACGCCCTTCACAGCCCCTGCCCCAGCCCTCCCTCCCAGGCTCCCCCCTCCCGCACCTTTCCTTCCAGGCCCCTCCTCACACTGTTCTTCGGGGTGACTTGCCTCCCCCACCCCAAGCTGTGGAATAATATATTTAATATTGTGGAGTGCCCTTTTCCACCCCATCTTCCATTTCTCCTAAAACTTGCTCCAGATAATCCCTGGAAAACCCGCTTGGAGGCCTCCGCGCCCTGCCCAGCTCGGCCGCGCGCCATGAACCGCGCACCAGGACACGCACCTGCGCGCGGCCCGTCATTCGGTGCAGGGACAGCAGGTTTCTCTTTCCTTTTAAAAACTGTGCTATTGAAAGATTAGCGCCTATCCTTGAAAAATTGAGAGACTTCACAGAACAATAATCTGATTACTGAATGGGAAGCTCTGGAAAGCATGGGCTCCTGTTCCCACGTGGAAGTGACTGCCTGTGGAGTAGTGGCCCCTGGGCTGAGGCAGCCCGGCCTCCGGTTTCCACATGCGGTCGCCCTGCCTGCAGGCCTGCCCGATGCCGGCCGCGTGCGCAGCTGCAGTGTCTGCCTGGTCAGCGGGGCTTGAGCCCAGCAGGTGACCCTCGGCAAGGGCTGCAGCCAGAGCCCGCTCACAAGCTCGAGGCGGGAGGTGTCTAGTCCAGCTGAGCGTGCGCCATGCGCCCGAGGGTGCTGACCGGGGAAGCGCCCGCAGCTCCGGGAGAGAGTTCTGTGGTCCAGCCCTGCTGCTGTGTGGTCCTGGGCAAGTTCCACACACTCTCTGCCTCAGTTTTCTTATCTGCAATATAGAGCTTCTAAGGACTTCGTTGTAAAAATAAAATTAAATGAAAGAACTCTTCTGAAATACGTAAAACAAAATCCAGTTCATAATGATTTACGAGTGAATACACGGTGGTTATATTTTTATAGGATGCAGAAGAATTCTTTCAGTTGTTGATTCAGTGTTGACTCAGTAAATCTCTATCGAGGTCTTGCTGTGAGCGAGGCATTTCTGTGAAGTTCTGCAGGACAGTGATGAATAAAACAGAGGTCCCCTGATCTTTTGAGCTTCTATTTTAGTGGGAAAGACAAGTGAATAAAGGAGAAAAAAGTTAATAGATCATTACAAGAGCTCTGGAGAAAGCAAAGCGGATGCTGCATGGAGTCACTGAGGACCGAGCCCAAGCAGGACGGCGAGGCTGCCTTCTGAAGTGGCCTTTGCCCCTAACACCCGAGGACAGGAAGGAGGCCGCTGGGTGAGGAATAGGCTTCTGGAACGCCCAGGCGGCAAAGCAGTGCCCACCCTGGGGCGGATGACATTCGGCTTGCGCGAAATGGAAGGCATGCCTCTGTGCCGGCGCTGGTGATTGGGTGGCTGGTGGTGGCATCAGAGACATAGAAAGTGACCGTATTATGCAGGGCCTCTAGGCCGTAGAGAGGAGTTTGTATTTTGGCCCATTTGTTTTTGCTGTGTGGCCGAGTAGTTTTGGAGAGCCTCTCTGAGCCTTGGAAACGCCTCCTGGTCTCGGGGCCTCTGGAGGCTTAGAGAATATGGCATTTTATCCTTTGGAATCACGCTGTGGCCTTCATCAGCGGTGTCCGCGTTCTCTGTTAGTTTGGTAGAAATGCAGAATCTCTGTCCTCACTTTAGAACAACTGAACCAGACGATCTGGGGACGGCCTAGGGATCTGTATTTTAAAAAGTTCTAAAACACTCCTGTGTGACACATTGGGGCTGCTTTCCAGGGGAGTTAGAGCTGCTCTCTGGAGAGCAACGGAAGCCTTCCACGGGGACCCAGGGGTGCTGCCAGCCCCCAGGCGCCAGCTCACCGGGCTTGGGCGCTGGTGCCAGAGTGAGAAGTCTTCTATCATGTGCAAACCTTCTTTGGTGTTGAAAGCAGATCAACATAAGAGTGATTTGTGGTAAACATTTTCTTTTGATTCAGGAAGTTTAAAGCCAAAGGAAGCTGATAGCATAGGCTATTCAGAATAAGTAGGCTTTACCATGGTGACAGAGAGCTAGGGCAGAAGGGACCTGGGGAGCACCAGCTGATGCCCTGGCCCTGGGACGAAGAGCCGGAAGCCTGAGATGTTCCATGGCTTTCTTGGGGTCACACAATTGATTGGTGACAGTACTGGGTCCACAATTCGGCTTCTCCACTTTGATGCCTGAACTTCACATGTCTTGATGGAAATGCCTCTATGAGTCTGATCCTTATGTCAGCTACCTGACATGGGGCTTGTTAGTCTTGTTTTTATTTTTGAAATCGAGCAGTGAGGTTCCAGTGTCCTATTTGTGAGGCTAACAAGGCCCTAGAAGTTTCTGTTTAACCCCCATTTTACCAGTGGGGCAGCTGAAGCCCATAGAGTTTGAGGTACAAAGTCCCTGGGCTCGGTCAGAATTGGATGTTGCTCTTTTTGTCTTCAAACATTTTAAGAATTATTTTGAAGGAAAAGTTGATTATGGTTAGTACTTTTACTAATTTTGGTGTTGGTTATTATTTAAAAATAACTTTAAATGATTATTTAATATTTTCATGTTTTCTCATTCTTTAGAAAACATAATTAATTAATAGGAAATGGTAGTACATTTTTCCATGTAAGATGTGAATTAAAACAGCTTATTGTTACCTAAACACTTTATAAAATATTCTGCAACAAACCACCACTTTTCAGTGTATGTATTGAAGTAATTGGTAAATGCATCTTTCAAAACAGCATTTCCGGCTCATGTTTTACAGCATTTCTCTTCATACTGACATCCCTCGTTTGAAAGGTGTTTTCATACCCCTACATTCGATGTCTGCCTCGCTGTTTTCAAGAGTAAGGAAGTGGTGGTTTTAGAAGTTACATCTTAGTTAAGTGTAAAAAATATTTTTGTGTTGCAGTGTCCCAGGAGCTTTTGCTGACAATTCCAGTTTCCAAACAGAATACTTGGGCGATGGTGAGGGCTTCAACCCCTTCTCTGACTTGCTGTCAACCATGAACGGGTGGGTGTGATGCCTGCTGGCCGATCGGGTGAGTGTACAGCTATGATCACGCGCCTGAGAATTCACAGGGCGGAAGTCCGCTGAGGGTCCCATGCAGTACAAGAAGCTGCTGAGAACACTTGCAGTGAGGACGAGAGAGTCTCGTTTGAAAGGAGGGGCCAACTCGGTCATTATTTCCCACTGTACTCTTTTTGGACGGCCCTACAGTGGCCTCAGGGTTTATAAAGACAGAATGGGGTACAGGAGAGTGTGTTTTGCTTGCTGGTTTCTTTTAACCGTACTCCGAAGGGTGGACTGAGTGTGAGCCGCACATGCACAGGTGGGAGAGGATTGCTTGATGACCCACCATGAAATAAGGCTCTAATGTCCTTACCTGGAATTTTGGGGGGGATTTAAGTTTTATTTGTTCATTGAGAATGTCCCATCCCAAGCTCTTGAGGGAGCTAGAAGGTTGGGACTTTGGATGCTCAGAGGGTTTCAGAATGACGCATGGGCATTTTTTTTGGTATTACGGTGTACCTCGTCAGGTACTCACTGTAATTTTGAGGGGAGGTTAGAAAGGGATGCGATGGTCTTCTTCTGTCATGCGTGTCCGTCTGTATCTGAACGCATCTGTCATGTTCCTCAGAAATCGATGGCTTCTATGTAGTAATAAATGAACAGTTATGACTTGCTTTAACCACAGCAATAATTGGTTGAGGCTAGGCCTTTCGGGTAAAAACTGTGACATCATTCAGTGGTATGTTTGTTGTAGAATGAAGACAACTTCATGGGGAATTGTTTGGTTTCAAACTTTGTATTGAATGACATTTAATGGTAAGAACCATTGCATAACCTTTTTTTTTGTCTTAGTGGAGTTGTATTTGAGACAGATTTGAATTAACGGAGGGAAGTGAAGTTGAAAGAGCGCTATATTGGAAATTGGGAGACCTATCAGCTACCTGACGTGGGGCTTGTTAGTCTTGTTTTTATTTTTGAAATCGAGCAGTGAGGTTCCAGTGTCCTATTTGTGAGGCTAACAAGGCCCTAGAAGTTTCTGTTTAACCCCCACTTTACCAATGGGGTAGCTGAAGCCCATAGAGTTTGAGGTACAAAGTCCCTGGGCTCGGTCAGAACTGGATGTTGCTCTTTTTGTCTTCAGGCACCGATTCTTTCTCCCTTATCCCAGTGGTGGAGATTGAGAAACAGCCCATGCAGTTTGTAAATCTTCTGGTGTTTCTTCTACGACTTAGTTATGCATTCAGCTATTTGGGCCAGATTTTTAAAGGTTTTAGTTAGAGGTCATTTTGACAAAATCCTCTCATTTTAGAGGAAGAGAAAAGCACCTAGTGATGCATCTAGCCAAGCTTCCCCCTCCCAGATGGTCCTCCGAGAGCCTGTGGGCTTGATGTTCGATGGGAGATGGTCCCGTGGCTTGTCCTTTGCATTTAGTTCTCTGAGCTAGAGCCAGAAGGAGGAGTCTTTTTTGTCTTCCTTATAGTATCCTTTCTTTCATTGTCCAGGAATAACGCAAACAGTAGACGGTACCACACAAGGAAGGGGTCCACAGTGAGGAATGGCTGATGGAGTCATGGGACTTCAGACCTTTTAGATCTCTGACCATCGTCTGGGGTCGTTCTGCAAGTCATTCGGCTCCCTGGTCTGTGATGCTCTCCCGAGGTAGCCAGTGCTGCCCGGACGTCAGGCTTTGTGAATGGTCTAGTAGACCAGTGGTCGGCAAACCGCGGCTCGCGAACCACATGCGGCTCTTTGGCCCCTTGAGTGTGGCTCTTCCACAAAATACCGGCTCTTCCACAAAATACCGACTTCTGCGCATGGGCCACAAAGTTTCAATCTCACTGTACGTGCGCGCCCACACGTGGTATTTTGTGGAAGAGCCACACTCAAGGGGCCAAAGAGCCGCATGTGGCTTGCGAGCCATGGTTTGCTGACCACGGGTCTAGGCTCATGAGCAGACAGCATGCGCCGTGGAACAGTCTATCTGTGGGAGTCCAGGCAGAGTGAGAACCAAGCCCGCGTGTCTCACACACGGAGGCTCTTAGAAGTGGTGGGAATTCTGAGGGCATTGACATAGCAACAAACTCAGGTTTGAGGTTACCTGTCATCTCTGGCTTCAGTATTGAGAGAGTCTGACTTAATCTCACTCTCATAAAATTGATGTATGAAATTTAACAAAACCACATGAATGAATCTCTTGGCGACTAGGTTCATTTTATTCATTAATTTCATTGGTAAGACCTGCTATTTGAAAAATCAATCTGAAATACTATAATGAACATGTTATCCCTTTGAACTGATAAAATGTGCTGGTAGGCCCCGTGGAATACCAGTTTGCATAAACATGGATCCACTTTCTATCTCCCAGATGTGCTAAACTGCACTGTCAGGAGGGAGTAGCGCCCTGCAGTCATGAGCTCTGTCCTGCCTGTTCTCAGCGCCTCCTGGTTGGGAAGGAGCAGTTCTCCCCACAGCGCCGGGCCTGGCTGCCTGCGTGCCTGTGACCATGAGCACCGGGTACCCTGCGTGTTCTGGGCTGGAAGCTGCAGGGCCCAAGCCCCCTTGTCCGCACTGTGCCCACAGGCCCATGGCCTTTAGAATGTTACCGTTTATCAAATAACCAAGAGAAGCACCAATTAATTGTTAGAGTTGATAATTTGGAGTTTTAGGCTTGAAATGAACTCCAATTCTGGGTGAGACATGTCATGGTGAGTGCCCCCCTGGGAGAGGGCCACAGGCGTGGGCAGCAGCTGGGCAGCCCGCCAGCTCACTCAGGCGCAGGGGAGGGAAGGCCCGGTCGAAGCTGTGCACAGCTGGCGCGAGGGCAGCTGTCGGTCAGTGGGCGGCGGTGACGATGGTGCCCGTACACGATGAACTCGGCAGGCACCCGTGTACCGGTGCTGACGCGTCCCTGGCGCCTCCCTGTCCCTGTCCCTGTCCCTGCCCCGCGCAGCACGGAGCCTGAGAGCGGAGGGCGAGTCTGCCGCATAGCGAGGGGCAGTTGGCCTGGGAGTCAGCGTGGCAGGAACCATCTGGGTTTGCGCAGCGCTCTCCTGCAGAGAGCTGCGCGGCCGGCTCTCGGGCCGGCGTCCCGTCAGTGTGTCCCTTGCTGCCGTAGGAGTGTAAGCGTCCTGTGACATTGTTCTGTCACCACTTGTTTTTTCTTATTTGCCCATAGTTCCTCTTTTGCTCTGTCATAATCACATTTCTAGCATCTGCCTACTAGGAGGAGGTAAAGACGGGGAACATGATTGTTCTCACGTCCTGCTAATGGGCCAGTTTTTGCCTTTTTATAAAACAACAGAGTGTGGATTTTGTGTCACTGGCTTTGGGGTGGGTGGTGGGTGCTGCTTCCAGGAAGCGGTGGGGCGGGGCGGGCGCAGGGCAGGAAAGCACCGGGTCCCCTGCGTGTTCTGGGCTGGAAGCTGCAGGGCCCAAGCCACTGCCTGTGCTTCAACTTCCAGCCCCTGAAATGTTAACTTTGAAAAGTAATTTTAACAATTTAATAAACTACACAATATGTTTTATAGGCTGGAGCGAGTGATCTTAAGGATTTTGGTCTCTTCATAACACAACGAACCTAATATTGGTAAAAAATACAGATCCTCACCCGGCCATAGAGGGAGGCGAGATTTAATAAGCAGTTATGAGCCGTGGCAGCTGCCTATCAGACTGTATCACTTGGGCTCCAGCGAGCGAAGGCAGTGTCAACTTACATTTTATCTCCGAAGCATTTTTGAGGCATTTATTTTGCCTTTCTTTCCAATCCCTAATGTAATTGGCTAAACATTTCCCCAAAGTTAATTGGCCAGGGGCTGGGCGGAAACCTTGTGTGGCTTGATAAAGATAGAAATTAACGTGACATTTACGTGGAAGTGATGGGATATACAGTCATATAGTGACGGGGTGGGGCGTTACAATATTACTTTTCCCGCCCATGCTCAGCAGTTCTGGGGATCAGAGAACCTCCAGCCCCCCCTGCCCCCCAACACACACACACACACACACACAGCAGTGCAGCTAAGCAATCCCCATGCCAAATTCACCGTTAAAGTCTTTAGGTGGAACTGTAAGACAGATGAATGAGTTACTCCATTTGTCAGTTATAAAAGAAAATCCACCAACTACTATTATGAGATTAAATTCCAATTAGAAAGTTGCATTTAATTCCATAGCTATAACAGTGTTTAATGAGTTCTGTTGGATGTGACAGTTTGTGTGAGATAAATTGATATGGCATAGGTAGATATAAATTTATTGGATAATGTTAAACATGTTACTTCATGTATATTAGCTGTGAAATTTATTTCTTCTCTAGTTATGTCCCCGAGGAAGTAGTCAGAGGAAAAAGCATATTTTCAAAGAAAGAACCCTTTCTGTTTTTTCAGATACTTGTTCTGAAACAGTCTTTTTTCACTTTTATTTAAAAAATTTGTTAAATTTCTACATTAACTAAATTTATGATTCTTGGTGTATGCTATTTATAAAATTGAATATAGGTTTTATGATATAGGAAATTAGGCTAGGAATGAGAATGCGATCCAGTTTTGTGATGAAGGTAATCTGCATTTATATTGCAGATATTTCCACTTCTCTCTAAGCCCCTCATGGGATTCTGCACACATTTATCTGGACATACATATTCACTGTAGAATAAACTTTTAATGTGTTGGACAGGCTTTTGTTCACATGACATCTACACAAAGCATCAAGCCCTTTGCTTAAATCAGGGGTGGCAAACGTTCTTCGATCTCTTCCCCGCACACCTGCCCAGTCCTGTGCCCAGCAGGAGTCACTAATTGATCACACTCATCGATCACATGGGTGTGGATGTGCGCTCAGACATATTCCACTTAAATTCTTGTGGGCAAGCTTACAAATACACTATTTATGAGAGAAGGTCAAGCAAGTAGCTTTTGCCCCCCAATCTCTTAAGTTTTTCTGTGTATGCCTAATGCTCACCCCAGTTCCTGGCACCAGGTTAAACAGGACAGGCTTGTAACATTAATGAGATAAGTGTACATGGGCACAATTCTGGCAATTATTTGGTGTGTAACGATTGGATTTTTGGCATCATGTATATGCCATATTTGTATGATTTGTTAGATGATACATTTTCTACCCTTCATCTGGTTTTGGTGTTACATCTGTGTAACGTCTTGTAGGTTTTTGCCCATTTCTATAACTTTGGAAAACACAAGAAAGAGACAGTGTTGCCTTCTTGTCACCTGTGCATCAGCTGAGGCTCAGACACAGCGACCGGTGTGGGCGAGAGGCAAGTCCAGCCCTCTGGCCCAGGAGCTCCTCCACAGGGGGTGCTGTGCAGGTGCTGGCCCGGGCAGGGCAAGTTTCTGGCAGTTTCCTTTCGCGTGTTAATCTTGGTGTCTATCGATGCACTGTAGCAAGCTGCACCGGGGGAGAAGGCACTTAGCTGTTATATTTCAGGTGATGTCTTCCGCGATGTAAAATTCCAGGAACTTAAACGACATTGCATGCTGTTTCTGACAGTCTCTGCTCTCTGTTCCCTCCGTTCAGGTAGTGCTCAGAGGCCAGAGGAGAGAATTCTGTGCAGCTGAGGGGCAGGCCACTGAGCTGCCCTGTGGAGAATTGTCATCATTTTACTTCCTCCTTAAAGAAAAACGAGTCATTAATGCTTTAAGCACCATTTAGTTAATGTACATTTTAATTTCGTGTCAGCGTGTTGTTGGGATCTGTGTGTGGCCGTGGCAGCCAGAGTTCTCGGAGTGACTGGGTGCACGTGTGTGCCATTCGCCGCTCGGCCCACGCTCCGGGGTGAAGTGTCAGCCTCGGTCAGCACAGTCAGGGCCAGCCGTGTCGTGCCGATGCTGGGTCTTGGGTTTTCTCTGCACACAGTTTCTCTGACCGATTCATAGGACTAGGCTCATGAGGTGAAATCTTTTTCATCCTTCCACGTGTTCCTGGGATTTTAGAATGTTAATAACAAATAATTATAGCAGCCGCTCATTGGGCATTTGTTTGCCTGCAGTGGTTGGGATATCACATTAGTTATCTCCTCCAATCCTAACGGCGTTTCTGTGTTCTGGATGGAATTATTCTGGTTTTATTGTCGAGAAAACAAGCTCTGTGCCTAAGTCACCCGGTCAGGATCACATAGCAGGTTTTGCAAGCGGGATTGACTTCAGATTGGGTCAGTTTCAAAGCCCACATCTTAGCCACCAGGGCATGCTGCCGCCTCATCTCCGAGTAGATTCCTTTCCTTCGGTTTGGGCAGGGAAGATTCTGTAGCTGATAGCCTCTATGGAAGATGCGGGATCCAGTTCATTTAAGACCAGTTTAATCTATACTCAGGATTCCTGTAGAACCAGTGATATAAAAGGGAGTAAGTTCTCCCTAAATGATTCCTTACCTTCTGGTCTTTTCCTCAGCCCACAGCTCCCAGAGGCTGCGGTGGGCTCAGCACATGTGCGCCCTCAGTCCGTCCTGCAGGGAACGGCGCACACCCACCCTCAGGGGCTCTTCCTACAGTGACCACGGGGCCGGGTCGCAGGCCTGCTCCGAGCGGGCGGCGGCGAGCCTGGTGCTGGGCTTTGTGGCCGGTGGGTGGCAGGGCCTCCGCCCTCGCCTGGCCTGCAGGGGCGCTGGGCCCCCCGGGGCCTTCGGCCGGATGGGGCGGCTCAGTGCAGCTGCCCACTGCGGAGTTCCGCACGCGCATCCGGTGTGATGGAGGGTGCCCTCCTCCTGTGCTCTGTAGAGCCGGGTGTTGGATTTGTAAGGGTGAAATGGCATACCATGTGCAATTTGCTTTACAAATCTTCAGAAAAGAAACAATGGAACAGAATCTTGATATTCTAGAATCTGGATGACAGGTAGGAAGGGTTCATTACACTATTTTCTCTTCCTTATGTGTTACAGGTCACTTACAGCTTTAAAAAGTGTGTGGGGGTGCGAGGTGAGGTGCTGCCCTAGCGCCTTGCCTGGTGCACTGGTGGCAGCCAGTCCGGCCAGAACCTGTCTTCCCTCACTGTGGGCACTGATATCATTTCATTGATGTGGAGTCCCAGGGCAAGGAGATGCTAAACTAAGTAGCTAAGTGTTGGAGTAATTTTCTCATAGAGATACAATGACTTTAGCTGACATAAAAGCATTTCCTGACCAACCTATACAAACCCACAGCAGTTCAGCAGCTGTTACAATGGAGCATACGGGACATGCCAGGGGTTACGATGCACCTGGTAAAGGTTTTCTCTCTAACCTCCTCTCTGCAGTGTTTGCAGGGAGCAGAGCAGGAGTGGGGAATGTCTGGCCCGTGACATCATCTGGGCTGGCCCTGCCAGGCATTAGGGATGTGTTCATTAAGGGTTTGACCAGTAGAGCAGGCTGGTTTTTAAGTTGGTAGTGGTGTGTGGCCCAGGAATGATGCTATAAATATCCCGATGACCCAGGGCAGGAGAAGGTCCCCACCCTGGAGTGGGGGAACCCGAACCCAGGGCCCATTGGACCTTTCTTCTGCCAGAGACTGAACCCAGCGGTCTCTGAAGCCCTCGGCCGAGTCAGGGTCCTCTCCCAGCCTCACGCTCCTCATCTGCCACATGTGGACTCAGCATCTACCTTGTCTGGGAACAGTCCTTCATCGAGTGCTTGCCTCCTGTGAGCACTAGGTATGTGTCACCTGCTACTGTAGTTTAACCTTTGTGAGATGTGTGCCAATGCCAGGAATTGAAGGATGTAGCTATGAAGGCTCCACGGGGCACTGTTTGGTGGATATAATTTAAACCTTATAAATCCTAGAAGTGTTTTTTTGTAATTATTAATAGCATTTTAAAAACCAGTGTTAGAGAGTTTTACATAGATGTTTGAAAGGAATTCTGACACCAAACTGTATGAGCACTGACAAGTGTCAACATGCAGCCAGACAGGTTCAGAACATGTATCATTTACTGATCAACATGCTGCCTCCGTTAGAGCACTAACTCGGCAACTTCCTGTTGTGCTCTCTGTGCTGCTGTAATCAGAGGACAGCCATGCACATTGAAATATGAGCAAGTTATTTTGCATGTGTGGTTACAGCTTTTAAAAAAATATATATTTTTTATTGACTTCAGAGAGGAAGGGAAAGGGAGAGAGAGATGGAAATGTCATGATGAGGAAGTCACTGACCGGCTGCCTCCTGCACGCCCCACACTGGGGATCGAGCCGCAGCCGGGCATGTGCCCTGACCGGGAATCAAACTGTGACCTCCTGTTCATAGGTCGATGCTCAACCATTGAGCCATCTGGCCGGGCTGGTAGCAGCTTTTTAATTGTTAGTGTTGCTACTTAAAAAAGATATCAGGTTAGTTACTGTTGCTATGGCTAGTAGTCATCAGGATTGCATGAGAAGGTGGGGGAGCCACAACTCAGTGCGGGGTCAGTGTGTCAGTCAGGGCCCGGCCTCAGGCAGCTCTCCTGACCCTGGGACAGGATGGATGGGAGTCCTTATGTTTTCTTTCTACTACTCCGTTCTTTGAAAACTTTCATAACCCAAAGCCACACATGCTTGTGTATATGTGTGACAGTAGAAGGTGCTCTGAGTCCCTGTCTGTCGGGTCAGCAGACCTTTTCCGAGCCAGATAGTAATCTCATAGGCTCTGGGGCTGCCGCTCTGTTCCCACTGCCCCCTGGATTGTGGTGGGAACAGCCACAGGTGGCAGGTAAATGAGTGGGCGTGGCTGTGTTGGCAATAAATTTATTTACAGACACTGAAATTTGAATTTCTTGTAATTTCCTGTGTCACTAATTAGGAGTAGTATTTTAATTTTTTTCCAACCTTCTTTTTAAAACTGTGAAAGACATTCTTTGCCCTGGAGTGTAGGGTTTGGTCTGGACAAGGGGGCTGCTGTTTGCTGAGCCCTGGTCTGGAGAAGATGGGCCTCTGTTCCGGCCCAGGTGCCCACCTCCATTCTCTGCTCTTCGGTTTCTGATAGGGTAGTAGCGTCACCAGCTTTTGTTCATGCCTCATCTTGAGAGAGCCTGTTCGGTGGGGTTGATGTAGAGTGAAATTTAATGAGGTCCCTGCCCCTTCCGTTACTTAAAACAGGGGAGCTGTGAACTAAAGTAAAGCGAGGCCAAGGATAAAGATGCATGAAGGGAGCCCTTGCCGGTTTTGCTCAGTGGATAGAGCGTCAGCCTGCGGATTCAAGGGTCCCGGGCTTGATTCCGGTCGAGGGCATGTACCTTGGTTGCGGGCACATCCCCAGTAGGAGGTGCGCAGGAGGCAGCTGATCGATGTTTCTCTCTCATTGATGTTTCTAACTCTCTGTCCCTCTCCCTTCCTCTCTGTAAAAAATCAATAAAATATTTAAAAAAAGAAAAAAAAGATGCATGAAGGGAAACCTCGTCGGAGAAGAAACGCGGACCCTGAACGTGACCTCAGACCCACGCTCTCTTCAATACCGTTGTCCCCCAAAGTGTGGGTGTCTCACGAGTGGAATTTAAGATGAGACACAAATGAACAGTTTTGGAAATTTAAGAGTAAGGTATTATTTTTCATATGCATTATATATTAATTGTGTAGGAAAATATAAGCACATCAAGTCTGGTTTCTCAGATCACACTGCTTAAATGCAACATGTAGAAAATTGAGAGGTTTAAGGAAAAATAGAAGAGTTTTTTGTGCATGTTGTTCTTGAGTACAGCAAAACCCTTAGAGGTGCTATTGGATGGTTAAAGAGGGACATTTTCTCCTAAGTCCCTGTGCTGTCCTGAGGGAGGAGTGGAGACCAGCGGCGTATCCCGTGAGGCATGTGATTGTTCTCTAAAGAAATCTCTGGCGGACAAGAATGAACAACAATGAGTGTGAGCATTCTGGGGAGAACACACCTTAAATTAGAGTCCTTGCTCCCCCTTTGCTGACGATTTTAGTCTTTTTTTTGTAAGCAGATGGGGGGAGTCACGGCAGGGGAAGAGTGAATTCCTGGAATAGGGCATTTTCCACAAAGTGGAGGCCAAGGTGTACGGAAGCATCGAGTAAGAAAGCCGGGGACGGGAGGAATGATTACGAGGATGTTTTCCAAGAAAGGTGCAGGAGGGGAATCTGGAAGAGTATGTCTTTGTCAAGTGTCAAGGTTGACTTGACTTGGATCTGAAGGGGAAAGAGTTTCTGACTGTCAGCAAGCCATAATCTGAGAGCCCAGGCATGGTTGTTGCAGTCGGGGAGTAACCTGGAGAGAGACGCACCCTTAAGAATAAGTATGTTTGCACACAACTGCCCATTGTCATAAAGAAGGTGGGCGGTGGGAAAGAGAGCACAAAGGTAGAATTAGGCCGAAAGCCTTGCAAATGGGTAATTTATTTTCTTGTTAAATAGAAAATAAACATAATTCCATTGATCCAGGGCCAAGATGTAGGACCTTTAATGTATTAAAACAGCTAAATGTGGTGATTAAGAACACAGGATGTTGGCTAGACAACTTGGGTTTGAATCTTGGCCCTGCCACTCACTAACAGTATAATCTCGGGTAAATTACATTGCTGTATGCCTCAGTTTCCTCCCCTTTAAAACTGAGTAATTATAGTACCTAACTCATAGGTGATTGTGGGACTAAATGAATTAAAACACAAAGCATTACCAAAGAGTAGGCATGAGTTTTCAGTAACCAGCTAGCTAGCTGTTAGCTGTAAAGAATGCCCTAATGAAAAATGCGGAGTGAGGTCATTACAGCAAACCTGCCATTCTCTCTCTGGGGTGTCCAGGGTGTGAATTTGTATGTGTATCTACACACGTGTATCTGTGCATCTGAGTGATGTGCACTGTCTCCTGGACGTGGAGTGTTCAAAGGGGCAGGGGAGCTCTGGTGCCCAAGCCGCTGTGCCCCGTCTCTGGGCTGCACTGCTCCCGGGGGCAGACAGGCTGTTTCCTCGCTCTGGGGCGGTGAGCGTCCATCCTGGAGGAAGCCTGTCATCGGCTGCCCAGCCCTTAGGGCCAGGAAGCGCTTTCTCTTAGGGACTGAAATCCACCGCCCACAGGCGTCCAGCCTCCTTGGCCGGGAGCCCCGGGGTTCTGGAGGCTCTTCTCCTTGCCCATCGAGCCCTCCAGGCCCGCGGGTCCTTCCCCGTCTCCAGGCTGAACGTTCCTGTCTCCTCTGCTTTTAGTCCCGTGACCATCCAGGTGGCTCTCACAGTACCAGTCCTACGGGCAGGTGTGTCATGTGTCTACGTTTATATAGTTCACTTACAGGAGCCTCTCTTTGACAAAACTGTCTTTATCATTTGGAAGGGAAACATTTTGACTTTTCTTAACCCACTTCTTAAATCCCAGATGTGGGCAGGTGGTGCACATGAGGGAACTATTGTAAAGACCCTAAATGTCCCCTGCAGCTGGGTGTGCTGGCGTCGGTCTCTCCGTTCCCAGTTCCCGGTCTGGTGGCTGGTGAGGTCACGGTGCAGCCAGTGCTCCGTGCCCCGCTGCTCTGGTCAGCCTCCGGCTGATCATCTCAGCCTCAGGACTGTGGCTCTGCTGTGATTTTTGTTCCTGTTCTCAGATGACAAAAGCAGTGCCAGGGTCAAGTAGGCGATGGTGAAGAAAGCCCAAGAGGAGGGACTTTGGGCCAACGTGACCGGGATTATTCATCTATATCCCTTAATCCGTGTAATGCTTCTCTTTTACCTGAGACAGTGTGTAGGTTTTGGTCTCCTTTGCTTATCCCCTCTTTTAATGCATAGCAATTATACAAGTACCGTAACAATTGCCTCCGTATTTTGGGATAATCCCATTCTGTCCCATTGATACAATTTACAGTAATTATTCCTAAAGCAGGAGAGCCCCACAGCAGGCGGGGGGGGGGGGGGGGGCAGTCCTCGCTTTCTCTGTTTCCCCATGCGAGCGGCTCCTCCTTCCAGCGGGACTCCCAGCGAGAAGGCCAGGCCTGGTGCTGGCCCAGGAGCAGCTTTCGGGGTTCACGCGTGGGCCTAGGAGACTCACACGTTTCTGAGCACAGAGCCCACCACGAGACACATTGGTGACGGGGCAGGTGCTGCCACAGCGCGTCCCAGGTCGCAGGTCCGGGGTTCGTTGTTCCCCTGGCAGTGGAAGGTGCTAGGTGGCAGGGCCCTGGGCGCGCCCTCCTGCCCTCCGGGCATGCGGGGAAGGGAGCGCAGGTAGGCAAGAGTGAGCTGTGGGCATTGCAGCCCTTACCTTTACAGAGACATAGGTGTTCATCAGCCAGCCTTCATGCCTCTCATGCTTTATTTAACCACATTTTGTTGGTGACACCTTGGAAACCTGAAAATGATTTTATTTTTAATGATAGTTGTACCCATTTCTTCGTGGCAAACGTCAGAAGAGAGTTCACGGTGGAGCGTTTTTGGTACTTACATACATTCTTCACATGTCACAGGCGCATTGATGAAGGTGTGTTTGGGAGTATCACTTTCCCGTTCTGAAACTTACTGAACGCGGCACACACATCAGTCGGTGGCATTATGGGTCCGTGGCTTATTTGGAGAGGCCCTGAGGGTTACATTGTGTCCGAAGACGTTTCTAGAGGTTCAGGGGGATTGGTGTTTTAACATTTTTAATTTCTGAGCGAGTCAGTGAGTGATTTAAAAAGTAGATGAGGAATCTGGAAGACATTAAAGATGTCAAGGATAGAAGGAGTTTGATTTGCAGCCTAATGAAATGTTTTGCCAACTTCTTTTAAAGATTTTTTCGAGAGTAGAACTTTAATCATTTGCTTGTGTTTCTGGCATGGTAAGGTTACTCCTGTTTCTGTTACATGATGAATCCAAAGTGAAAATGGGATAATTTTTAATTAGCAAAATTATAAAACCATTTGCAGCCAAATGTTTCTTGTCTTGTATAAACTGTGAGGTTTTACATGTTACTCTAATCATTTTAGGAAATTTCATTCTGAAGATCTATTTCAGTTGGTACTTTATGTATGGATACAAGTCCTCAGTGTTAGAAAGTACCCTGTAATATTCTTTTCCAGTGTTGTTTGAGTAACCTGATAGGATTTCTGTCATGTGTGTTGCTTGTGTCTATTTTAGAAGTGTCATGGTTACTTGAATTTGATGTACCACTAATATCCAAGTAAGCATTCTGAATGCAAGGCTAAATATTACAAGAGAAATCATATTAGGGATTTGAAATGTTTCTTGAACTTTATGCTGTATGATTTTGTACAGTTCAGAATTGCTTCTTTTGAGGTTACTTATGCAGTTATTTGGATAAAAATTTTATATTTCTACTTTGTACGATAAATATATGAAGTCATTTAAAATATATTTTATTAAGGAAATGAGAATAGTAGTCAAGTCATGGTAGTCCACTTTTTGTGTTATAATGCTTCGATTACATTTGATTATGAGAGTTTTACATTTTCTGAGGGCTCATTGGAGACATAATTGGAGACACAAGAATTCTATGGAAATGAGAAGAGAGCTGAGTGTTCAGAATTTGAGGATCTGGATAAACTGGGACAGTTCCAGCTCCTTGAACTTCTCTACTACTTGGTAGTTGCTTGGAGAGGTGTGCAGTGTCCTGTGCTGTTTCTGTTGGGTCCTCTGGAGGGCGCTGTGTGCCACCCTCCCTGCGCACACATTGCTGAGGAAGAAAGATGGTACCGATGGTACCCACAGCACTAGCCAAGGTTCTGGTGACAGACAAAGGCCCTCGTCTTTAGCCATTTGTCTTTGAAAATCATAGGTTTCACTTACCAAGAGCAGGAAGGAAAATGATGTGTGTCAATAAACTTTTTTCAGACTGAGTAATTCCTTAGTGAAATAGATTCTTAAAGCTGTAGAGTTCCCAAGGAATGTCATAGACCTAATAACTTACTATCAAACTATAAATAAGACCAAAGGATGGGAACTTAAATTCAAAAACAACAAAAAACCTGATAAATGAGTGTCCATTTTGTCTCAGATTTAAAGAGGTGGTTATAGTTGGAGAGGTGAGTGGCATGTGTGTTAGACCAGAGGCCCGGTGCACAAAATTCATGCTGGGGGTGGGTCCCCTCAGCCCGGCCTGTACCCTTTCCAATCCGGGACCCCTTGGGGGATGTCCGACTGCCGGCTTAGGCCCAATTGGGCCTAAACTGGCAGTTGGACATCCCTCTCACAATCCGGACCACTGGCTAACTGCTCACCTGCCTGCCTGCCTGATCGCCCCTAACTACCCCACCCCCCGGCCAGTCTGATCACCCCTAACTGCCTCTGCCTGCTGGCCTGATCACCCCTAACTGCCCCCCTGCCGGTCTGGTTGCCCCTAACTCCTACCCCCTGCCAGCCTGGTCACCCCACGCAGCCTGCTGTTCAGTCCTTTGGTTGTCCCTCACTAAACTCCCTGACAGCCTGGTCGCCCCATGCAGCCTGCTGTTCAGTCCTTTGGTCGTCCCTCACTAACCCCCTGCCGGGCTTGTTGCCCCATGCAGCCTGATGTTCGGTCGTTACTCTGAGGGCGTCCTGACTAATTTGCATATTACCTTTTATTAGTATCGATAGGAACTAGTGGCCCAGTGCACGAAATTAGTGCACGGGTGGGGTCCCTAGGCCTGGCCAGGGATCAGGGCTGATCAGGTTCCCCGCCTCCCCACATCCCTACCTCCCTGCCTCCCACCTTCCCACCTCCTCCTTCCCTTGCCGCCCGTGCACTGCCACTGCATGGTTCCCCCCTCCTCCTTCCCTCGCCGCCCATGTCCACCACCAACCACCCCCGGTTCCCCGTACCAGCCCGGGGCCCGGCCCCAATCAGGCGATCAGGACCTGCTGGCAGTGGGGAGAGACCAGGAGGTTGGCTGGCAGGCCCCGATCATGCAACCAGGACCTGCCGGCATGGAGGCAGGGGGGAGGAGCCAACTGCCACCGTGGCAGGTGGACAGCAGGCCGATTGGGGCCTACCAGCTCGGAGGAGGAATAGGGGGGACCCAGGAGGTTGGCCACCAGCCCTGAGGAGGGATCCGGCCCTCGGTCCCCTTGGGAAAGAGGCTATGTCTGCCGCTACCCACCCCCGGTTCCCCATCCCAGTCCAGGGCCCTGGCCCCGATCAGGCAATCGGGCTGTGCTGACCCGGGAGAGGGACTGGGAGGCTGGTCGGCAGGTCCCATCGATGATCAGGGCCTGTGGGCTGGGGGAAGCTCCTGTGTTCAGCATCTGCCCCCTGGTGATCAGTGCACATCATAGCGACTGGTCATTCTGGCATTGCTAATCTTTTACTTCCTTCGGCTGTATCCAAAATATTGAGTTGAGCCAACTTCTGAGAAACACCATCCAAAGGATGTAAAGTTCCAGTACGGTGATAAACTTGTCCATGTATTCTAAAACAGTATGGCCCATATCCTGATGGCGATGCAGTATTTGCACCCATGGAAGCAAAAACAAAATAACTATTTATGGAACGAATATTTTCCATGAAATTTTTACTGTCAGAATCTTCATTTGTCATTAATCTTTTTAAATATGTGGGGTAATCTGGAAAATGTATATCATTTGGACAGACTTAACCCTTGCTACAACATCGAATAAATTTCCCATTGGTTGGTTTTTCATCAGAGAAATATAGTGATAGGCAAAATTCACATCGAACAGTCATTCTACCATAACTATGTTCGAGGATTGCATCCTCATGTACTCCATTTTCGCTGAGAAGGCAGTTCCTACCAGTATTGGTAGTACTTGTTGATGACTGTTCTCTAGACATATTCTGTCATCGCCACCGCCTTCTTTCAACTTCAAAGGCACGTTGGTCTTTAGATATTTTCTGTTGATGATGCCGGCTTCTTTTGGCTTCAGAGCTACGTTTTGCCAATAGTAGCTTTTCAGATACATTCTGTCGCAGGCGTCGCCTTCTTTCAAGATTAGATGCACATTAGTCTTCAGACATTTTCTGTCCATAACTCCGCCATCTTTCGGCTGCCGAGCTACGGTGTGTCAAAAGTTGCTCATTAGACATAGTCCCACCTCCCTGCTGTCACGGTCTGAGATGCAGGTGAATAAGAGTCCTGCCTGTCAGGCCGCTGAGAGCTGTCTGACCAACAGCTGATTCTGGCTGATTCTGTGGGGGTGGGACTTCCCACAGGCCGGCCGCCAGCAGGGCGGGGCAGAACGCTGGCGTTGTCTTGGCGATGAAGGCAGGCGTCCCGCCCTGCCCCGGCTGCTCCGTGCCTGTGCGCACTGCCCACTGGCCCGGAGCATCTAAATACTCCAGTGTGCATTTCCTATGAATGAGGCTAGAACAAGATCAGCATCCTCAACAGGGCCTTTCTTCCCTGGGCTAATTTGAGCTTCCTCATACTGTGGCCTCAGGAAAGTTGAACTACTGTCGTAGCTTTTAAGAGGCAGCATTCCAAGCAGCCAGGTGTCCCGCCCCACACCTGTGTGTACTGCCATCTTTGTTGTGGAGTGATGGTCAATTTGAATATTCCATCTTTATTAGATAGGATTCCTTAGAACTCTGTCCTGAACTGGGAAAGGCCGTCCATGTAGGTGTGAATACAGCCAATATTTATCGTTTTCTAAAACAATTCGGTAAGGGTTTCTTCAGGACATTTCTTCTCCAGGGCACGTGGCAATGTGCTCTCTGAGTCGGACTGTCCTCTGCCCAGCACTGGCCAGGCGTGGTGTGGGCACACAGGGTGTGGCTGTGGCTAGTCTGAATTGAGATGGGCCAAGTGTAAAATATACACTGGATTATATGCTGAAGGGATAAGATTTTGGGTATATTGGGTTAAATAAAATGCATCATTAAAATTAATTTGTATTTCTTTTTATCTTTTTAATGCGGCTACTAGAAAATTTTAAAAAATTACTATGGGACTCACTTTATATTTCTGTTGGGCAATACTATTATATAATATATCAGTTCATATTTCTAAAGTTATTAATCGTCAAGAAATTCCTTTCTTTAAAATGGGGTTAACATTGTTCAAGTTGAAAAAACACTACTAATTTATTTTATAAAAAAAGAAAACGAGACAGCGCTTTTGGAATTAACTCATTGCACCCACCGTAGGTGCAGTGCGGCAGTAACTGCGCGCTGTGGCTGTGGCTGCGGCTGCCTGTGAGAAGCCACTGCTGGTCCTTCCCAGTGCGGGGCACACACTGCCACACCTGGGGGAGGGCCAGCCAACAAACCAGTGGTGCTTGCCGTCGAACGCTAGCTGGTCTGTCTTTTTGTCACGTAGACCGGAGGTCCGCCCTCCCCCCAGTGCACACTGTCAGGCCTCCCTCCCTCCTCAGAGGGTTCAGGGTGCCGGTAAAGCACAGAGTCATGCGCTCCAGCACCCCTGCACGAAGGGGTGCTTTTCCCTTGAAGATTTTGGTGGGAAAAGACATCATTTTTACATTTTAAATGACCAGATTAAACTGGCATAAAATGCAAGAGTTTGAATGTTTACGATGATGCCCCTGCTTACTGAGGTCCCCTTTGATTTGTGCTTCTAGACCCCTCCTTCCTCAGGAGAGGGCATTTACCACCCCAGCCCTCGCCCCCAATCGCCATTCATGTATATTTTGGAGAAATATTTGAGACCAAACTTAATGCTAATCATTATCCTTAAAAATTTATAGCTGCTACTTGCATTGAGAATTTTAATATGGGGGTTTGATCGTCTTAGCCAGCTTAATAAAAATGCTGGTGTTGCTCACACATGATAGGAAACGGACTGCCCTTCACCATTTGGGAAGGGCATCTTGGCAACCTGCAAGGGGGGAGGGGGAGAGCTTGATTCAGGCTGGTGACCCTGGGAGAGAAGGCGGGTAGCATGAATGCTATAGAAATCGCAGCCAAGGCTGGGAGGATATGAGCAGTGCCTGGAGGTGGGAGGGAGAAGAGAAATAATGCCTTGAGATTCTGAGTTGCTGCAGTGGGTGGCTCTGAACTATTGGCTTCAGTTTGGAGTGCTCTGGGGTTGGAGGTGAGGGTAAAAATCAGTCCAGAAACACTCGGTGACAGTTGTAATTTATCTATCTCCAGAGACCCTCTCACACTCGCCTCCTGGCCACAATCAGCCAGGGGAGGTTGTACTCCAGTACCCTTCCGTTCTAGGTCTCTTTGGCCAGTTAAATATGATTTGAATTTTTTACTTTTTCAATATAAATGATACCATGCTTAAGCGATAGAGGGGGAAATCACTAATTCTCTCACTGTTGTGAAACAGTAAAAATTGAACATTTTAGTATATTCCCTTCTGGTCTTTTCTGAAAACAGAATTTAAATAAATGCACTGTGCCCTGGCCGGCTTGGCTCAGTGGATAGAGCGTCAGCCTGCGGACTGAAGGGTCCCAGGTTCGATTTCAGCCAAGGGCACATGCCTGGGTTGCGGGCTCGACCCCCAGTAGGGGGTGTGCAGGAGGCAGCTGATCAGTGTTTCTGTCTCATCATTGCTGTTTCTATCTCTCCCTCTCCCTTCCTCTCTGAAATCAATAAAGAAATATATTTAAAAAAAATTTAAAAAATTTAAATGAATGCATAGTTGTAATCATCTGGTACTTATAACGTTATATCCTGCTTTCTTTCTCTAACATATTTTCACGCCTGCCATGTTATCCTTATAGCAGTTACTTTTTTTACTGTGTAAAAGGTCACCTATCGTTGCGGATATTTTTGAGGTTCCTTCTGTGGGCCGTGGCCTGTTCTGTGTCCTTAGAATGAGCAGCACCAATTTCTCATCCACGTGGGACTTACCGGTGGGTTACAGTTCTTCAGGGGCGCTGTCCCAGCTGGAGATGGACAGGCCTTGTCGGTGCCATACCTTTCAGCGTTGTTGAGCCTGGCGCCTCTGGTCATGATGGCCCCAAACTGCTCCCACACAGTTTCAAATGCCACCCTCCCAGCGCCTTCGTTGAGAATCACTGGTTTAAACCATACTTTGGTTTACCGTTTTTCTAATAGACAGGACATTCGATGTTGGACTTAGGTCAGGTTCCTTTTCTTTTTCTTCATTTGGTGGTAGACAAGTGGTTATATGTCAGTTGTATCTATGACTGCCATTTCTTTTTTTTAAAATATATTTTATTGATTTTTTACAGAGAGGAAGGGAGAGAGATAGAGAGTTAGAAACATCGATGAGAGAGAAACATCGATCAGCTGCCTCCTGCACGTCTCCTACTGGGGATGTGCCTGCAACCCAGGTGTACATGCCCTTGACCGGAATCGAACCTGGGACCTTTCAGTCCGCAGGCCGACGCTCTATCCACTGAGCCAAACCGGTTTCGGCTATGACTGCCATTTCATTGTAGAACAGGGCAGTCATTGAATGATGGTCATTCTTCATGCTACTTTGTCACTTTAGAGTTTTGCTATTCACAATTTTGGGACAATGTTTTGACAGGCTTGGAGAAAGGGCATATGACATACTCTTGACTAACTCAAGTGAAAAGGAAACCTTTGCTTCTCTCTCCTGGTGTGTCTTTTCCTCCCTGTCTGTCCTCTCCACACCCTGAAAGGTGAAGGTATATTGTGAATGTATTTAAAGACATGTGGTTCAGCCCTCTCTCCAGATCCCAGTGTGTCACTGACCAGGTGTGTCCCTGGGTCGGTCATTTGCTACACTTGCATCCCTCTGTCTTCCTCTGATACACAATAGCACATACCTTGGAAGGACCTGGTGAGATTAAGTGAGCACGTGAGATCAGCGTGTCTCTAATGTGTAGACCAACATTTGTCTCCTGTTGTATAGTAGTTAGCAGTACAGGCTCTGGGTTCAAATTCTGACTGTTATTTATCAGCTTTCTGATCCTTTCAGGTGTCACTTTGCTGCTCTGAGCCTTAGTTTTCCCATCTGTGCAGTGAGAATGTGAAAACCCTTCTTATTGGGTCACATGAAGACTAAGGGGTGGGCGTACTTGAGGCACAATAACTGCCTGTGGATGGCGCACTCTGCCGGGAGCTACGGATTCAGTAACAGGAGGGACTGTATTCACTCGTTCTCGCCCTTCTCGCTTGGGGAAGGCAGGATGAATACGTCCAGCTACACATTTTCTTGATATGTTCACCTTCTATGCTAAGATAAATAAATTAATAAACACTTTGTCGTGGGTGAGACAGTGACTGTGTGTGCCCTGCTTGTTTCCTCTCTGGATACAAATACGTACTGAAGCCAGTGAAGCCAGCACCCAAAATGCTCGGCTGGAGGATGGAACTCTCGGGCCTCCTTGATTTCTTTCTTTTTCTTTTTTGTCAGTCACATTTGTATAATTTGTGTGCATTGTGTACTGGGTGTGCAATGGGTGTGAACCGTTTTGCGTGTTGTATCTCAAAAGTCCAAGTCTTTATTATTTTCTATTGAGACTAAGGCACCACACCGAAGTGGGGAAATTCCAGTCATCTGGACAGATTCGGCTGCATTAAAAACAAACACCCTGGCAGAATAGTGTGTCCTCCACAAAATAGTTCTACACTACAACTCCTCCCCCGACGGAAATATGACCCGAAAGGCAACGAAGCACGCAGTGCCTAATGAAAAACAATAAAACGGACCTCTGGCCTGTGCTTTCAGTGACTCGCTGACTTCATAATAAATGTAAGCGCAATTGCTTTTGTGTGTCTTCTGTCATCAGACGAACTGTAGGAGGCGGTAAGGGAAACGGACTGTGGAGTAAATCTCGGGCAGCCTTGCCTGGAGCCCCGGTGCCCCGCGGGGTCCCCGGGCTGCTCAGGGGACGGTGAGCCTGCCCTTCGGGCCGCGGCCCTCCCTCTCCCCGGCGGCCTGTGGAGCTGCTGTGTGTGCTGTTCTTACAACTCTCAGGATGTCGATGATTCATAAAGTAGCACAGGAACGAACCATGTTGAGTCTGACAGTGGTTTTAAGGGTGGACTCTCTCTTTTTTTACCCCTCCCCCCACCACTTAAGTATTTCAACTTGCATGTCTGCTGTAACCATAAACCTGACCTGTTTTTTTTAAGTCTGGGTTCAAAAGGATGACAACATTGCTATGGTTTTGGCTAAAAGTAAGGTCCTGCGGTAGCACTGAGTCCCATACGGAAAAGGCCAGAAGGTGCGACTCAAAACTTCCCTCCTGGCGGCCAGCCCCATCGTGGTGGGAGAGAGCATTTGTGTGTGGACTTTCAGATGTGGCCTCTTGTCGCTGATCAGCCTTGGTCCTTCTTCCCGTCCTTTTCCTTCATAAACACTTGTCAGGGGCAGGTCTGCAGTGCATCCATCTTCGTGTCTGTCTGTCCCATGTAAGGTCCCTCTTGGGCTGTGAGCTCCGTGAGAGCAGACTGGGGTTTTCAAATCACACATTGCCTAACAAGGGAGCGTTCGCTAAATGGTTGTTGAATCGTTGTTTTGTGTGAGCAGATACATGTAATGATAATAGCGGCCGGCATGCTCAATGTGGGAGTGTGACGGCTTCTCTGTGCAGGGGCGGCGCTCTCCACGTGGTCGCCCCTCTGTTGGGTGGCTGCTCTGATGGCTCAGGTTGGAGAGGAAGCTGAGGGGCAAACTCCCGCTCAGGCAGCTGAGGGCCTCGGAAGGATGCGCTCAGGCCGAGCAGTGCAGCCCCGAGTCCTCCGTGAAGTGCTCCCTGCAGCCCCGGGCGGCTCGAGTGGTTAGGAAAGAGGTGCTGTCAGTGCTGAGAACACAGCTCCCGCTCTCTGCGGTGGTGCGGTCTCCTGCTAAGCGGTGTGCATTACCTCATCCTATGGTATCTGACAGTCCTATGAGGCAGGCACTTTATTTCCCGTGCTCCACAGAGGAAGCCGAAGCGCAGGGGGGACAAAGAGCTTGATCGATGTTCTCGGGTTATAAGCTAGAATGTGGGAGAGAGCAAATGACCAAATCACTTCGGAACTCCTTTCAGAAGGATGGTAGGAGCCAGGGACTCAAAATATCTACTTTCATTCACACCTTATGAGTATTTTATTTTGGTTAATCCGTACTATTTTGAAATCAGGCGGTAGTGACTGCGAGGTTAGTCCTGTTCTGCAGACAGGATGCTGCCTGCAGGCCGCCTGGCGTGCGCACCTGCAGGCGTGCGGCTGGCAGGGCCCGCGGGGTGCAGGAACCGCGCCAGGCCACCCGTGCCTCGCGCCCACGTGGAGGAGCTGACATCTGAGCACGTCTAGTGACAGAGCCTGGTGTTGGGCTGAGGAGCTCAGCCTTCCTGGTCGGCTGCTCTCTGGCTTTGAATTTGGGCTTTTGCTTCTTTCCCCCTCATCACATTGTCAGCGAGAGGGTAGATACTCTGATGTGATGCTCAGGGCCCAGGTAAGGTGTCACGATCACCCGTTGGTCATTAATCTGAATTTCAGTCACCGAGTAGATGTGATTTGTTTTTCATTATATTCCCATTTGGATCTCAGGAATGACTCAAGAAATTTGCTTGTTTCCTCAATTAAAATGGGAACAGTGTATTTTTCTTCTTTTGCTGGGAGGACCAGCTTTACAAGAAGGTGACTTAGGAGGAGCTGGTTTTTGGGAAAGAGATTACACTATAGCATGGGTTCTAAATGTGTGTTTTAAAGAATGCGGACATGTTTTGTTGATGCTGGCTATTTTATTTGATTGCTATCTGTTCTGAAGTCTTCCCCTCCTTTTTCCTTCTTTGAAATCTGTCGGTTACTATGGAAACAGTGTTGTTTTGGGTTGGGGTGGAGCTGTATCCACAAATGCAGTATAAAGTCATTTATAAGATGGGTTAATATTTATTCTGGCTGGGCATACTGGTATATGGAATGTGATATAATGATAATCACAGTCACACATACAGAATAAATTTGCACTTTTATTGTTATTTTCTTAGTCTGTCTAAATGTGTGCAATTTTGCTTGGAATGCACGGTCATTTCCTCTCTGATTTGGATATTATCTAAAAGCCAGCAGCCAGCGCCAGTGGACTTGCTCTGAGTTGTAAGTTCTCTGTAGGCCTCACACCAAATCTTCGCATCCCTGTGGCCAGGTTCTTATTCGAGACCATTGATTTCCTGGACGATCTTTTGAGTTCTGCTCAAGTGCCCGGGCCCGGGGCCACTCCTCTCCTGCAGAGCCGGTCTGTGCCCGGCAGTGCGGTGGCGCAGCCTGCCCTCACCGAGCTGTGCCGTGGCTCAGGGCGGCAGACGAAAGGACCAGTGGCCTGACCTGCGCAGCTGGAGGATGAGAAAAGGGTAGGGATTTAGGAAAAGTTCCAGAGATGATCAGCAAAAACGATGAAAGGGTAGCGAGTAGGATATTTGTGAAAAGGTTAAAGAAATGGGGCTCTTGATTTGAACATACGGTGGAGAAGCTGGAGAGCGTGTCCCGTGCGGGGTTCTAGTCACTCTGTTCTCTGGAAGAGTGACCCTGAGGAAGGGGTGCTCGCTCTGCCCTGGGAAGACCTGTCATTAGGAAGGTGTTGCCTGTGGGGGAGCAGGTGACAGCACTGCGTGACACGCTGACGTGGCAGAGGCCCGACGCTAGACAAGGACAGCCACAGAGAAATGCCGGCTGCTGGCCTGTGCGTTTGTCATCCTGGAGCTATGCCACTGTGGCTGGTGTGCAAAGCCTGTTGGTAGACAAGCAATGATTTAGATGACCCCACAGAAGTTCCTTACGGGCTCCTGACTTCATATTGTCTCATTGGGATTAAATTTTTGAAATTAATTTTTTAAATGTTTTGACAGACATTTCATCTCTCCAAAAATGAACACAGGAACATAAAAAATGGCTCCTCTTAGGATTAAAACCCCACAGAGTGAGGACAGTGGGACGTGTGGGGGTCCTGATCTTCCAGTTGGCAGTGCTGTTTACCTGTGACACCGCGGCTGGCGTGGGCCTGCTTGTCCAGTCCATTCGGTTCAGAGTGGAGGCGTGAGGAGGAGACTGGCAGGACATGGGCCCAGGACTGAGGGCCACCTTGATCCGGGGTTCCTGGGTGCCACAGCGCCAGCAGCGCCTGGTACTGGCTGGGAACGGGACTCTTGGGCCCTATCGCAGACCCGCTGAGTCAGAACCTGTGGGGAATCCACCCTCTGCTTTACCCAGCTTTCCCGTGTGAGCACCACTGGTCTGACCATCTCTCATTTGCTTACAACATTAGCAGGGTAATATCCAGTTTGGGGCACATTGGCAGGCTGTGGCATTGTTGTCATGGTGACCATTAACCTGGCATAGGAAAAAGAGAGTTTCTTAGCCACAGGCTGCCCCAAGTCTTTTATGAACATATATAATCAATAGAAGAGCTGCCTGAACGTGGCTGGGGACACCCCTTTAAAAGAGAGGAGGAATTCCCTGGGGTAATACATTAAAATCATTTCTACCTCATTTCCTCTTTGTGGGGGTTGGTCCACCTATCCATCACCTCCTGTGGGTGCCCCTGATCCTCCCATGGGTGGCCCTGCTCTCCTGCGGGTGGCCCTGCTCTCCCGTGGGTGCCTCTCGTGTGGGGCAGTGTATGGTGAGGATAAAGGAGACAGCCCTTCAGACGGTGGGCTGATCTCCCAGCGCTCCAGGCCCCCCGGCCGTCACCGCGACTCAGCATGAGGCACCTCGGCTGTCTTTGCTGTTCCCTGCGCTCACTGCCTCCAGCTGTGTTCTCACTGGAAGGGAAGGAAGAAAACAGCCTGAAAACCATCCAGTACCGATCAGACTCACAGCACATGAGCGTGTGTTTGGACGTTGCGTGGACTGTCATTTTAGCGAGTCTTCTGTTTGGTTAAATAGCTTTTCTGTTCAGCATTGAACAAGATGAAGTGGGTGTCATAACAGAGATAACTAAATGATGACAACTCTTCTTGACTGTGAATTTCATTAAAGATATACATTTGTGTTCTTCCGATCCCTGTGAATGACAGAAGTTGACAAATATCTGGGGAGAGTTGTTTTCAGAGGAAAGTTAGCAGCTCATCCCTGTTCAGATGTCCCAGCCCTAAGACAAAACTAAGGGCTGTGGGCAGGCAGGAGAGACGGTGGGGAGGCGCCTTGCTGCAGGGCTGCGCTGACCTGCGTTTAGTTACCGCCTTATGTATGTTCCGCTTCCTCCCAACACGGTGCTGGTGCTTAGACACACGGAGGTGCGGGTTTGGTCACTGCTCCCCCTGGAGCACCTGCACGGCTCGGTGCTGTCTCAGCGAGGGAGCGCCGGGGAGCACCGCCTGTGTGTGCGAGGTCTCGGCCACGCTAGGCATGGGCCAGGGCAGGAGCCCGCAGGCGGGGGGCGGGGGGCAACAGGGGTAATCCTCAGGGGCTGCTTCGTTAGAGCACTTCCGTCCTGGGCCAGTTCCTTAAGCCCCTGTACCTAGATTTTCCTCTCACCACGTGGAGGTAATACTAGCATCCACTTCATATTATTTTTTAATATATTTTTATTGATTTCAGAGAGGAAGGTAGAGGGAGAGAGAGAAACATCAATGATGAGAGAGAATCATTGATTGGCTGCCTCCTGCATGCGGCTGGAACCTGCAACCCAGGCATGTGCCCTTGACCAGAATCGAGCCCGGGACCCTTTGGTCCACAGGCTGAATGCTCTATCCAACGAGCCAAACCAGCCAGGGCCACTTCATATTATTATTCTGAGGAAGATGATGGCAGTCCTAGGCAGGCTTTACAAAGCACTCATACAGAATAACTCACTTGATCCACACACGATCCAGAATCCTCCGGACAGGCACGGCTGCCCTGGGACAGACGAGGAGGCTGTGGAGGAGGCGTGGTTGGATGTGTGGGACTGGACGAGGCTCTGTGAGGGGGGGTGGCACGGCGCTTGGACGTCAGTGGTCTGAGGCGAGTCCTCTGTAAGTGCCACCCACTGCGTGGATGTCAGGGCTCAGGCTTCCCAGCGAGTGACTGTTGAGCTGAGATGGAGAGGCCCCTTGCCTGTTTCCACTCATTCCCCAGCTCTCTGGTGAGGGAGGTCAAGCAGGGGCACTGCACGCGGAGAAGGACCTTGTGGGGGGGCAAAGTGGTGGGGGGCAGAGCCAGGTGGGCTGGAGAGGCAGAGCCAAGTGGGGGACAGAGCCAGGTGGGGGGGTGGAACAGAGCCAGATGGGTGAGGTAGAGCCAGGTGGGGGGGGCAGAGCCAGGTGGGGGGGACAGAGATAGGTGGGGGGGCAGAGCCAGGTGGGACAGAGGCAGGTGGGGGGGCAGAGCCAGGTGGGGGGACAGAGCCAGGTGGGGAGGCAGAGCATTGGCATCTGGAATTCCCAGCGCCCAGGCGCCAGAGGCCTCCTGGCCCATCCAGCTCCCTGAAGAGGTGGAGCTGGAGCAGTGGTGGTGCAGCCTGTGATTCCTGCCGCTCCCGGACAGCTCGGACTTGGGAGGGGCCTGCAGAGGTTGCCTGCTTTGGCGGTGAGCTGTGCCCGGTGAGCAGGGCATTCCCCAAACACGCTGACCACCTGTCGGACTCTCAGGCCTGTGGGTAATCACCGTGTTTTCATACCAATGTACCAGCTACAGATGGGTGAGCGCCGGGCCTTGCAGAAATGGATGGTTGGTGCCAGCACCAAGCGTTCTCAGGTGGGACCTCAGGCCAGGCCCTCCCTCCTGGCCATCGCCAGTTCTTCCCTGTGACAAAGTGTGGCCTCTGGGCTCTCGTCCACGTCACGTGTAGCCAGGTGAAGCCTGAGGAAGCTGTCCACGGGCCAGAGCTGTTAGGGTCAGGACACGGGAGGACAGGCTCGGCACCGCCTCTCGCCTCCTCCCAGGCCGTGCCAGGCCCACACCCCTCCACAGACTGTTGAAATGACAGCGCTGAGCGGTCAGAGGTGTTGCCCGCATTTCTCTGGGGGAGCCCAGCCCAGAGAGGCTCCGCCTCGCGCCTGGAGCCGTGGCAGCAGCCCGGGCGGCCCTGGGTGAGGGCTGTGCTGCCCTGGGGCCGGCCCTGAGCAGGGCCCTGCGAGACCCCGAGCCCACAGCCACTCAGGAGGCAGGGACTGTCCTCCCGAAGGCGCCTGCTGGCCCTTTGCCCGCAGGGAGCTCTAAGCCCGGCAGAGGGCGCGGGACCTGGGGGGGCGCCCCGGTTCAGTCGGGCACTGGATTCTGAGGTGGGAACCTCGCAGGTGAAAACACACAGTCCATCCATTTATTTGGGGAACAGGAGGAGGGTTTAGAGGTGGTGAGGGTGCCAAAGCATCGGAGTTGGAGAGGACAGTTGTGGGGTGACCACCCAGCCATGCCACCCAGAGCAGTAAACTGGGGGTTCTTAACTTGGATCAAATTAAGAAACTACATCACATACAGACTTAAAACTGTGTAGGTGTTGGTTTGAGTTGGAACGGAAAAGAATTTACTCTCAGTAAAGCCCAGATTTCTAATTCGGGTGCGATGGCTTCCCTCTCACATCTCACTGAGGTTTAAATCCTGCGGAGAATTTGGCTGAAGGCACTCTGAGATCTCAGCTGTACATCAATGGGTTCTCCTGTTACACTGTGTTTTTAAGGTTAAACAGTGCCTGGAACTTACCAGAAGGTGAGCTGTGCCCTGGGGTTGGCCTGTGGTGAAGCCGTGATCGAGAGGCGTGTAGATCCCTGGGGCCTGGAGCGCCCTGAAGGCAGGTGGGAGGTGTTGCTTGAACTGAACCATGTTTCCTTTTCCTCTAGAAATTGTGAGCCTGCTCTGTGCCATGAGCCACCTGCGTGCCCGACAGGCTGCGTCTCCCTCTCCCTGGCTTCTCCCCCTGGGGTAGTCTGTCCGGGAGCACACCTTTCTCACTTGCTCGCCGGCCTTTGCTCTGGGCACTGGTGCACCAGCCCGCGTGCCCTACTGTGTGCAGCATGTGTCCACACGGGCTGGGCGATGCCCATCCTGGCGGCTTCCTGTCATCCGTGGGAGACGCTTTGGGTGGAACTGTCCAAAGGGAGCGAGGGCCGGTGCTTTGAAGGGGACAGGCGCTCCTTTGCAGTCACTCCCTGGACAGGTTCTGAGACACGGTGGTGCCACAGGCTGGGGCACTATTTTCAATGCTGATGTCATATCCCCGGCGCCTGCACTGTGCCTATCGTGTCACGTGCAGTGGCCAGGAGCTCTTGGTTCTGTGTAATTTGTAGGCTGTGTTTTTAGACATGATGTGACTTTGACTTTTTATACAGGATGGGGATATGATCACCAGCCCACTTCGTTCTGATATGATACAAAAGGCACTGCGACTGAGCTAGAGGGCCGCTGTGACTCACCCCACACGGGATGTGCTTGGCTCAGAGAGCTCCAGAGTTCTCACCTGAGCACCACCCCATCGTAGCCAGACTGACTCAACTGCGTGGGCAAAGTCTCCTTGGCTCCCACAAAGCAAAAGTGACACCTCCCTCTCCCCCAAAACACAACTGCCACGCGTCCAGCTTAAAGCCACACGTTCCTAGATGAAGCCATTCTGTGCCTCGCTCTTGTAATTGGACCGGCGCTCCCAGCAGTCAAGGCCGTGCTGCTGGAAGATTGCACGGAGGATTTAACTCCCCACATCGAGTTTGAACTAGAGGTGGCGTCAAATCACATTTGGCTAAGCTTACAAGGATGTCATTTAGAATGATGGACCCTCCCAACTACCAGTGTACAATGTAAAACTTTTATTTTCCTCTTTCTTTACTTCAGGCTAAACATGTCTTGGGCTGGCTGTACTGCTGATGATATATATTTCAAACAGACTGGCAAGGCCTCTGCTGTCACTAAAACTTGCAAAAATGAGCTGTGCTTCCATCTCTAACACATTGACCGTAAAGCCCTCACACTCCTGGACCAGGGAAAGGGCTCGCTGCTGCCAGGAAGATGGGACCTGGTCATTGTTTTAGGCGCCACTAGCACGCTGCCTTCCTCCCTAAGTTCTAGTGGCCAAGGATGTTGTGAAAAATGAAAAACTCAGCTCCATTTCTTATGAAAATCGATGCACAGATTAAAGATCTAATTCCTCTGAAATCATACATGTGAGTGTTTTGCCATTATTAAAAACCCTGGAAAGCAGTATTCCGTTTTAACAGTGCATGAATATGGGGCTAACCCAACTTCATAGTGAGTGGGATACTTATTTGCAATGATGAGGTTTTTAAAAAATACCTACATCTATTACATGAGGGACAAGGATGAAGAGCGAGATGCCTTTCAGCTTTCTGTTTGTGACAATTACAAAATATCTTTATTAACTGGCAGTAGAAGACAGCCCTGTTAGGAGAAGCAGTCGACCCCCTGGCTGTTCCCCTGTAGGGTGGTTTTAACACCTCGCTCAGCGTTTAAGTAATTCCCAACTGCTGTCTGCCCGCTGCGTTCCCTCCCCACTCCTCTGAACTAGGGGAGGAGGCGTGACCTTGTAACCTGCTCTGTTTGTGCATCTGCCGGAGCACCCTGCTCGCTCTTCTCAACAAGGCAGGTGCCTCCCTGCAATACAGGGCTCTTCAGTCAACAAGTAAATGGAGGTAAAGACTGGACCTAATACCCATTTAATTTAAATTCATTTTATAAACATAAAGGCGCCGTTTAAGAGAAGCTTTAATTCCTACTAGCACCTTGATTTGTGGTTGCCATGGAGAATCAAATCTGTCATTTGACAAGAAAAGTCACCCATTTATGACAGCACTTTATCTTGTCTCTCCAGGGGAAGAAAATGTCAAAAGTGAGAGCAGAAAAAAAAAATAAAGCCTTGAAACACCAGAATTTCTTGATTTCATTTTTATTATTCAGCTATCATATCCTTTCTGATAATAGCAACTTGGCGAAAATAAATAGTGTCCCTGCAGCAAAATCAAACACTTCCTGTTGGAACGGACAGGCTCTCTGTGCCTGTCAGTGCTGTGAAGTCTGGCAAGGAATCGTGTTATTAGATAAACCTGCGGTGCCCAAATCCCATTTTCTCTTCATTGCCGTGTCAAAATAATTATACCTGTGTAATTTGAGTAAGAAATTGCAGAATAAGTAAAATGGCCCATTGCAAGAGATTGCTTCACGCCTGTGTTCCTTACAGGGTGGGGCTTCTACCAGCTAAAGAAACAAATGCTGGGAAAGTATTTTCATTTGAATAGGGATGTAGAGTAGGTTTTTCCCTGTGAATGTGTTATTTGCTAAATGGGTAGGTGCATGCTGTCCTCTGTTACTTTTCTCACTAATTTTGCAAATCAGAGTGAAAAGGCAGAATATTTCACCTTGTCATGAACTGGGATATTACATTTTACCTAAGGCTTAAAAAAAGATTTCATTTGTCTGGGGCTCCTTTGGTCTTTTGAAAATGGAGTTGCACTGTTAGAGATCGAAGATGTTTAAAGCTGTGATCCAGGGCCGACACACTGGTTCTTTACCGCCCGCCCTGTGCCTGGGTAACGCACATGTAAGTACCATGCGTATGGACACATATGTTAGAAGGGCTGCTGCATTTATGGTTTAACTGACACTTTTGAGATTTGCTTTCCATTAAACACAAACGTTGGTGTTCTGCTCTGATGAGCTCATGCGCTCATCAGAGCAGAACACCTGGGTGCATCTTCCTGGAGGCCCTGGTTCTGGTGTTGGAGTATTACACAGCTCCATGCGGCTCAGAAGTGAAGTGATCTTGTATCGACGAGATAGCATTGTAATTGCAAGCCCTTTAGTGCAGGTTTAGTGTAAATATCTGACTGGCAGGGGAGCTGGTTTCTGGAGCAGTTGTTTCCAGGAGATTACAAAAATGGAGAAAAAAGAAAGGGCTGAACTCTCATTTTCCTGAAATTGGCGCGTGTGCTGGAGCCAGAGCCAGGGCTGGAGGGTGTGCGGTGGGAGCCCCCCCGCGCCCCCGGCCCGCCGCTGTGGGGGCTGTGCAGCAGGGTGTGGTGTCTGCTCGAAAGAAGGAAGTGGGGGAAGGAATGGCTATGACTTGTGGCAAACAGACCCACCCATAAATATCAATAACCGCGTTTCGCAGGATATTTGTTTGACGGCTGTGATTGTGCGTGTGGGACAGACGGCCTGTTTCTGCCCCGAGGGTGAGGCATTTCTCCTGCTTGTGTGCCTGGGGGTTCCCAGCTGCCTAAACGAGAGACACATACCCGAGTCCGGCGGCCAGGGCGCGGCCAGGGCGTCAGGGCTGCCCGTGCTTAGGGCCGGGCTCTCTGGCCGTCTGCTCTACAAAACTGTGACTTTGATTTCATGAAGGTGAACAGGGCGATGTGGTTAGTTCCCCCTCAGGACTTGGGCCTCTTGTTCCCACTGAGGATGTCCGCTGTGTGGCCTGGCAGGATGCGTCCACCCACGGCAGTGACACCGCGGGCTGCCCGCCTGTGACCTGCTGCTCCCAGGACGGCCCCCAGGGCTCGGCCTGCACTGCCCACTGCACCACACCAGGCAGGCTTCTACGTCTTCACTGAACTGTTAAATTTTAAAATTACATGTTAATTTTAGTAATGTCACTTTCTATGATTTCTGTGAATTTGTGAATGCTTTTCTCTCTTTTTTTTTTTTAAGTTTCATGGTTGGGATTAGCAAAGACATGTGAGAGCAGGGGGCATCTGCACTCTGCCCACCGTGGCCCACGCCTCCCATGGGGTGCCGGAAGCGCTGGGTTGTGAGACCAGTTGCCAGGGCGGTCTTTTTCACCGGGGCACGCTTTTCAGTGATAACCTGCAAATACCCTTTCTTCACAAACAGCGCTGCTGGCGTTAGCCGGTGCGGATATTTTCCCTGCCCTAACCACTGCCCCGCCCCGCCCCGCCCCGCCGCGGTCTGCGCCTGGGCGGCTGGCACTGACTGCACTCAGTCGCCGTGCAGTGCAGATGCCTCCCAGCACCTCTGCAGCAGGAGCTGCTCCAGTCCCCTCTCCCAGAGCAGGAACTGACGACAGGCGCTGAGCACCCCGTCCTGAGAGGACTTGTGACTTGACGTCTGTTTGCAGGGCTCCGAGGAGAACAGGGAGGGCCGAGGGCCCAGGGCCCAGGGAGCACTGCACATCAGTGTTGGTCACTATTGTGATGCTGTCAACTTGGATGTAAAATGTCAGCTCAGTACATGGTGAACCGTAGAAAAATCAAGAGTTTACCGGAAAACCGGCACCTTCCGCTGAAAGTCGTTTCTTTGCTTCTGCAATAATGAAAGTAACAACAAACCTTACTTACATTTCAGAAATAGTTTCCCCAAATTTCCTGTTTTGCCAGACTTTCGTGTCCCCGTCTCTCTCTCTCTCTGTGTTCCTGCCGCTCACAGGCTTTGCTGGACAGCAGGCCGCGCCTGTGCACTCGCCGCAGCTGGCCCTGGGCCACCACCTCCCAGGCCCGGGCAGCCACCGCACACCTGCCTTCTTCCCTCAGTTCCCGAGACTCTGTGGCGGTGCTTTTGGGGACCCCTTTTCCCAGTTACTTCACCCCAAGGCTTGCTTTATTATTTTATTAATGTAGTCAAATTACAGTCATGTTTTAATAAACTTAATTGAGTGAAAAAGAGCACTTTGCACTAAAAAATAAAACAGTGGTGCTTATTTTATTTTTCAATGACAGTCTACGTTCAGTATTGCTTTGGGCTAGAGTGTACAGCATAGTGGTTAGACAGTCATATGCTTTACAGAGCGATTCCCTGAATTCCCAGTCCCCACCTGGCACCATAGGTGGTTATTACAACATCACTGACTATTCCCTACGCTGCACTTTACTTCCCCATGACACTGTTGTAACTGCCAATTTGTTCTTCTTAATCCCTTCCCCTTTTTCTCCCAGCCCCAAACCCTCCCCTTCGGGAACCTGGTCTGTCCTCCGTGTCTCTGAGTCTGTTTCTGCCTTGTGTGTGCCTGTGTTTAGATGGTGTGTTTATTAGACTGTTCTTGCATCTCCCTGCACACGTGCAAGGGCAGGTAAAAGAGCGGACGGTCTGGGTTCCTGCCACCACCCGTGCGGACCTGGCTGGCGGTGCTTTTCTTGTTTAGATTACCTGCATCGGGAATGGAAGCTGCTGGAAGTGCAATCGTGTACAATATGTTGATTCTTCATGTTAATAAAAACACGTGGCTTCTCCTCCAGATGTAGAACTTGGGTCTTTGAAGGCATGACCTGAGAGACAGTCAGAAGCAAGTCACTTACGCTCTCTCTCAGGTGGCAGCTAGGTAATTCTTTGAAATATGGCCCCACCCAATATTTAAGAGTTTTCATCATTGGTTTTATCCAGGTTGTACCAAAAGCTGTATTTTCTTAAACATAGAAGTGAGCTTTTATTTAGAATGCCTTTGAGAGCTAGTTTTCAAGTTTTCTTTAATTAAAAGAAAAGGGCATTTAATGACTATGAGCTAGTTTACATACTTGTTAAATCAGTTGGTTTGGTTTAGACAAGGTGAATATTAGAAGTAGGGAGAGCCTTCGGTCGGTAGCTGGTCTGCACAGGCGCTCTCAGAGGCGCCTTGCCTCGCGTGCAGGCGGAGGCGTGTGCTGTGCGGACGGCCGCGGCTGCCTGTCAGCTTTAGGAAGAGTGGCCCTAAGAGCATGTGCGTGAGCACTTGTTGCTAAGAATGCACCATTTACCCTAAGAAATGGAGTATTTGTAAAGAGACGGATAGCAGTCATAAAAACTCCAGAACAGCGCCTGTGCCCTATTCATTCTGGGACATAAACAAAGCCAGGACATGCTTTTGGAAGATTTTGCAAATTACCAGGTTGCAGTATGTTGATCATTTTAGCTGTGGACGGAACACAGCCTATCAGAACAGCAGAAGGAGATGCAAGTGTAGGTGGTCAGTGGTTCTCAAGCCAGAGTGGACAGCAGGCTGCCCGCCGCCGCCGATGGGTTTCCGTGGGTCTGGGATGGGACCCAGAAATCTGTATTTTTTAAAAAGCTCCTCTGATGAGTCAGATTGAGGTCCTCCACAGACTTTCATCCGTGTTCTAGAAGTCGGGGGTCGTCCTGACTATCCCACCATCAAGAGCAGCTGAATCAAAATTCTTTTAGAGCAGCATCCCCTGTCCCTGGGCTGCAGTGGGTCTGGTGTGGATTTGCTTAACATGCAGGTTCTGATCCAGTGGAGCGGGCTGGGGCCTGGGACCTGTGTCTTTAACAAGAACCCAGGTGGTGCAGCCGCTGCTGGGCCAGGCCACACCCAGGCAGCAAGGTTCCATCATTGTTTAAAATATACATGTTGCAGAGTTTTTGAAAAGAAAGGAAAAATTTGAAAGCAACTCCGGGTGTTTTTGTCTCCATAGTTTTCTGTTGAGCACCCCCCCCCCCCCCCCTCGGTTAGCTTCGGCTTTACAGGCTGACCAGTCCCTGAACATTAAGGAGCATTTTCAGAAAAATGTGCGTGGAGGCACAAAGATTCTAAATCAGCCCGAGGCCTGGCTGTGATCGCCCTGTAGGAGCCCGTTCCTCTGCTGGCTGGAGGGACAGTTAACAGCTTCTGAGCCCCTTTCTCTCACCCGCTCCGCGGCTGCTGCTGAGTGACAGCAGAGCGAATGCAGCCCCAGACTCAGGAGCGGAGCCCGAGCCCAGCCCAGGACTGTCCGCAGGGAAGGGGGCTGACTGTAGGGACGTGACAGCAGCGGCGGTGCAGACCGCGCGGCCCCGAGCTCTGGCCGGAGAGCTCCCTGCCCCCCTGCTCTGTGCCTGACTTAAGCACAGATGTGAGATGTTAGGGCTTTCTTTGCAGGAGGAGGAGTGAGGTGAGTCTCTGCTGGAAGGAAAACTCTGTATTTCGGACTGTGGCATGGCGTGTACTCGTGAATTCCCTTTATTCTTGTCTCTGGAAAAGAAGCCTGAGCAGTTTCCTCAGCGTTGTGGGCGTGGCACTTCTTCCGTGGGAACAGGAATCTGGGTCCTGAAGCTGAGAGCATCGAAGTGACCTTGGACCAGATCTCTGGGTTGGGGTAGGGAGGTTGGTGTCATTGGTTAAAGTAGGGGCAGGGGTGGGCAAACTTTTTGACTCGAGGGCCACAATGGGTTCTTAAACTGGACCGGAGGGCCGGAACAAAAGCATGGATGGAGTGTTTGTGTGAACTAATATAAATTCAAAGTAAACATCATTACATAAAAGGGTACGGTCTTTTTTTTTTTTTAATTTTATTCATTTCAAACGGGCCGGATCCGGCCCACGGGCCGTAGTTTGCCCACGGCTGGGTTAGATGAATGAGCTGCATGAGCCCATCAGCACCAGGCGCTCGTGGCTCTCCCTGTATTGAAATCCTATCACAACTGATCCTTTGATTCAGCCAGTGGGGCTGCCTACATCACACTGTGACTCTCCGTTAGCTGATAGGATAACCAAGGCAACCAATTCTCCAAATACCCAATCTTAGCCTGAAGAATGTACCTGATAATTCATGTTTTGAACCAATAACTCTCTTGCCCGGTAGACATTAGGAAACTGGGGTTGGTAGGGATGAGGTTGGAGGGAATCCTGCTTTATTCTTTTTTTTTTATTATTGATTTCAGAGAGGAAGGGAGAGGGAGCAAGAGATAGAAGCATCAGTGATGAGAGAGAATCATTGGTCGGCTGCCTCCTGCATGCCCCACACTGGGGATGGAGCCCACAACCTGGGCATGTGCCCTGACTGGGAATCGAACCATGACCTCCTGGTGCATAGGTTGACACTCAACCACTGAGCCACACTGGCCGGACTTGCTTTATTCTTGTTATCTGTGTTGGGCTGGCTGGTCTTGGCATTGATAATGAAGCTGTAAATATCCTTGTTCTCCTTATTCATACCTTTCTTAGGAAGTTAGGAAGTAGGCAGTGTGGGAACGTTTGCTAATTAATACTGCCTCAAACAGCATTTCCAAACTACAGGTGGTTTAATTGCTGTATTGTTCACCAGGTTAAATTGTATTTAACTGGCTTTGTCTTTTTGTTTTGATAAAAGGATCATTGGGATTGTAGAATTCTGGTACCAGAAGTAACTTGAAGTAGCCTGTATTCCAGGAATCTCAAATTCAAACTGTTATGGGGTACAGGTAACTTACAAGAAGAAAGCGGGGTGGGTAGGGAGAGTGGGGAAGGACAGCCTTGCGCCAGCCCTTCCCGCTGCCAGGGCCGCCGGCCGTACTGTCAGGCCTTGAGAGGTGCCAGAAAGCAGGTGGGCTGGACATTCACTCCTTTTTCCCACTGGGACTGCACTGAGGAAAAGAGGAAGGAGGGAAAGAGGCAGCGAGTGGAGGACAGGCCGTTGTCTGGGAACACGGATTTTGTCAGTAGTTGAAAAGCGATCAAACAACATTTCCCTGCAGGTGACCTGGGAGGGAGGCAGGCACTCGGTTCTTTGACCATCAAACAATAATGGGTCTTGACCAAAGCAGTGTCCACATTAGAAAATGTAGCCTCACCCCCCGGGGTCAGCCCCTCAGACACTACATATAACGAGCCTCTTTTGGGTCAGCGAGCGTGAACCTCAGCACGTGCCCCAGAGAGTGTACGTTAATCTAGAAACTCACCCGCTGTTGTGCCAACCCCAAATCCCCCTCCCTTTCCGTGCTGGTGTTTTGGATCTACCTGTGTTAATGAAAAATAAGATATGATTGCATGCAAGTCACCTGTTTTCCCAAGCTGTTACCTGTAACAGAGCTGCAACAGAATATATACCTTTACATCTGCCCCTTTCGCTTGGCATTATCTCAGTACTTGAACTCCTGAAGTTTTGTTCTTAAGACTAGTTTCTGTGCTGCGTGAGGAGTTTCTGCATGAGAGCTTTCCACGCTCCCTGCACAGTGCCTTTGATGACATTTCAGACGGAGGTTGTAGGTATTAGCAGTGGATATAAATTCACCTGGGAGGGCTCCAAGGTGTTTAATTTTAGAGACCTCACGGTTAAAATGTTTGCAGTTGCAATGCTGCTTTCCCTTTTGGCACTGACGTGTGCCACAGGGGGTGGGGTGGGGGTGGCTCCCTCCCTGCACGGGGCACGCAGGCCTTCATCCACGAGAGGCCTACGCATTTCCTCCTGCACAGCTGCACCCTGGGAAGCTCCTGCTTTCCTGGGGAGCTCGCTGGAGGTAGCGGGAGCTAGTGCACACATTTTTATTTGGCGTTGGCAGTTCCTCTTCCACCTGGGCCGTTTCCCCTTTGCCCGTGGCTGGGTCACTGAACACCACGCTAATGAGACCCAGAGTTGTCTTCCTTCATGGCTCCAGTATGCTCTCTGCATGTTTGTGTTTGTTTTTAAAATGGGGGTGGCCACTCCTGTGTTGTTAGTCCCAGAGCTAGGGAGACAGTGCACCCCTGATGCACGTAACCACCTCTGCCTGCCGAGCTTCTCAGGAGCGTGTCCAACTAGTGCTGTTCATTGCCGGGCTGTTCACCAGCTTAAAGTGTATGAATTGCCTTTGTGTTTTGTCTTTGTTTCAATAAAGGGGTTAGTGGGGTGTGTTTAAAAGCCTGTTTAAATGAAGCACTATCATTTAAAACACATAGGAAAGTTCGTTAACACGTCTTCACTTGCAGACCTCTTTATCGTGCCTCACAGGCTGCGGAGGTCCCTCTTGGCCATGGAGCGCCCTGGGCTGCGTCTCATGGGCTTTCACCAGCCCCCAGGAGGGCTGATCTGCTAGCACCTCCCTGTGCGGGCCTGACAGACAGGATGTTCTTCCACACAGAGCAGTGCTCTCGCCTCTCGCCGGCGGGAGGTGGGGATTCAGGCTGGTGGGCAGCCCTGTCCATGCAGCACAGCCCGGCCGAGCGGCAGGCAGCTGCGTGCAATTCCGAGTCCCGCTCATTGAACTGTAATAAAACAATATAAGCACCGCTTGGGGGGAAGATTGGATGCAGTCTCTCACACAGGACGCGGGCATATGAAAGCAGCGCTGGCTGGCCAGAGGATTTGGAGATTTGATTTTGATTGAATTGCAGAATTGAACAGGCCAGGAATGTCAGTGGAAGGCTAAACGCCTGTAGTGCCGTAAAGTTTTATCATGTGAGGCTTCCCAATACCAAGTGGAGGGATTATTGGAAAAGGTGTCGAGGGACATGAAGTGGAAGTGCCCGAACATGAAATGTTGGCAGGAGGCGAAAGTTACTTCTTGCTTCGTATATAATTAGGTCTCCAAAGCGAGAGAGAGCGAGAGGAGGGGGAGGACATTCCATAAAATTGTTTATTCCAAAGAAAAAAATGACCAGTCACCATGTTGCTTATTTTATTCCTTCGAGAGACCTTGGATTCAGTGAGGAGTTCTCCTTATGCCATTCTTAACGTTGTTCACAGTGAACACAGGGCGGTCGGCTTCTTGAGAAGAGGAGAACCCCGGTCTCTCGGGGTGAGCCAGACACCATGAGCTTCAAGTTCAGGGACAGGAGTGAGCGGGCTCCCACGTCCTCACCGGTCTCATCGTGGGCGCTGCTGGCAGAGTCCTGCTCACATGGGCATCGGGCAGCCGATGGCAGACTTGGGTGGCATGGGAGCAGGGCGTGCCTTGGCTGGAGCTAGTACTTCTCCGGGGACGTGACACAGAAGGCGGGGACGGGAGCCACGTTTATTAGGTCGTCTGTCTGCTCAGGTCTTTGGAGCAGCACGCCCAGTGTTGCCAGCGTGGAGGCAGAGACACCTGCAATGCTTCAGTATTGCGTCTGTTTGTTTAGACTTCTAACCAAAGTGGTTTCAGTTTAATCATCGAAATCAGGAATACAGACACTTGGGCTCCAGGGTGCCGCTGTGGTTTCCCTTTGCCTCCTCCGACTTCGTGTTCTACTGTGTTATGTAGAAGCGTGCTTATTTGTAAATGCAGCGCTCTGGTGTTAAAGTGGAAAGTTTGCACAGCGAGGGCCTTCTGTTCTAAAGCCCCGTTTCCTTTAATGCTCAGTGCGAAAGAGATGGCGTGCCTGCAGGTCGTAGTTCCCTCTGCGGTTTGTGAAGCTTCTGAAACCCCGAGTTCCATAGGTCTGTGTTAGAATGTAATTAGATGTACTTTCTTATTGTTCAGTTTTTCTGAAAACACTCTCTGTGAATATTTACCGAATCAAGCAGTGCTCACCTACAAGCAGCTCTGGAACGGAAGCAGGGCCATCGATCTCAGTGGCCAGGGGGCATGGTCAGGAAGTGGTCCCTTTCACTTCTAAGCTCTTCCTTTGGGATTTAGGCAAGAACTGTCTGAGACTGAGATTTTCTGCCGTTTTGGAATTAGTCCAAATTTGCATGGGAGTGGACAGGAAGAGCTTGTTTAGGAAATGCTCAGAGTGCAAAAGGCTGCTTTGAACTTGGTGAGATGGGAGGAAATTGTCCCTTGCCTAGGCCGCTCCCAGCCATGAAATTCTGGGAGAGCTATGTTGTCATGCTAACCAGGAGTTTACACCGTGGTGCCTGGTGGCAAGTTACTAACCACACACACAGGGGCATGAAGTCACCTTTGGCTTCCCTCTCCCTGTCAGGCGGGGCGGAGGAGAGGGAAGCCCGGTGTCTGGGTGGGAATTTTCAGGAAGCACTCCTCTAGGTGCTGGCCTGAACTGGACACTCCGAGACTGGTGCCTCTTTAGATGGTGGCTCCTGCTGGCGCCCGGCCCTGGCCTGGCGGGACCGTTTGGAAGGCCGTGTGTGGTCTGCACTTTGCGTTGACCTCAGTGAAGCACATGGACCTCTTGCTATTTCTGTAACTTGCCCTGTTTTTCTTACAGAAATTAGAAAACATGACAATGAACGTGATTATACAATATTGTTTGATTACTGTTTCCATTCAGCTTCCCGAATTGGCAGGCGTTCTGTGTCTGAACTCAGAAGCAGTTTTGCTTCTGGTCATAACATGTACCCCTTCCTTTGATCCACCGAGGCCAGGGCCTGACGTTAGCTAACAAGCTCAACATGCCACACACCTGGGGAAGCTGTACAGTTGCAAGTGCCCTCCGTTAAAAGACATGTGCTGGCATCACCAGGTTGAAGTTTGCTAGGCAGGTTCGAGGATTAATACTTGGCAATTATTTGGCTCTGAGATTGTGGAAATGGTAATTTGGTGTTCAAAGCGAAGACGTGGAGCTTGTTCGAGGCGTCTTTCCTCGGGACAGTAGAGCAGTTGGCGGAGCAGGACTCTGTCCTGACCCTGCGGCTGCCACGCACGGGCTCTGGGTGTCTCGTGAGGAGCGATCCTCCGATTCTCCCACTTCCCCGCAGGAACTCCCAGTGGCTCCCTGGGGAGGGTCACAGCATGAAGGAATGAGATCACTTGCCCGAGTTCACAGCTTAAAACAACAGAGCCAAACCCTTGAGCTCTTAACGCCCAAGCGCTTAGCCCTGCATCAGCCTCCCACCCACTGTCCAGGGACATTATCACGGGTGCATCTGCCCTCCAAAGAGGGATTGGAATTCCTTAAGGTGTTAATTCTACTTTACGAGTCACCGGCCTTTATTTGCAGAACTGAACTGTTAAAGCACCGAGTGCCCATACTACGCGTCTGCAGACTGACTGGGGCAGGACTGGTGCGTGTCTTTGTGGAAGTGATTGGGAGGGGCGTGCACCTGGTCAGGGAGAAAGGCGTCTGGAGGAGCCCAGGGGACCCTCAGCCCCTGAGCCCAGGACTGCCTTTCCGTGTGGGCTCCCCCAGCCTGGCAGCACTCAGGTGACTTAGCAGGGCAGCGTTGTGGGGATCCACCACCCATGCGGGTGCGTGAGGCCTGGCGTTGTCGGATGTGTGGTGTGTATGAATGAAGCCTCTTTCCTAAGAGCTGAAATAGGTTTAAGAAACCTGGAAGATGAGTCATTTCAGGTTCTTTCCTCACAACATGTCTACACTTGTCTCTGGCTGACTCTCAGGCATTGAAGTTTCTCTGTGATCCTGAGGAAGACAAAGGGAGAAACGTGGGTGCCCACCCCCCCGCCCCTCCGGTAAGGACACGAGTTTAATAAAAGTGTGTTAGAAGGATCCTGCTTCTGTACGTGGTAACCTGTTTCTTAGCAGGTAAAGACTTTGAGCCTCCCTTTCAGTCATCTTGCTATAGCACAAGGCCTTGTCCACACTTTCTCTAACAGTTCCTCATTCCGGTGGGTAACTGCAATCAGGCCTGATGGGTCCCCGCTCTGCCAGTGAAATGTGTAATGGGCAGTGGGCAAATCAGCACCCTGACACCGCGGGGTTTACCCCTCCCCCCCCCCCCACACACACACCCCGTTTCCTTTCAGCTCCAGTGGTTCCCATCTGGACCCTACTCGAACCCATGGCACCCTCTTGCCCCAGCTTGTTCATCTGCTAGGTGGGTATTATTCTCTGTAAATGCTTTGAGGAACCCTGAGAATACCTTGATGCCGGGGCCTGGCCACACAGCGCCTCCACTTAGACAGCAGTCATTGTTGATCTACGCAGACGTACGTGTAGACGGAGGGAGGTGTTCAGGCCACAAGTCTGTTTTATTTGACTTTTATGATGTTCTAAATATTTGAATTTATCAATTCTGTTTACTGAGATTCCTATGGAAAGCCCAGATTTCAGGCTTCTTTTCAAGATATGTGGCAACATTAGCCTTTCTCCCATACTTGGGCCAGGTACTCATTTCCATGGAGCTTACCACGCTGTCCAGTTAGGGACACTTCCCACACTCCCAGGTGTTCGAGTCCCTGCTTGGGTCACCATTTAAGCAACTGCCTGGACTCTGGGCATCGAGTTTGCACCCAAGAGAGGTGTTGCCTGAGATGCGTGTACTGGCCCACACGAGTGCGTGGACATGGCAGTGCTGACTGCGGCTCCCAGTGAGGAATGTACAAAGCTCCAGTTTTTTAATCCCTTAAATGATTTAAACTTTCCGGAAGTTGTGCATCCCATATGAACCATGGAATCTATAGAAAAACAACTCCTTGGAGAATTACGAGGCATATAATTTTGTGTTTAAATCTTATGAGTGAGTTGTAAGAACATGACTTCATAGGCACTTCTGAGACATTACAGCATCTGGATAACACTTTGCTGCTACCTGTGATGCTTCATTTGTACTTTTATTGACCCCCTCCCTCCAGGTGCCCAGGCACCGGGGCCCTGTCTCCAGCTCCACCCTGCTCTGCCTGAGGAAGCGGCCTGGCCCCTCCCTCCCCGCGGCAGAGGCTTCAGGCATGTCCTGTCCACACAGAGTTTATGAGGTGGCACCCACTCCTTCATCCTTGAACACGCTTTCCCTGCTCATTGCTGCCCTGCTTCCTGGGGGTTGCCGACAGGGCATGGTGCTCCCCCTCTGCAGCAGCCCTGCTGCCACTGCCGGGCCGGGCCTGCAGGCTCAGTGATAAGGGAAGCCAGTGGGTGCCCGTCCATGGCACAGCTTTGATGGAAGCCAGTCTCAGCAGGACGGCCAAGCCCCGCTCCTCCAGGGCCCAGGCTCCTCAGAGAAGGGCAAGCTCGGTCTTCTGCTTCAGTCTCCGTGGCAACCAGGTGTTCCGCATCAAATCCCTGAATTCATTCATTCATTCATTCATTCATGCACCCATGTTTACTGAGTGCCTGTGATGTACAAGACAGTGGCCCTTTTAAGACAGACTTTCCACCTGGTCCTTTACCGAGACACAAATGAGGAATTAGAATTATGGGGAATGAGGCAAAGAAAGGCCTTAAAAAGGGGCGAATTGACGTTGTTGAATGCCATGGAGCTCAACAACCTTAGAATCTTAGACCCCGAGAAGCTCTCCAGATGGAGCTCACTTCGATTTTCCAGAAACTGCTGGAGGCAGCATGTGTCCAGAGGTTGGAACGTGGTCCTCTGGTCCCAAGCCAGACCCCGGGGCTGCGTTCCCATTGCAGCAACACGGGGCGCCCTTCCTGCCCTTGCTGGCAGCCTGATGCAGACGCGGAGCTGGAGTCCAGCCCGCTCCCTTTCTCCCCGCATGTGGCCTCTCCCTGTGAGGTGGGCTGTGGAGTCTGCCTCTGCCTCACGGTTACCCCGGGCGGGCGCCTGCGGGAGGAGGCTGATCACGGTGCTGGTGCACCTCCTCGTCACCACTGCTGGCCAGGACAGGGATGGTCTCGGGGCCCCGTGGTGCACTCTGAAGAGTTTATCCTTCACATTCATTTTCCAGAAAATTGAGGTCACTGTTGCTTCCCTGTTGAGCCCCCCCCCCTGCCCCCCACTTCTCCCTCCGCCTCCCTGGGGCTGAGTGACGGGGAGGCCTGCACCCAGCATCCCCCCCAGCAGGGCCTTCTGCCTGCAGCTGCGGATCGGCTGCTTATCTGACCCAGGGAAGGCCCACTGCTCAGGATCTCCCAGTCTGGGCTGCAGGGATCATGTCCAGCAGGTTAACAGGAAAAGGTGGGCCCGGTGCACCCGGCGCTGGCAGCCGTGCAGTCGGAGCGCCCACCAGTGACAGCTGCAGCAGAGGACGAGCCTATCTGCCATCTCGCTGCCTCCCTCCCTTCCTGTTTGGACTTGCCCATGGGAGCCGGGCCCACAGTTGGCGGAAGTGCTGCGAGGAGAGTGTTTATTTACAGCGATCTGCAGGCTGGTTCAGGATGCGGTTTCTTGCAGGAAGTTCTGTCCCCACCTCCAGGTTTGATCATTTCTCAAAAAAATAAAATAAAATAAAAGAAATAAAACACCCTGCTTTTCAAGGCCTCGCGCTGGCAAGGAGCAGGCCCGTCCCTCCCAGCGGACGCAGCCGCGCAGTGTCAGGCCCAAGCGGGAGTGGGCCCAGCGCCTGCGTGGTGCTGGTCGCTCTGCTCCTTCGCTAACGCCCGGCCGGCCAGGGGACTCCCCTGGGGTTTCAGAGAGAATGCACTTAGGGTGAGGTCAGAGGCCCCAGTGCTGAGGTGGAAGGTATCTGAGTTTAAGCCAGTCAGCTGGGCTGGCTGCGCATGGAACTGCGGGCCCAGAGTCGGGCGCCTGGCGTGCGGGCCTTTCAGCAGGTGGGCGAGCAGGTGGAGAGGTCAGCACCCCCTGGGGGGGCCATTTCTCAGGTTATCAGAGGACAGCACTGTAGACCTTTCTCCTAAAGGTCTCTGTTCCTTGTTGAAAATGTACACAAGGTGAGGGAAAACTGCAAGAGGATATGAAATGGACCCTCCCTGCCCCAGGCTCCTAACCCGTCTCACAGCTCCGCCGCCCCAGTGACCAGATCGGCCGCAGCGCCGGGACTTGTCAGAGATGCCACCTTAGGTCCTGGAGACCCGTAGGGCCAGAAAACCTGCAGTGAGGCCTGTGAACCTGCCTTTCAAAGTCCTTTCAAAAGCTTTCCCGTGAGCTCTGGCCGGGGTGGCTCAGTTTTTTGGGCATCGTCTTGTGCATTGAAAGGTTGCCAGTTTGATTCCCAGTCAAGGCACATACCTGGCCCCCAGAAGGGGGTGTGCAGGAGGCAGCCTATTGAGGTTTTGCTCTCACATTGATGCTTCTCTTTGTCCCTCTTCTTTCCTCTCTAAAAAAAATCAATAAAAAATATATATTACAAAAAGTCCTCTATGCCCTGGACAGTGTGCTAAGTGGTTAGAATGTTAGCCTGCAGAGGGTCGAGTTTTGATTCCAGGTCAGGTCAAGGGCATATGTACCTGGGTTGCAGGTTTGATCCCCGGCCCCTGTCAGGGTGAATGCAGGAGGCAATCAATCGATAATGTCTCTCACACATCAATGTTTCTCTCCCTCCCTTTCCCTATATCTCTCTCTTCCTTCCACCTTCTCTAAAAAAAAAAAAAAGGGGGGGGGGGATAACCTCTGGTGAGGATTAGCAACAACAATAAAAAGCTCCCGTCCTCTGTGATTCTCATGGCCACTATATTTGAGAGCCACAGACATAAGGCAGTGGCTTCCCCTGAGTGGGCCTCACTCAGCATCCTCTGCAAGGTTGGCTGGCTCCTTGGAGCTGCCAGTGCTCCAGTCTCCAGTCACCCCCAGATGATTCAGGTCGTGGCCAGCGAGGTCTGAGAATCAGCATTCTCCTGTTCGGGAGCCAGGCACCCCTGCCCACCACTCCCTCGTCCAGAGGCTCTGATGCAGTGGTTCTGGGCCTTTGGGGAAGGCTGTCATCATTGTTAAGAAAACAAATACAAACCCAGAAACCAAAACCATGGAATGGAGGAGTGTCTCTTGTTTGCTAATTTGGTGCATGATGATACTGACAATAAAGAGGACCTTGGCACCCGTGCCTCTCCCCAGATGTCCCAGTGCCAGGCTCATTGCAGGAGTCCTTGTGACTAATTTCTGCTGCTAAGAGAATCATCCTTCCTTTTGAGAAACCAGGTGAAGTCTGCCAAAACTACTTGGACCTTCTCAAGATTCAGAGGAAACTGCCATGTCCTCCTTTGGTATCTCCCCAAATGTTTTACTTGATCCCTTCAGGTACCATTTTTTGGCTTCTAAAGGTCTGCCAAGGATGCTGGTAATTGGATATAATTTTGAGCTGATCAGCTTTCTTCACAGAATATGGCAGAAAAAGGTGAGGGTCTGCTGTGCTAGGCAGTCTGTGCAGAGCTTCCAGCCTGGGTAGCTACTGGTCACCAGAGAGAAGTGACAGTGTGGAACTGGTGCGAACGGAAGGACAAGCTGCGAGGCATATGGGACCCTTCCCAGAGGTGCAGCAGGCGGAGCAGGGTTTTGAAGGGTGAACAGGAGTTGCTCCCGATGGTTCGGGGGAAGACTGCCTGATAGGCAGAGGCAGCAGCAAGGGATGCATCCAGCTCTGCCTCCTGAGATGTTTAATGGTTGGGAATTCTTCAAATTGTTTAGGAATAACTTCTAATTTGGAAGAATCTGGTGAAGATATTACGGGAAATTAGTTGCTAAGGTCCTCTTGATGCAAATACCTTCAGGCAGAGTGGAGGAATCTTATAATGTACAAAGGACAGTAACTTTGATCACTGATAGAAAGTTTTTTCCTGAAATTTCTCCCCTGGACCCCCAGTTCTTCCCTAGTTTAGGTGGGGTTGACAGGCTGCCCAGGTGCTTGAGAGACGTGGGTGGGAGAGAGAGGCACCTGGAGCCAGGGCCCCACGCCAGGGCCTCCAGGTGTCTGCTGGACATCAGGGAGCCGGTGCACGTCTCACGGCTCTTGGAACGCGAGGGTGTAGGCAGTCAGCTTAGCCTCCCCTCGGGAGCCTGCAGAGCTTGTGCAGACATGCCCGTGGCCCTGACTCCGGACAGGTTCTTGGCCTCTCCACCGCTAACCCCCTGTAAAGCCGGGGCCTGGCAGCCTCTCCTCTGAGAGGGAGAGCCTGATGAATAACGTAGAGAGAGCAGACTGAGCAGCCGCTCACTCTAAGGCTGCGCAGGAGCACGCGTAAAAGCAAGAACAAACCCACCACAGACCTGGGCTTGAATTCCGGGCCCTGGAGCATCGCAGCTGCGCACTGTTGACAGCGGGGCAGAGTTCTTTGTTGTGTGCGGGGCGCTGTGCACTGTGGGCTGTGCAGCACACCCTGCCCTACCACGAGGTGCCAGCTGCACCCTCCATGGCACCAGGCTCTTTTTAGGCATTTCCACCTGTTTCCTAGGGGGACAGGGTCCCCCTCATGACAACCCTGGTCTAGATGGCGGGCCTTCGAAGGGCATGCCGTGATTTGCGACTGACTTATCCTGACCGAGCTTCCAGACCAGGTCTCTCGTTCAGGACCCGGGGACAAGAATCTCCAGGGGCAGCTTAAAGAATAGTGTCATAATGTTTGCAACAGAGAAGATAGCTAGCTCTTAAAGTCAGCCAGCACACCGCACCCTGGCATACACGCAGGCATTTTTATGGCTTTTCAGTTAATTCTGGTTTTACTTTAAAATATGAAGAACAGGGTCCTTGGGCTATTTATCTTTCCAAGATTTTTCTTTTTTAAAAAAGCTTTTAATTATGGTCAGATACAAATCACATGCAACTTATCATCCGAGCCGTGCGAAGAACGCAGGTCGGTGGTGGTGGGCCCGTTCGCCTTGTTGCGCAACTAGTCTCCGGCTGGGACGCTCTCCTCTCACACAGAGAGACTCCACCTATTGCATAACACCCCCCCCCCCCCTCCGGCAGCTCCAAGGGGCTCCTCACACATGGGGATTAGAGGGGATGCAGTAATGGGAAGACTCCAGGAGAATGGCACCCCCTGCCCGCTGTCCTGTGAGGCTGCAGCTCCGGCCACCTCCTGTGAGCGCAGGCACACAGAGCTTGCCTTTCGTGACTGGCATTTCACTCAGCGTAAGTCCTCAAGGCTCATCCACGTGTACCACATGCCAGAATTGCCTTCCTGTTTAAGGCTGAGTAATATTCCGTTGTGTGTACAGACCACATTCTGCTTGTCCGTTCACCCGTGATGGACATGAGTTGCGCCTTCATCTTGGCTGCTGTGCACGATGCTGCTGGGAACATGGTGTGCAAATATCTCTCGGAGGCCCTGCTCCCAGTTCTCTGGCTGCAGACCTAGAAGCAGAACTTCTGGGTCATGTGGTAATTCCACCTTTCATTTTTATTCATTTATTTTTTTGTTAATCCTCACCCAAGGATATATTTTCCCATTGATTTTCAGAGAGAGTGGGAAGGAGGAATGGAGAGAGGAAGAGAGAGAACCAGGGAGAGTGAGAGAGAGAGAAACATCAGTGTGAGAGAGACACATTGATTGGTTGCCTCCCACACATGGCTCCAACCTGCAACCCTGGTACATGCCCCTGACCAGGAATCGAACCTGTGACCCTTTGGCCCACAGACCAACACTCTATCGGCTGAGCCACACTGGTCAGGGCTTCTTCCTGCTTTTAAACGTTCTTGCCCTTTCTTAATCAATGGAAATGGAATGCACTGTCCTTCAGGTCCATGCCCACCCTTTCTCGAAGCTTCTCATTACACCTGCTGCCCCAGTTCTCCCCCCCACGCCCGCTTCGTGCACCTGGACACTTGGGAAGGACTAGCACCCCGGGGCCGGCGGTTCTCGGCAGCACTCGGGCAGCCATAATAGCCACGCTGACCACGTTGTCCCTGGGCCAGGTGCTGGCCCGGCTCTGCCTCTGTGAGGCCCAGGCCTGGCCCTCTTTCCCATCTGCCACCAGCTCAGACCACCTTCTCGCGCAGTCACTGAGGTGGTGACCAGGAGGCTGTGCCACAAGTGGCCAGCCAGCGTCTTCCTCCCAGCGGAGCTTGGGGAGCACAGTGCCGCTCCGGCCCAGGCTCTGTGCACGGCTCCCCCCACAGGCCCAGCTCCCTGCTCGCTGCCCTCTGGCCGGGAGCGCTCGCAGCTGGTGTCGCCTGCAGGGTGTGCAGGGATGGGTGGAACTCGCCATTTGTAAGTGTTCTGGTTTGGCATTGACGTTCTCAGTGTCAGGAAACAGGAGGGCAGAAAAGCAACATGTTGAAAAGCTTGTATCTATGGAGACTGCTTTTTCTGCTCATTTTCTTTTCCAGTTATGCTGAAACCCCTGAATCCTTGTCGCTCTGTTTGCGGAGTGGGCCTACCCAGCCTGCGCCTGAGCACTAGGTCCTGGCCAGCAACACCTGGGCTGGATAGTGAGGCCCAAAGGCCAGGGGAGGGAGAGCCTCAGTGTTTGGAGGCAACATGATGTAAGTGGGGGGAACCTGAAGAAGGCGGCCCGAAGCCGAAATCCCTCCTGCGCCTCATGGACAGTCCTTTTACGAGTCGGTCCCCCGGAGAGTGGAGGAGGAATGCGGGGTGGGATGCCCCGGGACTGATGCCACACAGGCAGCTCTGAAAGGTGGCGAAGTACATGGAAGGAGGACTAGGCTTGCTGTTTCCTATTTTTAAAAGTAATCCAAGACGCCAGCTCTTTGAGGCCAGTGTGGCTCATATTAGACTAGGTTGCCAGAAAATGAAGAATATGGGGCAACATTCATTCACTCACTCACTCACTCACTCACAAATAGATCCTTTAAGAGCCGGGGGTGGAGTGCTGCTGAGCAAAACCAGACATACTGCCCGCAAGAGCCTGATTCCTGCACGGGCAGGAATGGGGCCGAGCACGTCAGATGCGCACCTTTTCCTGAAGTTGTAAATCACCCGATTATTTTACTTTCATCTCTCTTTCTTTTTATGTAGAAATATTAGAGATAGGCCCCAGTGCTGGAATCAGACATAAACACTTTTCTTCTGAAAAGCCTTTGTTATTGTTTGAATTCATTTTTATTTTCTCCCCCTGCCTCAGGGGCCAGGGCAGCTTGTGCGATGCCCTGGCCACGGCCTCATGTGGGGTTCTCACCCCTGGGGACCAGGCTCTTCTGCCCAAGGGCTCCTGTCCTGGGAGGCAGCCCCTCCCCTCTGCTCGCCCTTTGGTTGGGTCTCTTGTGCTTGTAGCCAAAGCAGTGAGCTCCCATCCCCAGTGACCAGAGGCTGCTTTCTCTCAGTTCCCAGAGGTCCGTCTCCCAGAGGCTCTGTGAGCAGATGCTGACCCGTGTGTGAGCAGGAACTCCCGCCCCTCGCACTGTGGCCCAGGCTGCTGCTGGGGTGAGAGAGATGGTGGCGGCCATTGCCAAGGGTAGGGCACTACCCTTTCCTTTGGAGAACACCCGTCCCACGCCTCCACCATGCCCCTGAACTAGGGGAGCCCAGTGGAGATTTGCTGTTGGCTTTTGTACCCTGGAATCTGTATGTGTTCACGATTTGTTTATTTTATTTTATTTTATTTTATTTTATTTTATTTTATTTATTTTAATCCTCACCTGAGGATATTTTTCCATTGATTCTTAGAGTAGAAGATGGAATGATAGAGAGAAATGCCGACTTGAGAGAAACACATCGATTGGTTGCCTCCTGCACGTGCCCCCACCAGGGCCCTGGCTGGGGAGGAGCCTGCAACTGAGGTACGTGCCCTTGACCGGAATCGAACCCGGGACCTTTCAGTCCGCAGGCGGACGCTCTGTCCACTGAGCCAGGGCGTGCTTTGTTTTCCTTTCCTGCAGCCTTAGAACTGTAGTTGTTGCATCAGAGGGATGCACAGGGTTAGGGCCAGCTTTTTGCCTTCACAGCAGATACCAGGTTGGTTTCCTGTCAGCTTTGTGTTGGAGGCCCGTTTCTCTAACACACTGGTCTAGGTCATCCTATGTGCAAACATCCCCTCATTTGATGGGTAAAATGTGGAATTGCCTTAATTAGCCCGGTTTTGTGGGTGGTGTGGTGTCAGTGCTCTTTCCTGTGTTGAGGGGGTATCACTGTCCTGTCAGTTAGATTGTGACATGGACACCACGTGTCCTCCTGCACACAGGTCTCCACTCGGGCAGACACGCCAGGCAGCGCTGCTTTCCCAGGGGCTCTGACGTCCTCACTCCATGAGGCTGGGTCTAGACTTGGCTTATGGTGCAGTTGGCTTAATGCTATTCGGATGATGAAATGAATCCTTGACATGTTTTTCTCCTTCTTGTCTTGGTATTATAAGGGGCTATGTGAGTCCATTCATAAGGTGTTATGGAAATGCATGCCCTTGAGAAGGGGGCATATCTTATGAAAATAAAACTAGATTTCTGATTTTATGAGAATGGGTCACATTGATGGGGGCAAGGGGCTGAGATATTTGGAGAGTGGGCTGCAGTATTAAGTCCATAGGTAGCATCCTTGTAGGAGCAGACGGCGAGGCCTCTGCTGGCCATTTGTCCCACACAGAATGGGTCCTGTGGTTGAACTGGGCTTGGAAACACTGGTGTACACCACGCTGACTCCCTGCGCCGATACACGTAGAGAGCTTCTCTCCCCACTCCGTCCCTCTTTTATTTCCTTTTCCTTTTGCTCTGAAAGTCTATCACTTTAAGAACTTCAGAGAAAGATAATGACATGTGTGTGCGCGCACCTGTGTGTGCGTGTGAGTGCGTGTGTGTGTGTGCGCGCCTGTGTGTGTGAGATAGCTCCTGCTGTGGAAATGAATACTTACTGCTTCTGAGAATAGCTTTTTTCAAGGTGAAAGGTGGCCAGACCAGGTTTATTGCTACATGTTTTTTATGTTTCTTAAATATCACTTAACACCGGTTTAGTTTAGTGACGGTTCTGTGTGTGACAGTGAACTGAGGAAGGAGGACAAATATAAGTTACGTTTCTTAGCTCACCTGCAGACCAGGGCCTCAAAAACTCACACTTCAGTTGAAGAGGAGATAGAAACACAGTGAAAAATAAAGAAAAAGATGGTGATATGTAATTACCATTTTAAAGCTGCAGGCACGTCCTAAAGCCTAGCATGATGGACTGTGGGTTGGCCGTTGAAGGCCTCGCTGCAGGAGACCAAAGGAGAGGGCGCGGAGGCCACTGGGCCTGTGCTTTGTGGGTTTTAAACCGTTAGGGGGTCACGAATCGCTTTGTGAACCTGGAAAATCTCCCGAGTCCCTGCTTGTCCACTTTCTACCACCTAGGTGAACTGTGTGGACAGTTGTCAGATTCACCTGTGCTCTGGTACCTTTAAGAAATACATTTTTGATAAAAGATGCCTCCAACACCCAGTTCAGGGCTGACTTCCCTGCCCAGCCCCAGGCGGACATGCACGCAGCAGCTCACGGTCTGTGCAGTGGCCATGCCTGTGGGTTCCTCTGTCATCGCATAGGTGGCACCACAGTGGGTGCGTGCAGGGCCCGTTAGGTGGCCTCGGCGCCTCCTGGAGGCTGGAGGCCCTTTCTAGATGCTTTTTAGAGGAGGTTGGGTTTGGAGCTGAGCAGGCTCGAGAAGGAGCAGGTGCGGCGTGAGGTGCGGCCTGCAGGTGGGTCACCGGAGCGAAAAGGCCGGAGGGTCTCCCAGGCCCTGATCCCGCCTGGGAGGGCACAGGGCTCCCCTGGGGCCGAGGTCTCGTTCTCAGCCACCACCGTCTTCCGGACCCTTCAGGGGTGCTCCTGGAGTCGGACCTTGTTGGACGTGCGCGTGCTGCTCCTCACTGGCCACTCCGCTCCCTGGCCCTGCGCTCTTCCTGGAACCCTGACGAGGAAGTGCCGGAGGTTTTCAGTTGCTGTGCAGTAGACACAGTCTTAGGCTGTTATGTCTGTGCACAGTTTTCAGAAACAAAGTTGAGGCCTGTGAAGACCAGTGAGTGCAGTTGAAGCCAGCCAGGAGCTGAACGGCTGGGCCTGGGCCCGGCTGCCGCCTGAGCTGCCTTCCTGCCGGCCGCAGGGGTGCAGATGCGCAGGGAGGGAGACGCACCTTAGCTCACCTGCAGACCAGGGCCTCACACCCAGCCGGCCAGGCGGGGCGAGCCCACAGAGGCTGCTCCTCTGAGGAGGGGAAACGGGGGGGGGGGGGGGGGGGTTCTGGAGGAAGGGCCGCGGAGCCCCTCCCGGGGGAGAGGGCTGCCCTGTTAGCCGGTGTATATGCTGTTCGAACAGCAGCATGCTTCCCAGGAGTGTTTTATCTTAGTGTCCAGGCCTTACTTGCCTGCACAGCAGAGATGATTGCAGGTCCCCCCTGCCCGCCGGTCTGTCTGGCAGGCATGGAGCCGTGGGAAGCCTCTGAACCCATTTCTCTCCCGGCTGCAGGGCTCCCCAGAGGCGCCCTGCTCCTTGAGATGGAGATGTGGAGTCTTAGCATCACAGAGGAAAAGGACCTCGCAGGAGTGCTGTTGACTTTAATAAACCCAGTTGCTCCAGTGGCTGCTGGTGGAGGCTGACTTGCTTTGTTCAGGTGCTTGTATGCTGACAGTTTATGACTTGACTCGCCATTAGGTGGGTGAATTCTTACATGTGAGTCTACTGAGATCACTGATTTACTCTGTTTACATCAGGGTGGGGACTACAGACAGCAGTTCACTCTTATCACTGATTTTTTATTTTTCTTAATGTCTAAGGATCCAAAAATACCGCTGCAGGTACACGATGGTAGGGAGTTCTGGCCACTGGAGTCATCAGAGCCACTGTCACTCTGCCACCCGGCCGCTCGGGCGCCGCGGCACCTCGGAGACATTGCCAAGGATGGCTGCTCAGCCACGCACGCGGACACATTTTTTTCACATGTTCACATTTCCTGTCAGAGTTGAGTGTTGAATTGCTTTGAAGGCTACACTTCAGCCCCAAAATGAACGTAAATGCTGAGAGTTCCAGGTTTTGGGGGCAGTGCTTGGGGTCGGGCGGCTGTGAGGAGAGGTCTGCGTGGTGGGCAGCCGCTGAGACCAGAGCTGAGAGCCCAGCGCCAGCACAGGCCCTGTCCTGGGTGGAGTCAGCCCGTGGGACCCCGTGGGAGCGGGTCATTAGCCAGGGAGGGGCAGGAAAGGGAAGCTTCCAGAGGGAGAAGAATGAGGGTCACTGGGCCAGGGCCCAGGAGAGGCCACCATTGTGCTCTGAGTGCAGGGAGGGGCGCAGGGTCACAGTCTGGCTCTGGTGGAGGGAGGGCTGGGGAGAGGAGTGTGCTGTGCCGGGCTGGGAGGAGCGGGCCAGGCCACTGGACGGGCAGGGGCTGGGTGTGCCTGCGTCCTGCAGGAGGGGGCTGGGCACATCAGGGCGTCTGGGTTGACCCTCTGCAGGCCACAGCCGGCCTTCCCGCTGCTCCGGGAACTACGGGAGTTTCTTGAGGATGGCGATACAGGGGCCAGCGTTCCGGAGCCCCTGAGGCGGGCTGCTCTCGGGAAACTCGCTGCGTCCCAGGGCTCGCTGCAGGGTCTCCACCGCTCGGGGCTTGGGGGATGCTGCCCACGTGCTGAGAGGAGAGGAGTGGAAAGGCCCCGGGGGTGACATTTCACCTGTCCCACTGCGTGGCTTTGGGTTTCCGTGTTATACGCACAGTGAAGTCAGAGTGAACGCGGGGAAAGGAAACGAGTGCTGGAACAGTCTGGGAGCTTTGGCTTCTGAAAATGACCCAAGGCCACACACAGGTGACTTCATGGAAAAGTCGGTCCCATTATCCTTAGGGTATTTGTTACCAAGGAAATGAGGACTCAGTAAAGAGCGCTCACGTTTCTTTTAACTTTAGCGAATTCCTATAGAAAGCGTTGGGTTGAAGTAATTATCCAAACCAGACAGTAGGGTCCTCTGGGACCACATGGACCAGGTGTGGAGTCACTGCTTCCCACTCATTGGCTTGGTGACCCAGGCAAGTTACACTGCCCTCCTGAACCTCCGCTTTTCCATCTGTAAAATGGGAGAGAGTCCTTGTGGGAACTGCATGCGTGCAGCCCCTGCCTTAGCCCCGTGCCAGTCCAGTGTGACAGCGAGTCATGTGGTCTCTTACCAGCGAACTGCCCTCTCCTGGAATGAAACCCACGTCCCCGGAGCGGTAGCCTCGCAGGCGCTTCCTGGGCCGCGTGCTCCAGCGTGGCACTATCGGCATGGCCTTTCTTTTCAGGAGACTAGAAAGTCCTCCTCACCAACCAGAGCCCTGAGCCTGGGCTCTAGGCTGCTGAGGAGCTGCTGCGTGCTGTCGGTGGTGCCTTTACACGGCTCATTTGCATGCCAGCGTCCTCCCAGGGTAGCTGGAGCCTCCTGAGTGCTCGGGCCTGCCTCCTGGATCCTCACAGGCACTCATCACCCTGCCGCTGCCTCCCACAGGCATCCCCGGAGTGACTGTTGGAATGAGATGCAGGTGTTTGGGAGGACGTCTGTGAAGGTGTTCCATGGAGCAGGAGGGTCCCTTGGCACTGGTCCTGTGCTCCCTGTGGTTGTGGCTGCTTAGCTGCTCCCGAGGCAGCCGGGCCAGGGGCTGTGCGGCATTCTCCTTGTGGATGTCCTTGCCCAGAAACGGGCCCGCCCGCCCTCCGCGCAGCCCGAGCTGGGGCAGCAGACAGCCCATAAGGCGGCTCGGAGCGTTCCCAAGCTGCGTAGGGCAGGGCTTTGCTGCCTGGAGTCTGAGCAGGTCCTCCCTTCTTGCTCCAGTGAGAAGCCCCAAGATGCAAAATAAAAAATGTGTTAAATAGAAGTGTATGAAATAAGGAACCAAATAATTCTGGGTTTTGTTACCACCCCCCCCCACCCCACCCCCGAACTTGGGATCCCTGCATATCACAGACAAGCATGGAAGCCCAAGATTCAAATCTGTTACTGAATCTATTCCAAAAAAGCAGGGAAACGCTACCAATTTGTCATCTGTTATAAAATTTCATAACCTTTCTTTTTTTTGATATTTTTGTACTATTATTCAGTCGGCTTGCAGCACTGTGCCAGATCTGCGCCGGCTTGTTTTACTGTGTGTGCATGGCTGTGGTCTTGCTTGTCGAAGGAAGGACTGGGGGGTTGAGTGAGCAGTGCCATCGCGCACACTGCCGTTCTCGAAACAGGCCTTCGTGGTTTGAGGCTGGCTATTTTGAGGTCTGGTCAGGAGGGAGCCAGTTAAAAGCCTGAATTGCTTCATCCCAGGGTGGTCTTTCTCTGTGCGGTTGTGGTCAGTGTGGCAGGGCGATTGGAGTGAACCTCTCCTGCACTTCCTGGGTGAGCTTGGGTGGAGAAGACAGAATCTTCGTTTCCTCAAGCTGCCAGTTTATAGCCTCCCGGTAGGACAGAAGTAGCTGGGAAAGATTTTGAATTTTGTTTTTCACTGGATATGCAAATATGTATTGAGGAATACTGGTAATGGGCTTGCTTGTCTTGGGGTTTTGGAATGAGGAATAAACCACATGATTTTGTACTTTCTTAAATACAGTGAATGAAAGACCATCAGCCAGGTGAGTGAGCAGGCACCTGGAGTTACTTGTCTGTGTTTACATAGCGATGCTTCTTGACAACGCATGCTTGGAAAGCCTTACTCCGAGGGTCTCACCAAATTGCAGCTCAATATGTGGTTAACTCAGAGGAATCATTATGGAGCATGTCAGTTCTGTTTCCTTCTTAGGGTCTAAGGCTTCCTTTTCAAATGCAATCCTCATGCAGGGTCTGCTCCTGAGTGTTGTTCTAACTTTCTGTATCTACGTCAGTATTTTCTGCTGCCCAGACGTTACCAGATGGACAGGGACAGTCAGGGCCCTCCCCACCCTGCCCCCGAGTGCCCACAGCCACACCCAGGCCGGGTCCCGCGGGCTGGCGGCTGCCCGCCCAGGCCTTGGTTCCTGAAACGCTTAGCGCAGACCCAGAAACAAGTGTTTCTCAGCGAACCTGTCCAGGAATGTTGCCCTTAAAAGAGTTTCCTGCTGCTCCCCACCCGGCGTGGTGAAGGCAGGAGCAGGTCAGCTCGTCGGCAGTTTTCCCTCCTTGTCCCCAAAAAAGCGGCTCCCACTCCTGGGGCCACACAGTGCCCGGCGCCTCCAGCAGCCAGACTGCCTCTGCCTTAGGCCAGCGCGCTGCAGCCTTGCTGTCTTCGCAGGTGTGACAGGGCAGGGCACACAGGGTCAGCGCCTGCTGCCTGCAGGCGGCTCTGGGCCGGTTTCTCAGAGACACGGATGGGCTCTGTAATCGCCGATTCGCCCTGAGGAGCGGCTGGAGGGCCCCTAGGCGGCTGGGAGTGAGCGCGCCCCTTCTCCCCTGCCCCTTCGCGTGCCCTGTGCACCTGCGGCCACGCTCCCTGTGGCAGGACGCCCTGCCTCTCGGAGGGGAGCCGCTGTCAGCCGGTGGGTGGGAAGGACAGATCCTCAGGCGCCTCTGAGAAGGGGCTGGGCGGCACCTCTCCTCTCCGGAGAGGAAGCCGCTGCGGGGCCTCTGCCCAGGGCTCCTGGGCGGCAGTGGCCGTTCTCTGCTCGCACGCTGGTTGCTTGCCGGACCCGAAGGGCTGGGCCGGACCAAGCTGTTTTGCTAAAACAATTGAAGTGAGCTGGTGATGGTGACCGCATTGTCCACACCGGCGTGGTGTCCGCGGGTTCCATGGACCTTCAGAGCAGAAGCAGTGGGAGCAGCGCAGTTTAAACCAGCGGTTCTCAACCTCCTGGCCTTTAAATACAGTTCCTCATGTGACCCAACCATAGTTATTTTCGTTGCTACTGTGATGAATCATCATGTAAATATCTGATATGCAGGATGGTCTTAGGCGACCCCTGTGAAAGGGTCGTTCAACCGCCAAAGGGGTCGCGACCCACAGGTTGAGAACCGCCACTTTAAACCAAAAGGAACCCCAGAGGCCGAGCCACGCCTCCCTCAGGGCTGCAGGCATCTGAAGCTCTGCCGAGCTCCCTGAGACCTCCCTGGGGCCACGGTGCTGGGTGGGGTGCTGGGTCCCGGGGGAGCAGGACTCCGAATATAGAGGTACCACCTCGTTTCCCGCAGGGGGAGGAGCCCCCCAGTGTTATCGCGTGACTCGGAGCCCTGCTGTGGGGCTGAAGGGTGCTCTCTCTGTGTCGGCGAGGGCTCTGGGCAGGCTCCTCCTCTCTCCCAGAGGCCCCTGCTCTCCATGGACTCCGGGCGCTTGCTTTCGGGTTCCTGGAGGGTGTCTCCCCTTCCTCCCAGGTCTCCGCAGAGGCTTTTGTGGAGTGGGACTTGTCCTCCTTGCACTTCCTGACACTCCCACACCATCTCCCGGTCTCTCCTGCTGACACCGAGGACTCCTCTCTGTGGCCTGCTGCCCTCGCTCTTCCTGTTCCCTGGGCTGCTAACGTCTATGATTTGGATCTGTCCTTTCTCACCTCTCCTCTTCTTCCTCTCATTTAAGCCTTCTGTGTGTTTGCTCATATTATTGTGGCAGCCAGCTCTGCTTCTACACATTCCTGTTGGAATAGTGTGAGTTATGCCATTTGTGTTTGTTGAGACCCTTCAGCAGCTCCTTTTATTGCAAAGGAGCCCCCACTCTTTAGCCTGGAATTGCAGGCCCTCTGTGATCTCCCTGACAGTGGTCTCTGCCACGGCGTTTCAGGTTCGCCTTCAGCCCCTCCTGATGCTGGGGCCCTTCCTGGCAGGGTGCTGCTCCTGTCCTTCACTTGTGTTCATTTATCAGGTCACAGACTCTGCAGGCACAGCCTTCTCCTGTCTCTGGGCCCGACCATGGGCTGCATACAGGTATGTGCAGATGACAACAACAACCGTGCTTCCTGCCTTTAGCGACTTTTAAGGAAGTCAGATAGTAAGCACAACAGGAAATATCCTATATAATAAAAGCCTAATATGCTAAGTGTCCGGTTGTCCGGTTGTCCGTTCAACCAGTCAAAGCACAATATGCTAATGAATGCTGAGGCCGCTCAGCTGCTCGCTATGACATGCACTGACCACTAGGGGGCAGTTAGTTGAGCATTCGCTATGACGTGCACTGATCACCAGGCGGCAGATGCTCTGACCAGTAGGTTAGCTTGCTGCTGGGGTCTGGCCAATCAGAACTGAGAGAGATGAGCCGGACATGCCCTGGAGTCCTCTCATGGTCCCTCCCCATCTGGCCAACCTCCCGCGTCCCTCCTAGGCCCCAATTGTGCACCTGTGAGGTCCCTCGGCCTAGCCTGCTCCCTCTCGCAATCCAGGACCCCTTGGGGGATGTCAGAGAGCCGGTTTGTTGAGACCCTTCAGTAGCTCCTGGCCGGATGTCGCAGGCCAGGCCGAGGGACCCCACTGATGCACGAATTCGTGCACTGGGCCTCCAGTGATGTATAAGTTAGGGTGATTATATGAGAAACACTGCATCTAGTGTTTCAAGAGAGAGTTAAAGAAGAGAGGCAATTTTCGCTTTTATGGTCAGAAAGGAACTTTCAAGGAGGTGTTGTTTAAGGGAAGTGGGGGAAGATGAGAAGGAGACCACCATACACACCCGGAAAGAGCCTTCCTGGCAGCTAGGACGGCATGCACAAAGGCCCTGGGGTAGGCCGAGCGTAAGTCTTGAATGAACTGTGAGACCCTGTCCTTCATCCATTCAATCCTTATGTGTTTTTCATGTGTCCACTCTACTCCTCCTCTTACCAGAAACCACTGGTTGGCTCAGCTGCACTCATCGCTGCCCACCATGGCATCAGTGCCGCTGTGGTCTTCCCTGGGAGACTTCTCCATTTTGCCTCATATTGAATTTATTGAATGAGTTTCCTCTGAATTCTTGGAGAACAGTGACTGTCCACCATACATTTCATTTCTCTTCCTGACATCTTCCAAAGGAGAGACTTCTAGCTAACAAGAACATACCGATGGCTTGGTGAATTATTTATTGCTGTTTCAAGTAGAATTAAGAAAATAGCCCTATAGCCTGACCAACGGAGGAGCTTCCTGGTTGGCTCCCTCCCCTGCCTCCCTTGCCTGACCCTCCTGGACCTCGCAGAATCTTCTCTGCCCTCACACCTACCTGCCTTTTCAGAGAATGCCTTGTTTTCCAGCTGTTAGGTCAAGAGGAGTTGATGTTAATGTTCTCTTTCAACTTCCCCTGGGACCGGGAGCTGGCCTGGTCTGAGGCACAGGCATGAGCTGGGAGTTCATGCTAGGTTTTCCAGTGCTGGGCAGGCTCAGGAGCCAGCGTGTGGGGCCAACCCCACTGGCCTGCAGACCGTGGTCTTAAACCAGCCACACGATTGATTGATGTGGTTCAACGATATGTGGTTGGCCGAATGTGGTGGTGATCCTGGAAATTGGTTAAGCGTTTGAATGAGCACAATTTAGTGGCTCTTCATGTATGAACGTCATGGCAGAGCAAGAAGTTAGGGCAGATGCAGAGATACTCATAAATCTCATGTCCTTTTTTGGTTCTTTTTTTCTCACATGGTCTGGCTGCCGTGCCCAAGTGACATTCTACTTGGAGGCGCCCCTCCCACCTATAAAATAAACAGAAGTTGAGCTCTGATGGTTGACTAGGGCCATGAGTTCAAAGCTCCTTTCTTGTTTTTTTCAATGCGCCAGATACTTACTAAGCACTGATTTTGCCAAGGACTCTGCTGGGAGCGGAGGAGACAGTCACACGTCAGGAAGTTGAGTGACTTCCAGCTCAGAGCAGCTGGTCTCCCCTCCCGCTCCCTGCACCACAGGGCTGCTTGGAACGGGGTTTGCAAACCACAGTCTATAGTAGGAGCAGGAAAGTGGGGACACTGCCTAGGTTAGTATCCGATATTTACAAGTTAGTATATTAATAAAAACTCCAACTAGTGCATTTATCTTTCCTCAGTAAACATTTGTGGTGTAATAGCTGCCACATGCATTTTCCTCTGCCTAGAAACTGCCCCCTTTCTTCCCGGGACCCTCCTGCTGGCCGCCTGGAGGTGGAGGGGCGGGTCTGGCTTCTCTGGCTGGACCTTTGGTTTTTTGAAGGCAAAGGCTCTGACTTCTGCTTCCATCCCGAGGGAGGAGCACAGGGTGAGCGCGGGAACCCTGAGGGCAGTTCTCGGCTCTGCCGCCACATTCAACTTGGTGGTCTCTGAGGATGGGCAGGAAATCAGGGGCAAGACTCGACTGACGCTTTCGGTGGGATTTTAAGAACCTTCTGCTAATTTTAGGTTCCAGTTAAGATTTCACTGGGGTTTAGCAGCTATTTAGGATTCTGAGGCATGGTGGTGCCCGCTGCTGTGTTCGACGCTGGGGGTGGGAGCCTTCTCTCTGCCAAGGGCCGTGGGGATATTGATAGCGTCGTTCACACCCATACCGATTATCCACCTGCTCCACTGGGCCACACATTTACTAGGAATTAGCTCACCCCTAATGCCTTGGCGGGGCCAGACCCTATGACTTCTGGGCCTGAGGCGGCCTGCAGGCGGGCCGGAAGCCCTCAACACCCGTGCGGGTGCGAAGCATATTGTGAACGCACAATCGAGACCCCGTGTTGGCTCCTGCTGCCCAGCCCTGCCTCTCCTCTCAGTCACATCGCAAGGCCAAGGTGAGGGTGTCAGTGAGAACGGGGATGGTCGCGCAGGGCCTGAGACACAGCGGGAGCGCAGCAAGGATGGCTGTTTTCCTTGTTGGGACTTGAAAGCCCAGAGGGAGTTTAGGATTTCCGGTTGACTGCGGGGGGGCAGGGGGTGGGGTGGGGGGAGGTGCTTCTCGGTGCCCAGTTTCTAAATTGCTGTCTCATCTTTATCACCACTGGTTGGACGGTCACAGAGGCCACTCTCGGCCCTGCTGCTGTCACCGCTGACAAGGGTGTGTGCCCTGCGCCTGTTTTGCTGTTGCATCTTTATCGCCTGGGGGTATGTGTAGGGCCACACAAGGATCCTGTGACTCAGGGCAAGGGGTTGAATGTGCCTGACGACATCTGGACTCAGTTAGACCCCACCTGGAATGGGGGGCAGACCTGTCCTGCCTGCCAGGTCAAGGCAGGCTCTGGTGAGAGAAGGGTACGCAGTGCCCGACCCCAGGAGATGTCTGTGCGATGCCCACCCCCGGCCTGGGCGGCTGCTCCTCGCTCCGGGCCTCGCTGTGCCCATTCTAGGAGCCTGTCCTTGCGTGGCGGAAGCTCATCCTGGCTGCCTTCTGGGGCTGAGCATTGGTGAGGGCGGCGGAGGGCTCACCTCTAGGCCCGATGTGTTCTTGGCAGAACTTTAGGATGAGTCTCTGCCCATGGCAGTGAGGCACCCCGGGCCTGCCTGTGGCAGAGGCGCCAGGAGCCTCGCCCTCCTGTCCAAAACTCTGTCTGCCCACCTCCTCAGCGTGCAGTGCCTGCTGCCCCAGGAGAGGAAGGGCGCAGGGCCCACGGAGCCAGCTTCCCCTGGAGGCTGTGGGGACGGGAGGCGCCCGGGCCGGAGGTGCTGTGAGCGGGCGCCGCGCTGCTGCCTGCAGGAGGCCTCTGGCCCCAGGCTGGGCATTGAACTTCACGTTGCCCTGGCCTTGCTCTTTGTCAAGTTTTATTTTTCTCTGAGAAAAGCACGGTTGGTGAGACGCAGAATTTGGAGGCCAGCACAGCCGAGAGAGCCAGCCGCCTTCTCTCCTCTCCTGGTCGCGTGGCCACGAGGCCTTCCCAGGGTGTGGGAGCGGAGGCCACCCTGCGCTGCGTCTCCCTCTGAGTAGGGAGGTGTGGCCGCACCAGTGCTGCTCCGGTTTTCTTCCCGGGCTACCCCTGCACATCTGCTTGAGGCGCCTCAGCCCGGCTCGGGGTCAGCTGTGAACCCGCCTGGCTCACTGGAGGGGGGGCTCCTGCGCTCTCGCTCCTCCATGGGGCCCTGGACCAGCAGCCGCAGCCTCACCCCCTGGTGACAAAGGCAGGGCCTTGGCCGGGACCTGCTGAGTTAGGCCCCTCACCACGATCACCGGCCATTCGTGTCTGTGTTACGGTTTGTAAACACGACAACATTGAAAAGTCTGTGTGTTTGTGCTGCCAGCAGTGAGAAGGGGTGGGTGGTCCTAGGTTGGGAGGTTCCTGTCTGTGCCGATGCTGTCACAGGCCCCTGCTCCCTGAGCATCTTGTCGCCTGCCCTTGCTTTCCCACGGCCTCTGTGCTGTCCTGGACTTGGGTTAGGACGCTGGGAGGTGTGGCTGACACCAGCAGGTGAGTTCAGGTCTCCTGTTCCACTTCACACAGTAGGGTGTCGAGTGTCTGAAAGGGAAGATGCTCAGTACCCAGGCTGCTCGTGCTCCCTGAAGGAATCGGGCGGGATTGTTTGAAAATTTCAAAGACAAGTGTCTCATGAGATGATGAACCAGGAGTCCAAGGCCTGTCCCAGGGGGAGCCAGGGGATTGGGGGCGGGGGGTGCCCCGTCAGGTCAGCTGTGGGGGCTGCTGCGGCGCAGAAGGCAGGCGGAGGCCGCTGGTGGGTGGTTTAAGAGAATCATGGGGTGGCGACAGTTTTAAGAGTAAGCCTGCCATTCCCAGAGAGGGCTCTGGGCGGGGCTCGCTGGCATCAGACCACTTGGATGAAAGAGTCGAGCCAGCATCGTGGGCATGAGGCCCTGGGAACAGCAGCCTCTGTTTCTGGGGTGAGGCCTTCATCATGCAGGTGTCTGGGCCCTGAGCCCGGCTGGGACCGACGCGGGCACATTGAGGTTGGGCTGGACCGTGTGGCCAAGCACTGGGGAGACGGCCTCAGACGATTTATGCTTCTGTAGAAAAAATGTCAAATTGTATAAATTCAAGGTTATTTAGGAAACATGCAATTTTGGTTGCCTTATTGAATAAAAAGATAACTAGATTGTCCTACCACAGATAAAATATTGAAAGCGTATATAGCTTTATTCTTTATTCTGAAATTAGGAGCAGGGCAGATTTACCTGAGGGTAAAGGAAGGCCTGCCTAGCAAAAAGCACCTCTCATTTGTTTAGTGTTATTACCCCAATGCCAGAACCGAGGCGGGTTACACTCACTCACTTTCTCCTGCAGCTTCCGTCTTCCTATGCTCACTCTGACGTGGCTTTGCTCAGAGAATGTGCTGCTCAGGGCGCGTCAGGAGGCACCTGGCTGGGAGTGTGGCCACCTTTTTCTCAGTGTCTCTGCTCCTGGCAGGGATGTGGGCCCCTGTGGGTTCATGTCTGGCTGTCCAGGGAGCCTTCCTGGGAGGCTGAGGTGCGAGAGGGCCAGGGGTGGGAGAGCCCCCTGGGTCGCCTCAGCTCCGCGGGCCTGGGCTCCCGACACGGGCCGGGCAGGACGCTGGCACTCCGCACAGTGCACCGGGCGGGAGGTACTGTGCTCATGGTGCTTCTGGTCACTGTCTGCTTTCCTGATTAACCACCTGGGGGGGCCTGGTTGTGCACACATGTACAAGTGTAGATATGTGTAGTATATGTACATGTTAATGTGTCAGTGTATGTAGGTGTGTGTATGTGTCTCGGTTTATATGTTTGTATACAGGGTGGACAGAGGTAGGTTTACAGCTGTGAGTAGGTGACACAGAGTTTATTCTGGTATTATTATGTATTAACTAGAGGCCTGGTGCATGAAATTCGTGCAAGAGTAGGGCTTCCTTCCCCGGCTGCCGGCACCAGCTCTCCTCTGGCACCTGGGTCCCGGGCTTCCCTCACAGCCCCAGCTTTGTCTGGAAGGTCGTCTGGAAGGACATCTGGTTTAATTAGCATATTATGCTTTTATTATTATAGATTATTGTATTATTTTCCATATGAACACCTGTAAACCTACTTTGCCCCACCCTGTACATGACCCTTAGAGCCACGCAGGTGTAAAGTGGAGACAGGTATGTGTATGTCACTGTCTGCATGCACTTCGAACCCATCCTGCGAGGATGTGAGGGAAGCTGATCTGACACTCAGGTGAGGACGTGGAGGCCTGAGCTGGGCGACCCTGGAGTGCTGGGCAGAGTGAGACCTCAGCCTCCGCTTTCCTTCCCTTTGCTCTGATGTGATTTGTCACCCTCCAGGTCACTTCTGTGCATCCGTGTGATGGGTTGTCAAACTCCACACCCTGGTTTTGGCCATATCTTTATATATTTAAAATATATACTTAATGTATTCCCTTTAAATTGCTTTAAAGTATTTATTCATTTAGTTAGTTAATATGTATTTATTAATTTTTAGTTAATATCCTATCTAATAAATACGGAATATGCTAATTGACCCTCATGCTATTGCAAAGATGGCAGCTCCCACAGCCAATAAAGAGGGACTATGCTAATTGACTGCCATGCCCTCAAGATGGCGGCGCCCACAGACACAAGATGGTAGGGCCCAGTCCCCTCAGTCCCACCGGGGTGCTTGCCTCGAGTTCCCCAGTCCCCTCAGGCCCCCAGACGCCCAGGGCCGGCCGAGGCTCAGGTAACCAGGGCTGCCCAAGGTGCAGGTATCCAAGACTGGGCAGGGCTCAGGTACCCAGGACCGGCCGGGGCTCAGATATCCAGGGCTGGCCAAGGCGCAGGTATCCAGGGCCGGCCAAGGCGCAGGTATCCAGGACCGCCTGGGGCTCAGGTATCCAGGACCGCCTGGGGCTCAGGTAACCAGGGCCGCCTGGGGCTCAGGTATCTAGGACAGGCCGGGGATCAGGTACTCAGGACCGGCCGAGGCTCAGGTACCCAGGGCTGCCTGGGGCTCAGGAATCCAGGGCTGCCCGGGGCTCAGGTACCCAGGGCCACCGGGACTCAGGTATCCACGGCCGCCCAGGGCTCAGGTATCCAGGGCTGGCTGAGGCGCAGGTAGCCAGGGCCGCCCAGGGCTCAGGTATCCAGGGCCGCCCAGGGCTCAGGTATTCAGGACCACCCGGGGCTCAGGTATCCAGGGCCGGCCGAGGCTCAGGTAACCAGGGCCGGCCAAGGCTTGGGCTGCTGGCAGTGGCAGCAGCAGAGGTGTGATGGGGCATCACCTTCCCCTGATTGCCGGGTTGCCTCCCGCCCCTGAGGGCTCCCGGACTGTGAGAGGAGGCAGGCCGGGCCAAGGGACCCCCGTCCAGTGCATGAAAATTCATGCACCAGGCCTCTAGCATTTGCTCATTATTGGAAGGCCAGTATGATGGAGGACCATAAAGGAAAGTAAACTGTAAAAATAAATACCTGGCTGTGAATCTGTGTGTGTGTGTGTGTGTGTGTGTGTGCATGCTTGTATGCCTCCCTTTGTCACTTAAAACATCCTGTGACCACCCAGGTCTTTGGCCGCATGAGGGAGAGCCCAAACCTTTCCATCAGTTTGCAGACAACACAGCAAGGGAGAGACCCGCTCTCCAGGCTAGCGCCCAGCAGCGGCTCCCGTGGGTGGGGCATCCGCCTGGGCACCAGAGGCTGCAGGTTCAACCCCCAGGTGGGGCACGTGCGGGAGGCAACCAGTCGATGTTTCTCTCACATTGATGTTTCTCTCTCTCCCTCCCTCTCTCTCTAAAAATTAAATAAAAAATAAAATAAAGGTCATTGCCCTTAATATGCTGTTGGTTGAGACTAAAAATGCGGCTGTGGGTCCAGTGTCTTTGCTACCTTCATAGCAGGTGTTAGGTATGACCGCGAGTGGGGTCAGCCCAGCCTCCCCAGGAACTGCCACCTCTGTCAGTTTGCACTGTTGGCTTTTTAATTCTCACCCCAGGATATATGTATTGATGTTAGAGAGAGGGGAAGGGGTAGAGAGAGGGAGAGAGAGGGAATCATCGATGTGAGAGAGAAACACTGATCAGTTACCTCCCTCAGGCGCCCCCACTGGGGATTGAACCTGCAATGTAGGTATGTACCCTCACTGGGAAGCGAACCCTTTTGGCATACGGGCGATGCTCCAAATGGTCAGGGCGACTGCGGCCTTTTCTCCTCACAGTCTGTGCAAGAGTAGAAGCTGCAACTTGGGTGGCTGTTTTCTCTTTCCTTCCCCTTCTGCGTATGTGTCCTTCTGATCCTTAAATTCTTGTATTATCCTTTTAAAATATGTATAAATGATTGGGTAGATGCTTTCTTAACTCTTCAGTGATGTTGGCCTCGAGTGAAAAACTAGAATAATATATTAATATTATGGTTGCCCCAAATTAACATTTTGGTTTAGAGTTCATATTCCATCTTTGGATTTTGGATCTGAGGTGGGCATAATAAAATATTGTGGTTCTGACTGTTAATAATTTCTTTCTCTATTGACCATTTTGAATGGAGGGGAAAATTTATTTAACTCTTTAAAATGCTGATAAAAAAGAACCAGCATCAAATTAGTATAAGGAAACCAACTATTGCTTTCTGTCTGTCATTGGAACGCAGCTCCCTAAAAGGAATGGTGCAGTGGGTGAGGGAGCCCATGGGAGGACATTTAAGGGACACGCTGCGTAGCTGGCTGGCAGGGTCTTTCCTGTGCAGGAGAACACGCAAATTGCCTTTCTGTGGGTGCTCTGTCACCTCCTCGAAAGGTTCTGAGGGGACCCCTGCATCTTGCTGAGGTTCAGTCTGGTGCCAGCTTGGAGTTCGATTGCTTTTCCAATAGAGACAGACTTTGTCCTTAGAGACACCTAAGTGAGATGCTGCCACATTTATCTGGAGTCTCTGTTCACAGAAACCCCTTTGGCTTTAGCTGCAATTCGGTGAAACACACACTCTCACACACACACACAAACAGAGGCACACACAGGCACACACAGGTGCACGCACACACACAGGCACACACGCACACACAGGCACACCCAGGGTGTGCACATACACAGAGGCACACACAGGCACACAGGCACGCACAGGTGCGCGCACACACAGAGACACACAGGCATGCACACACAGGCACACACAGGTGCACGCACACACAGGGACACACACAGAGGCACAGAGGCACACACAGGGACACACAGACACACACAGACGCGCGCACACACATAGACGCACACAGTTGTGCACACACAGGCACACAAACAGATGCACACACAGACACGCGCACACGCAGGAGCGCACACATGCAGGCACACACAGACGGACGCACACAGGCGCACACACATAGGCACACACAGAGGCATACACAGGTGTGCACACACACAGGCACATACACAGAGGCACACACAGGTGTGCACACACACAGGCACACACACATAGGCACACACAGAGGCACACACAGGTGTGCACACACACAGGCACATACACAGAGGCACACACAGGTGTGCACACACAGAGGCACACACACATAGGCACACACACAGGCACACACAGGTGTGCACACACACAGGCACATACACAGAGGCACACACAGAGGCACACACAGGTGTGCACACACACAGGCACACAGGAGCGCACACACACAGACACACACAGGCCCACACATAGAAGCACACACAGGCACGCACACACACAGGCACACAGGAGCACACACAGGCACACACATAGAGGCACACACAGGCGCAAGTGCACACACAGGCACACAAACAGGCACACACAGAATTTGACTGGGGAGTTGGCAAGAAGTAAGTGAGCCAAATTCGGCCTGAAAAAATTAACACTGGCAACTTGATGAGCAACAATTCCATGGAAAGCACTGGCGAGGAAGGAAGCAGGGAGGGAGTGTGGGTGGAGGTGCAGAGCCACCCTCCGCCCCTGCCGTCGTGGGCTGTGTGAACAGCACTGGGGGTTCCTGGATTGATATGAAGTCAGTCGGCCACACGAATCAAGTGCTCACTGAGTCGAGAGTCGCTTTCCTTGGCAAATTAAAGGACCTTGTGCTAGTCCAGGGGCAGCTGATACCGTCCGCATTTGTAGATTTGCAGAGAAGAAAATAAAATGATGCAGTAGCTGTTTCCTGTCTCTTGGATGAAAAGGAATTTAGCTCCATGTAACATGTAATCAGTTTTTGTCTCAAAAAAGCTGGAAACATAATACTTGGAGATCATCTCAGATATGAAAAAAAATCACAGGCTCCACACGACTCTCCGACAGGCCAGTGCTCTAGGCAAGTCTCCTGTGGACGCTGTGCTGCCTCCCCCTGCCCCCTCCCCCCCCCCCCCCTCCCGGGCACCTGCCAGGGAAGGCAGCCCAGAGCGGGGCTGCTGTTCAGGAGTCCAGTCCGGCGTGGTTCATGGTTCATGGTATTGGTGTTGGTGTTGGGTCTTACACATGAGTCCACAAGCTCAGATACAGAGATAACTGGAAGCCTAAAGTCAATCATGTTGGGAAGGGGCCCGTGTGAAACAGATGCTGGAGTAGCACCTGTCAATCCAGGAGGAGCTGCCTCGCATCCCATGGGCCCCAGGACCAGCCCAGGGATGCTGCCTTCAGAACCCTCTCCCAGTGCCAGCTCTGCCTGCCGCCTTACATGTATTTGAAGAACTGCTTTGGGCATTTTATAAGGGCCTCCTCTAATTTTTGCATGCACTGGACCCAGTGAATAAGGTTGGACACGTTCTAGAATAGACAAACCGGCTCCATAGCAACCTGAGCAATCTTCTCAACGTGCAGGTATGATGGTGCCCCACTCACCTGTTTACCAAGCTGAGGTCCCTTCCCTGACCTCCCACTATTCTCATGACAAAGAAAATTCTGGGACTAAGTCAGTACAGCCTTTATGGTGTGCATTCCGCCTCTTCATTCCATGCCGCCCACCCCTTTCCCGCCCCCAGCACCTTGGCTCTGTCTGCCTGTGCGCCTGGTGCCACAGGGCCTGTGCACGTTGCTCCCTCTCTCTGGAGTATGTCTCCATTTCCTCTCCACCTGGCCACCTCCGACCTGTCCGTGAGCTCTCAGGTGGGTCATAATCTCCTTTCTTGATCTCTCTGACTAGGCCAGTGCCCCTCTCGAACTTTGTATTTCCAAATACACTCCATGTAACTTGCTTTTGTGGCATCCCTCCCAATGTAGTTGACATGTCTCTTTGCTTCTGTATTGATGGATGCCAGTGTTCTCACCAGCTCAGCAGGCAAGAACACAGCTTTCTGGGTACTGCTGCAGTGTCTACAGTACACCGAGTACCTGGCACAGAGCAGACAACCGTGTAAACATTCTTCAGCAAATGGCTCTAGCAGTCGGCCTCTGTTCCTGCTGTGGAAGAGGCTGCAGTCTCAGCCTCCTATGATTTGAGCCCTTTGAAGTCCTATTTTAAAACCACACCACATGGTTTACTTATAGACCAAGTGGTTACTCTTCAAGTGGTTTACTTACCAGTTCCTAAGGCCGCCTTCTGTTCTAGAGCTGAGGTCCTTTGGGGCGGGCAATTGTGTGTTTTGTGAGGTTAAGGGCCGCTTGTGATCATGACTGTTTTATACTCAAAGATCCAAATGTTAGGTCAAAGGCCTATGATGGGAAAAAAAACGAATTTTGAGTTTCTTTTCTGCTTCTACTTCCACTTCCTGATAATACCAGCTTCCCCTCCCGCTCCCACCTCTGCATTTGGTGTGATGGGATCACCTGTGAGTGTGTGTGAGTGTGCGTGTGTGTGTATGTGTGTGTGAGTGTGTGTATGTGAGTGTGCATGTATTGTGTGAGTGTGTGTGTGTGTGAGTGTATGTGTGATGTGTATGTGTGTGTGCAGGTGTGAGTGTGTATGTGTGTATGTGTATGTGAGTGTATGTGTGAGTGTGTGTGAGTTTGTGTGAAGGTGTGAGCGTGTGTATGCTAATGTGAATATATGTGTGTGTGCATGTATGTGTGAGTGTATGTGTGTGAGTGTGTGTGTGTGTGTGTGTGTGTGTGTGAGAGCTGAGCCTGCAGGCATGTCCACCCCACCCCCCTCCCATGTCTGAATTGGGGAGCCCTTCCCACACACCCGGACAAAGAGCACCTACTGAGACTCCTGCTTCTGGTTTTACTCTTACTGTGTTGACAGGTGGCACATTAATTCTCCAGCTGGTTTACCTATATGAAGCAGGACAATATTTTTAATTAGGCAAACATATTTAATCCAGAATGTGTTTATTCTTTTTTGTCTCTTTTTAAAAAATCCCTGCCCACAGAGTTAGTTGCAGAGTAGCCCGGGCGCAGGTGGAGGGAGGGGCTGGCATGGGGTCCCAGGCCTGAAGGCCTGAGCCAGTCTGCCTGGGGCCAGCCCCAGCGTGGGAAGCCCATCTTCTCTTCTCGTGGCCTTTCTGTCTCTTCGCTACCCAGAGAGGCGTGTTCAGAGGACCGTCCTCCGGGGACATTCATCTGCGCTCTGGCTCCGGGCTGCGCTGCCGCTTGGTCACACTCCGTCCCTGGCCTCACCCACGGCTGCTGCTCTTAGCTCCTTCACAGAATCCTGCAGGGGGGGCGCGGCAGGAAGCACTGGGGCCTCTTGGGCCAGAATGTGACTGTGACGAGCACTCAGCCCTGAAAACCAGTCCTGCATCCCACTTGGCGAATCTCACCATCTTTCTGCAGAAGGAGTTTTGGGAGGTAGTTACTTTGAGTTTCAGGCGATGCGTCTGAGACTCTGAGACAGTTGATAACTTGCCCAGGGTGCCCAGGGGCAAGAACCAAGTCTGAGTCTATCCGGGTCCCGAGGTCCGCTGCCTGCTCCTCTTGCTGAGGGTCCCGAGGATTCTGAATAGAATGCCAAACAGAAAAAGAACCCTTGTCTAGAAAACACAGGTTGTTAGGACGGTGGGAGGAGAGAGGAGCCTCCAGGATGGGGGGCTGGCCGCTCTTGTACGACCTTTCCCCGTCCACAGTAATGAGACATGTATGATGGTGTTGAGAATGCAGACCGCTGCCTGCCGGTCTCAGCGTTGGGCCTGCTGTGGGTGACTCTCAGCCAGGGTGCCGCTCCTTCCATCGCCGCTCCCCTCGTTCTCCGAGTCTCCCACCGGCCCTCCTGCTGAGACCCTGGCCTGCACCAGGTGTTCAGAAAATGAGATACAAAGGCCATTCAGCTGCCCCTGAGATTCCAGGCCAGGCCAGTCTCCTCAGAGGAGACCTGGAGCAGATACAGACCGTGGAAAGAAAGACAGCCACAGGGGCTGCTCTGCAGATGGCTGGTGTAATGTGTGTGTCAAAGGGCGAATGTGAAATTATTCTTTTATGTCATCTGGTACCCCTTAGACAAAGGGGTTTCGTCTGCAAGATCTCCCCATACATCCAGCAATGGAGCCCCTAAACCTAACCCTAGCCCTAGCCCTAATCACAAACCTAGCCTTAACAATAGCCCTAGCCCTAGCACTAACCCTAGCCCTAGCCCTAACCCTAATCCTAACCCTAACCCCAGCCCTAACCCCAGCCCCAGCCCTAAGCCCTGCAGCCTGTCCCGCTGCTGCACTCATAGCCACGCCTGTAGGGACCAGCATGTAGGCTTTAGCATCTGCAGTGGGTGAGAAAGCACAATACCAGCGCTGCTTCAGAAAAACCATTTCAGAAATACTGTTCTCAGAAAGACGTTGTTGCTTTTTTATGCAAAGGACAGAAATGTGATGTGTCTCAATTTTGAGAAGGTGAGTTGTCAGGAAACAAGGCACATCCCCTTTAAGACCTGACTTCCCCATGACCTGCTCCTCGAGCATTAGCGGCACCGAGGACAGACCTGCACCTTTTCTCTCTCGGAAAAGCATCCGCGCAGAGTCTGGCATTGGCTTCGCAAGCCCTTCGGGAGTCTGTGAGACAGTGGGACGTGTGGGGCCGCTTCGGGGTACACAGCTCAGGACACCTCTTTTGATGAGTGGAGAAAGTAGGGCCTCTTTTGGGTAAAGTGACAACAGGAAATAGAAGCTACAGCTGGAAGGACACATGACTTCATTGAAATAGAAAAAAAATTGAAACATAAAAATAATCCACCTGAAAGTTATAAATGGTATAAATTGCAGATATGGAAACAAACTTTTTCCCTTTTAAAAAAATTCTGGGTAGTGAGGTAGGTAAAACAATATCAAAGATCAACAAAATCTTTCTATTCTCTTAATTATTTGCTCTTTTGAAACGAAAAATGAATGTAGGTACCGTCGGCGAGAGTACTGTGCGGCCACTGTGCTATTTTAAGGCCCTTACTGATCCTCCTAAAACTCTGAGCCGTGAGGCCTGTCACTGACCCTCGCGGTGGCTGGAGGGGAGGGTCGGAGAGGGGAAGTTGCTTGCGGGGTCGCAGGCTTTTTAAGTAGAGGAACTGAGACTTGGACCCCGGCAGTGTGACCCCAGGTTAAAGCACCTAACTGCTGGGCCCTATTGTTTTTACTTTAAGGTTTCTGTTTCTTTTTTCACACGATTCACTTCGGAAGAGCCGAAGGTGTCCTTTTATTCAAGGGCAATAACTCAGACTGAGGCAGCAGGGAGCCTCAGCGTAACTGTCTGGGTGCAGAAGGCGGCCGGCGCGGCCGCGGCTGCTGCAGAGGACGCAGAGCCTGCTGTGTTGCACATTCTTGCACTTGCATGTTTATTTGTTCTCTCAGTATTTTAGCGCCAGTTTCATTCCAGGTACGGTTTCACACGTTGGGCATAAAGCAGTGGGCAAAGCCACACCTTGATCTCATGGTGCTTATCCTAGTAGGAAAGATGGAAATCACATAAATAGATGATGTGTCTCGTGGTGATATGTGGTTTACAGAAAAGTCAGGGAAAAGAAATGGGGAGCGTGTGTGGGGATGTGCTGTTTTTACCTAAGAACTTTGAGGAAGAAAAGAACAGTGAGACCTGAGGGGCCAGGAGGAGATCTCGGAGAAGAGTATCCCGAGGGAGAAAGAAGTGCAAAGGTCCTGTGGTCAGTGCCTGCTCAGATGCATCTGCACCTGCATGTTTCTTCCTGATCTGACTGGTGTGCTTTTCTCTAGAGGATGTCAGTGTTGATCTGTATGAAATGACGTGGTGCCAAAACTCCAGGCCCGGCACTCGTGCTTGCAAAGGTTTGGTGTAATATGGGATGGAGCCCAAAAGATTCGTTCAGCGATTCTGCCTGAGATACTTCCTTTCCCGTTAAGCGAGAGTGTTATTTCTAGTGGCTTCAGCTTGTCCTGGGATTGGAAACCGGGCCCCATATGTTCTGGCAAGATGAGTGTCTGCTCCCCAAGCCTCTGCTTACCCATTTGGGGCAAATAAACAAAATTGCCTGTATGACCAGAACAGGAGTAACAATTGCATCACAGTGAGTAGACACTTTGACCTGTTTTAATTTCTTATCCAAAAGGGTTCCCATTAGTCAATAAAATGTCATCAGATGTTCTATTCTTAATTTACTTTGCAACATCACTGCAAATGCTTGATATTGGTTCATTGGCAGTTATATCTTCTTGAGGAAAAGTCGTATGAAATCCATGACTTTTTGATAGACATTCACAGCAAAATGTACATGGAAAGCCCTGTGGATGTGCACACGGCAGCACTTCTGTGGGAGCCGGTTGGCTGGCTTCCAACTTGCTGAACTGTTTTTGAGAAAACGTTGAGCGTACTTTTAGTGAAGGATCCACGCGTGCTGGGGCCTCCGCGCGGCCAGAAGGGAGTCCTGGCAGCAGCGAGCCCTGAATGAGCTCCCTTTCTGGAGGAGAAGCAAGCACAGCGATGAAGCCGAGGGTCGGAGGGGATGGGAACTCACGGCACCGGCTGTGGCGAAGCTGCGCAGAGCTCCGAGCTGCGCAGACGGAGAATCTGGCGTGGACACCCCGGTGACTGGGGCCCTTCCTCCTGGACTAAATGCTGCTCGAGTCACTAAGAGTAACAGGAAATGCTGAAATGGAGATTTTTTTTGGTTCCTATTTTTGAGCTGTTTATAATCTGCCAGCAGGAATATTTGATGGCATCAAAGACATGGCCAGAAAGCAAGAAGATACACACACACACGCACACACACACACACACACACACACACACCCACACACACGCAGTTCGGTATCTCAGAACCCTGATGTCACATATGGCCTTTGCCTACGGACTATTGTGTGTTGTTTAGTCTTGGAACTTCTTTCAAAGATAGGATGTCATTTACAATCTTCAGGCCATATGTTTACTCAGACTTAAGAAACATGGGCTAATCTTTTTCTATTTTGAGGAGTAATAAATTGAAAAGATAATTACATAATATGGTGCATAATGTAACTCTGGCTTGAGCCATATGTGTTTAATTTTAGAGAAACATGCGTGATGACAGGTTATGAAAGGATGAAACTATTTTAGTCTTTTTAAGGATTAGAAGCATGATTTTAAAAAGTCATTTATTCCTCCCCTGGCCCTGAAAACAACCCATGCACAAACCCAGCAAGAAGCACCACTGAAAGCAATTTGTTTTGTGGTGGCCACTGGCACAGAAGACCCGCGAAGGGACATGTCTTTGCAGGCTCCTAGTCAGATGCAGGGAACGGCGCTGGGGACCACGGCGTGTCGCTCTGATGGGAGAGGGCGAGGAGCTGCGGCTGCTGAGTCCAGCAGAAATTCCTCGCGAGCATCCAGTTAGGAACACGCCGGTCATCCCTTCCCCGCGCCTGCTGTGGAGGTCCTGGTGGGCGGAGGACGCGCCCCCCTCCCTCCAGCAGATGCCTGCTGAGCCCCTTTCATGCCCAGCCACTGCGCTTGGCATCTGAAAGGGAGTCACTGTGCCTGTGAAGCAGGCTGAGAGTCACTGTCCGGCCGCTCGCCGAGTGTGTCCCTTCGCCCACGATCCCGCCTGGAGGCAGGATTACCACTGTGGACAGACCGTGCCTCTGGGGATGTCTGTGTCCTGACCCCGGAACCCAGGAGGAGGATGTGTCCAGAACAAAGGGAATTGAGTTTGAAGATGGACTTAAGGCTGCTCGTAGGCTGACCTTCCATGCGGGAGGTCATCCAGGATTATCCCTGCGCCCCTGCTGCAGAGAGAACCAAGGGGTGGCAGCCAGAGGGGCTCTGCCCAAGGGTGCCGACGTGGGCATGGAGGGAGGGCCGCCCCAACGACCACAGGTGCCTCCTGCAGCTGGAGAAGGCAAGGGGCAGGTTCTCCCTGGAGCCGCAGAAGGGACCAGCCCTGTCCACACCTGCATTAGGCCTAGGGAGACCCATTTTGGACTCTGAGCTCCAGAACTGGAAGACAGACAAGTGTGTTCATGTCGCTGAGTTTGCAGGAATGTGTAACAGAAGCCAGGGGAAAGCCATAGGGAAGCCCACAGGCCTGGTGGCGCAGTGACTGAATACGTGGTTCTCCAACACGGCTGGGCCCTGACCCCCGGCATTCCCATCTCATTGGTCTGGAGAGTGGACTGGACATTGGAATTTTGCACGTTTTCCAAGTGGCTCAGAGGTGCAGCCAGGAGGTGGGCGCTGGCTCAGGGCGTCGCTCAGCACTGGGTCAGCCTGCTTTTCTCCCCGGCATTTTCTCCTCCGGCTGTGGGGTCATCCTCTGAGCTCCGTCTTCTCATCTGTCACATGGGGATGTGTGGCCCTGTGGGTGGTATGATCCCTGAGATGTGAAAGTGCAGGTGTCCCTCGTGGGCACTGCTCAGCGGACGGGGCCCCTGCTTGTGTGGCGCTGCAGGCAGGTGGCGTCACCGATGAAGGAGTGGCAGGCCTGGCGCCCGCCCGTTTGGGTGCCGTGTTCACAGCTGCCTTCTGGCGTGGCTACTGTTATCAGCCTGTTCCCAGGAGGGTAGGAGGCCCTGACAAGTTAACAATTCTTCCACACTCCAAGCAAAGGCATTAGACTGTGGCCTGGACTGAAGCTGGGGTCCTCTCCGAGTATGGGGTGCGGGCTTGCGAGGCCCAGTGTAGGAATGTGGAGCGGGGCTGCCTGCCCTCGGCGCCTTTGGAGGTGTGTCATAAGCCACGGTGTCAGGCCTCGCCTGGAGGTGGCACTTGTCCCAGATTCAGTCTCTGCACGATCAGCCACAGTGCCCTGCTGCAGCCGCCCTGGGATGACCGTTCCTTACAGAGGCCGTGTGCTTGGTCTGCGTTAATCTCGTCTCGGGTTCAGTTGATACTGTTGATTCGGTTCTTTTCAAAGCCCCACGTGTCCCAGGGGCTTCTCTGCGTGGGGTGACATGTCATTCTTCTCATGTGTGAGCGGAGAAGCAAGTGAAAGTATACAATTAATTTGCCTGCACTTTCTCGGAAATTGTATGCTGGGTTTCTGGGAAATGCTATATGGAACAATATTCAAGCAAATTATTGTTATTTACGGTGCTTTTCCTGCATATTTAAAGTCAACAATTATGTTCCCTTTCTGCACTTAATGGCCTCCGTACAACAATTTTAGAACCTGGTCAAGTGTTATTACGAAAACCTGTGCTTTGAGCCCGTGATTCTTGGGAAACCAGTTAACAGAATCAGAAGTAACAGCCAAGGCCTGCCTCCCAGGGACACCCTCACCTGTCCCTTCCCTCAAGGAAGTGAATTACCTATAGGTCATTGCCTGTCTCATTTATTTTAGAAAATATAACATCTTTTGTCATCACTGGTGTCGATATTATTAAAATCAAATGGCGAGATCAAATGTGAGTGTCCAGGATGCTCACATGGCACCTCTGGTGGCCGCTCTGTGGCCTGGAGCCGGGTCCCTTCCTCATCCAGGGGGGCGTGTGTGTCCCACCTGTCCGCGCCTTCCCCAGCCCACACCTCGAAGCAGGGCCTCATTGCCACTCCGTGGCCGTGGACCTGAAGGCTCCTGCTGAGAGGCACGTAGTTGTTTCTGAAAGTTCAGAGGCCAGGTGAGCGTTTACCCCGGCTCCCAGCCCTGCCCTGGCTCCCGGTTCTGCCCCGGCTCCTGGTTCTGCCCCGGCTCCTGGTTCTGCCCAGACTCCTGGCCCTGCCCTGGCTCCCGGCCCTGCCCTGGCTCCTGGTTCTGCCCCGGCTCCCGGCCCTCCCCCGGCTCTCAGCCCTCCCCTGGCTCCCAGCCCTCCCCCGGCTCCCAGCCCTGCCCCAGCTCCTGGTTCTGCCCCGGCTCCTAGTCCTGCCCTGGCTCCTGGTTCTGCCCAGGTCCTGGCCCTGCCCCGGCTCCCAGCCCTGCCCCAGCTCCTGGTTCTGCCTCGGCTCCTGGTTCTGCCCAGGCTCCCGGCCCTGCCCTGGCTCCCAGCCCTGCCCCAGCTCCCAGTCCTGCCCCTGCTCCCGGCCCTGCCCTGGCTCCCAGCCCTGCCCCGGCTCCCGGTTCTGCCCCGGCTCCTGGTTCTGCCCCGGCTCCTGGTTCTGCCCTGGCTCCTGGTTCTGCCCGGCTCCGGTCTCCCCGGCTCCTGGTCTCCCCGGCTCCCAGTCCTGCCCCGGCTCCTGGTTCTGCCCCAGCTCCTGGCCCAGCCCTGGCTCCCAGTCCTGCTCCGACTCCTGGTTCTGCCCCAGCTCCCAGCCCTGTCCCAGCTCCCAGCCCTGTGCCATTTCCCTGTTCTGTCCCGGCTCCCGGTTCTATCCCAGCTCACAGTCCTGCTCTGGCTCCTGGTTCTGCCCCAGCTCTCGGTCCTGGTTCCCGGCTCCCGGTTCTGCCTCGGTTCCTGGCCCTGCCCCGGGCTCCTGGTTTTTGGTCGGCCACACAGATGCTCCGGGTTTGTGAATTTGAAGAGGTCCAACATCATCCCAATTTCCAGTACTTTGGGTTATGGCATTTCAACCAAGAAAACAAGCAAACAAAAAAACCCTGAGCAAACCCCCAAAACTAGGCTTTCTCTTTTGAGAAACGAGTCTGGTTTTGCTTATAAAATCTCTTGGAGTGTACTACAAAGACACCCTGCTTGCTGAACAATTTTTTAACTACCTTCAAAATTAAAATGACACGGGGGTGGGCTGGAAGGAGAGGCCACAAGTGAGGTCGGAGCAAGTGCAGGGATGGCAGCCCCCTGACTCCCTCTTCCCTCCAGGGACAGTGTCCACATGCGGCCCTACTGCGTGCAGATGAACTTAAAAGGAATAAAGCATTTCAGTAGCAGCCAGGATCCCTTTAACCTTTCCTGTCCCCATTTGTAGAAGCGAACTCCTTCAGGAGTTTAGGGTACCTCGTTCCATTCCATTTTTATGCATTTACACGGGTAGCCTTTCTGAGAGTGTTTATTTAGTTTAAAAATTTATCATCAAACGATATTGTATTCTAAGTACTTCCTGCTTTTTTATTCAGTCTTGATTTTGAGAAAGATACAGTGTTAATGCCTATAGCTCTAGCTTCCTTGCTAAGAGTCTGCACAGTATTTCGTCATTTGATAACGAACTGTTCTTACTGATTCCAGTGTTGATGGACATTTACAGTTTTATTTTTATTTCTAGAGACATCTCTGGGCTGCACCAGCTTCCTCAAAGTAGAATTACTAGGACAGCTGATTGCACTTAGCAAGGTGTGTGGCTCCCCAGGGCAGAGCCAGCCCCACGCCCGCTGGGGAGAGGGCAGTGCCCTGCCCGCCCTCACGGTCTGTGAGGGGGTCCCCCAGCTGGGCCACATCCGAACCTCGAGGTCCTGTGCGCCGTAGAGCGGCCCGCAGTTGTGCTGTGCCCACTTGTTTCGTCCGTTTGGAGAGGTCGCCCACTACGCTGATTGAGTAGCAAGAGCCTGGTCTGTTTCAGGGACAAACACGGGTAGGGAAGAAGACATTGCCAACGAGTCCCACGGAGAGCGGAGATGCTCCCAGATGCCAGCAAAGCTGTCCTGCAGGAACCTTTCCCTTTCTCCCTCAGCCCTCACTTCCAAGAGGCTAACAGACCCCCAGAGAGGAATGCTCAAAGCAGCAGCAGCCACAAATGGAACAAAAGGGAAGAAAACACCCTATATAATAAAAGAGTAAGATTCAAATTGACCATCCCTCTGTGACACCCACCAGCCAATCAGAAGTGAGTATGCAAATTAACCCAACAAAGATGGTGGGTTATTTTGCATACACTTGGGGATGTGCCCCCGGCGGTCACCGCGCACTGTGTCCACGGGATCCACGCGCCCCCAGCTTGTGGACACAGCCAACTTGGGGCCGCTGGGCATGGGAGCGTGTCCCCAGCAGCTGGCCAGACACGCCCCTAGCCCAGCGGACACAATGCAGGGGATCCTCTGCTCATGGGCTGCAGAGGAAACTCACCTTTTCTTTTCTTTTTTTAAATATATTTTATTGATTTTTTTACAGAGAGAGTGGAGAGGGATAGACTGTCAGAAACATTGATGAGAGAGAAACATTGATCAGCTGCCTCCTGCATACTCCCCACTGGGGATGTGCCCCCAATAAGGTACATGCCCTTAACAGGAATCAAACCTGGGACCCTTCAGTCTGCAGGCCGACGCTCTAGCCACTGAGCCAAACCAGTTCGAGTGTAAACACCTTTTCTAACCACGCATTGGCTAAGCTCCCTGTATGCCGCCATTTGCAGTGTTCTTGGTAACTTGGGTTATAAGAATCCAAGCAGGTGATCTAGGTTTTGCCACCACACTCCTGGAGGAAAAAATGAAGGTCTGCTGCTGGAGGGGCTAAGAAATGTCATATCCTGCCCTAGCCGGTTTGGGTCAGTGGATAGAGCCTCGGCCTGCCGACCACAGGGTCTGGGTTTGATTCTGACCAAGGGCATGTACCCAGGTTACAGGCTCCTCCCTCACCGGGGCCCAGGTCAGGGCTCATGCAGGAGGCAACCAATCAAAGTGTCCCTGTCACATTGATGTTTCTCTCTGTCTCTCCCTCTCTCTTCTACACTCCCTAAAAATCAATGGAAATATATTGTCAGGTGAGGATAAAAAAGAAAGAAATGTCATATCCTATGAAAGACACATCTTGAAAATGCCTAAAGAAAGTTGTCATTTTTTCATGGTGAAGGGACTGGAGTCCGTGTTGATGAAAACACCTTGGCGGCTGCAGTAACTGGCAGTGGCTGCAGCAGCGGGGTGATGGGGCTGGTGCCTTCCCCTGATCAGCCCATCAGCCCCGTTGCCTCTCACAGAGGGAGGCCAGACTGTGGCTTAGGCCCGCTCCCCATGGACATCCCCTGAGGGCTCCCAGTCTGTGAGAGGGGGCAGGCTGGGCTGAGGGCCCCCCACCCCCAATGCACAAATTTCGTGCACCGGGCCTCTAGTCTCAGAATAAGAGGGAGGACGGGCGGTTTCGCTGTTCCTTCCCATCCTGGGGTGGTGTGTGCATCTGGCCATATGCGGCCTGGCAGCTGGTGGGGCAAGAGGAGTGTCAGTCAGTGGGAGAGATGCCAACTGTCTGAACGGGCAACCCCTGGCACTGCCTTCCTCTCCATCATCTGGAGAATGCTGGAAGGCGCGAGAATGTAGGTTCCAAATAGGAATTGGTGCCTGTTTTCTGTCTCGTTTATTTTCAGAAACCTTTTTGAACTTTTGAACTGCTAGTACCCATGGGCATGTGCAGGGGAGTTGACAAATAAAGATAATGTTGATGTGAGTACAATTTCTTTCATATGTCACTGGAGAAGCATGTGAGTTCCAGATAAGCTTTTCTTAAAAATAAAATTAAATGTCAGAGTCTTTGGAGTGAGGGTCGGGAGGACTCTAGTACTGACAGGGTCCTTAGGCCTTGGACCACTGAAGAGAAATTCCAGCTGACGAAGTGCTGGTGTGTGTGGCGGGAGACCCTCTGCGTTTGTTGCCTTAGATTTCTTCCCCGTGTGTTCTATTAAACTCTCTACTCATTATTGTAATTTTACTTTCTGTTTTTGTCTGTTTGGGTCACTTTCTTACTCCTCAGTGTATTGAAAATATGTCTTCATATTATACAACACATATTATGCATATGGGAATGTGTTCTTTTCTTAACAACTTCTGGAATAAAAACTCAACTTCTGTTACTTCCCAAGTATCTTTTGAAAATCTGAGGTTTTTATTCAGATAAAAGTAAACACGAAGCAACAATTGTAAGGCAATTAAAGAAACAGAAAAGACCTATGCTTTATAAATACCCAGTTTTAAGATTGTTCTTTAAAATTTTGAAATAAATGGCTTTATTGCATTTATGCCATAATCCTGGGTTGAATCAACATCTGATATCGACAAGATTTATTTCAGGATTGAAGAAAGAGCATAATATTTCACTTGCTTGCCAAAAATCTTTTAATTAAATTATAGCTGACATGCAATATTGTAGCAGTTTCAGGTATATAACAGTGATTTGACCTTTATATGCTTTATGACATCATCACCATGATAAATCTAGTACCCAGCTGTTACCATACAAAGTTATTATTCAACCCACAACCATTTTGGTGTATGGGACAGCACTTCAGTCAACTTCGCCACCTGGCCAGGGCCAAATTCTCGGTGCTGTGCCTTACGTCCCTGTCACCTAATGTGTACGTAGGAGTTAGTGCCTCTCATTCTCCTTCACCTGTTCACTCGCCTCCCCTCTGGCAGCCATCAGTTTATTCTCTGTATCTTTGAGTCTCTTTCAATTTGTCCCTTTGTTTTGTTTATATAGATTCCTCATATAAGTGAAATGATATGGTATTTGTCTTTCTCTGTCTGACATTTCGCTAACATAATATCCTCTAGGTCCATCCATGCTGTGGCAAATGGTGAGATTTCATTCTTTTTAATTCCACTGTGTATGTGTACAGGGTGTCCTAAAAATGTATACACACACTTTGAATAATTATAAAATCCAGTGTTTATTAAAATATACTTCATTTTCAAAATTGAGCTATTAGCTGTTTGTGTGTGTATACATTTTTTGGGACACTATATATATATATATATATATATATATATATATATACACATATATATATAAATAAATATAATAAATATAAATATAAATATAAATATAAATATAAATATAAATATAAATATAAATATAAATATAAATATAAATATAAATATAAATATATAAATATATATAAAAGCCAAGTGACCGGAATGCCAGATCAACCAGAACTACCGTCGCTATGTCGCGCACTGCAGCCGGCCAACTGGTCCAATTCGGGGGTAGGCCCTCCCCCAGCCAGCCCAGCCCATGATTGCCCACCCCCCCAACCAATCGGGGGCGAGGCTGACCAGCCAACCTCCCGTGTTCCCTCCCCCCTGCCGGCCAGCCGGATTGGCCCTCACAGGGATCGGGCCTAAACCGGCAGTCAGACATCCCTCTCACAATCCGGGACTGCTGGCTCCTAACCGCTCACCTGCCTGCCTGCCTGATCACCCTTAACCACTCTGTCTGCTGGCCTGCTCACCCCCAACTGCCCCCCAGCCAGCCTGCTTGCCCCCAGCTCCCCCCCGCACTGGTCTGCTCGCCTCCAACTGCCCCACCCCCCTGCTGGTCTGCTCGCCCCCAACTGCCCCCCCTGCCAGCCTACTCACCCCTAGCTGCCCTCCCTGCCAGCCTACTCACCCCCAACTGCCCTCCCTGCCAGCCTGCTCACCCCCAACTGCCCCCTCCCCCCGCCAGCCTGATCACTCCTATCTGCCCTCCTCTCCTGGCCTGATTGCCCCTAACCGCCTCTGCCTTGGCCTCGTCACCATGGCTTTGTCTGGAAGGATGTCCGGAAGGTGGTCTGGTCTAATTAACATATTACCCTTTTATTAGTATAGATTTTCAGAGGACCCTCCATACTGGTGACTGCACCAATTTACAATCCCACCAAAGTACATGAAGTACCCTCTTCATCACATCCTTGTCAACACTTGTTGTTTGCTGAATTTTTTTTAATGAATTGAGCCTTAGACCCTCACCAGAAAATATACACTGCCAAGTTCAAGGTGAAAACTGAAAGCTTACCATGTATAAAAGAATTCCGTGTCTGGAAATAATGGTCACGTGTATTAACATTAGATTAATTAGATTTGCATCAGTGTTTCTAATGTCAACTTTCTGTCACTATGTCTATATCTTAATTATTTGTGGATTACCAAGTAGATATGAGACATAGTAGACCTTTACTAGATATTCGTTGAATTAACAGACAGGGACATTTAAAAAAAATGTTTTTATTGATTTTTAGAGAGAGGAAGGGAAAGGGAGAGAGAGATAGAAACATCAATGAGAGAGAAACATTATGGCTGCCCCTGCACGTGCCCCCGCCCCACACACACACACTGGTGATCTGAGCTGGTTGCCTCTGAGGGGAATCTAATCGGTGACCTCTTGGTTCATGGGTCAATGCTCAGCCACTGAGCCACACAGGCTGGGCAGCAGACAGGGAAACTTTTAACATACTTGATTTAAAACTCACCTTGTGAAGAGATTTCGCAGTAAAATGCAAGTTTGTAAGAAGCACAGAGGTTGAAGTAGCTGACCGGAGTTACCTATAAAGTGATTTTGTTTTTGCCAGAGTTTCATTGTCTTCCTATTCGTTTTACTTACACATCTTAGGTGTGTGCATTTCACAGCTGGAGACGTGGTCAGAGGATGTTTATCAGGTTCCACCTGGGGCCGGGGCTCTCGCAGGGCTTGCCCCACCTGGGTGTCACCACTGCTTCCATCTGCACAGGAGTTTGAGCTGCGTGCTGTGCAGAACCACATGTTTGCTTTTTACTGTCTTTGGAGAAATGCATAGGGTTTGGGAACTTTTGGAGCACCCAAATACAGTTAACCCTTGAACAACATGGGTTTGAACCTCATAGGTCCACTTACACATAGATTTTTTTTTCAATAAATATACGACTGGCCCTCATATCTCCAGGTTTTAAATTTGTGGATTCAACCAACCATGAATTGAAAACACTATTTTTGAATTGTGGTTGTGTGTCCGGGACTGTGGAGGGCTAATTCTAAGCTACTTTATATAAGGGACTTAGTTTCCACGATTTGGGTGCCCACAGGGTTCCTTGAGGCTGACCGTAGTTACGTTCTGGGGAGTCACCAGTTGTGTGAGGATTTCTGCCTGCACATGGGCTGGCGCCTCGCCTCGGTGCTGTTCAGAGGTCACCTGTCTTCTGGCACCGGCTGGAGTTTCTGGTGTCTAATCTGCATGGCAGGAGGCAGTGGGGCACCGGATAAATGACACAGCTTCGTAAATCTCTATTTTGTACTTTTTTCTTCACTACTTGAGGTCCTTATAGGATATTTGACTCCTGCAGGAGTGTGTGTGTGTGCACATATGCACATGTACATACACGCAGATATATACCCACAATGCATACCGAAATGTGTACGTGTGTATGTGCACACATGCATGCATGTGTGGTTGTTCATCTGTCTAAACCCAAATAATTCGAGTTTCTCCCTAACACAATGAGTCACTTCTGCAAAAAGTTGGAAAATAAATATAATCAGCAAGGCATCACATAACTTTTATGTCTAACTCAAGCTATTAAATGCTTTTTTATTTTTTCAGTAGACTGGGGAGTAAAATTGCTGCATATTTGTAAAGTGGTTTGCTGTTACTCCTGCTGGGCCCAAGAATCAGGCAGCTTTTCACACTCAGGACGTAAAAGTGGATTAGTGCTGTGATCGATGTATTATCCTATATTTCTCATTGTGCATTCTGTTTCCTTTTTGAGCACCTTTGTAGCCTAAATGGCTACTAATGACATAATTACAATTGTTTGTCACCATGATGTGTGATTTCCCATCTCCTCGTGAAGATGTGAGTTGGATAAGGGAGGAGTTCTGGCAGGAAGACGAAGTGCAGGGATTCATTAGCGGCCAGATGTGGTGGTTAAAAGCTTTTCTGCAGCAGGCGCAGTTGAGCGCGGGGTCGGCCGAGCCACGCACACCCAGCCTGGTGTCCCGGTGTGCGCGGGGAGCGGCTCCTGGGAGCATAACCAGTGAGCCACGTGCTTGGTTGTTGTGCACAGATTTTATGCTGGAATTTAAACAGGGTGAGAAAGGGTCACGTTAGCTTATACCAGCAAAGTAGGTGTTTAAAGGAAACTAATGAGACTAAAGTGCTAGTGATATTTTCAATTTGCTTATTTAGTGCCTCATAACAAAACTGAAATATCTTACATTTGTCAGGTTTCAAAGAGGGAAAATCCCAGCACTGTTTAAAAAAAAAAAGAGAGAAAGAAAGAAGTTAAATATGAGAATCAAAGAATTCAGAGGCAAATGGAAGCAAGGCATCACTTGAGCGCTGTTGACATACTCACGGCACACGGACTTGACACATATACAGTCAGATCAGCTCCACGCTTCAAGGAAGAGGCCGGTTTCTGGTTTTAGTATTATTTGCACAGACAAAGCTCTGGTAGAATAATGTTAAAACCCTGGCATGATAGAAGCTATGAGTAGTTTGAAGAGTGTTTTCTACCTTTGGGAGGAAGAAAGAAAAAAGAAAAGAAAATGGTTATGTCCTAAAGCCATTCTGTGGGCAGAGTCGTGGTCTGTTGCTCCCTGCCTGGCCTCTGCCTCGTCTCTTCTTCCTTCACTTCCAGGGACACGTTACCTGGAGGCGGCGGCACTGCGGGTGGGCCTGCATGGCGCGCGGACCCTGCACATGCGCGGACAGGGAACTGCCCCGCCGTCCAGGGGAGGAGAACTCCCGCCCTGTAGGTGGCAGACCTGGAGGTCTCAGGTGAGCGAGGCCAGCGGGCTTTGCTGGGTGTTCGTAAAACTCCGTCTGCGCCGTTCGCGCTCCCCTCTCCTGTTTCTCACGTTTTGCAGACTCGATGCCTTTCTGAGGTGACGCGTGTGGCTGTTACTTGCTTTAACGTTGATTCCCATGTCCTGTCTGTTGGTGCCACAGAGGCAGGAATTGTGTCCCTAGACCTGTCACATGATCTGGCACATAAAGGACATTCGGGAAGTATTTGTAGAATAAGTCAAAAGAACCACATGGACAAGAGCCTAACAGGTCCACCTAGAGGAAACTTTCCTAAATGATCAATGATAGTCCATGTGATCAGTGGAGCGGTTTAGGGGCTCTCTTGCCATCCCCTTAATTTCCAGTTTGGAGCCTTAGAATCCAGTTAGGTCTGGTCCCTTCCAGACTGGCTGTGGCCTCCAGGCACTCAGCGTGCAATTCCGAGAACTGCCACTTGGTGGCTTGTACCCACCCAGACAGTTACGGAGTGAGTTCAGAAAAACACACGTGCTTTCTCCTCCCTTGACTCTGTGCCTTCCATTCAAAATATATATGTTCTTTATGACTCATATATTGAACCTTAGAAAGAGATGAATAAAACTGAAATGCAGGGAGTGATGTTTCAAAGAAAGAAGCAGGCTGCTCCCGCGGGCCCTGCGCTGGCCTGGCCGGGTTCGTGCTCTCCTGTCCCCAGGCGAGGATGTCAGCAGTTGTGAATCAGGAATCCCACACTCCCTGGGTTCCCAGAGTGGGGAGCTGGCCCTGTCCATACGTATATGCTCTTCCTCTCGTTGAGTCACGTGGCCCTCCCCTTGCCAGAGTTTGTGTTACGTGGAAGTTAGATTGCCTCATGCCTGACGTTACCTGACTGCGGCTCCTGAAAGCTCACTGAGGACTTGGTAGGAAGCCGTCCTCAGGGGACACAAGCTGATGGGATAAGAATTTTGGCCTTGACTCAGCCTGGGTTCGAATCCTGGCTCTGCAATGGGCAAGTTACTTAAACTTTCCAGGGCCGGTCTCCTCGTTTCTCGGAGGAGATGACGACAGCAAGTCTACCTTCTAGGCTTGAGGCCGGGACCAGGTGAGCGAGTGTGGCCCCAGCTCCTGGTGCCTTGCTCAGCGAGCGCTCAGTCCCGGGAGGGTTGGTGCAGCCATTGGCATAGCTCTGGCGGCACCTCCTCTGCGGGGGGTTGCCCTTGAAGTGGCAGGATTCTCACTGCTTCCATGCTGGGGCCAGTGTTCGGTCCCCGAGCAGGCTGGGCCCAGCTCTGCTCACCCCCGAGCTGAATCCCTGCCTGCTGCCCGCCTGCTGGCTCCCTTGCGTGGAGCCATTAGATGACAGGGAAAGGATTTGCAGCACTAACTCTGCATCTGTGCAACCAGGGACCCAGGATGTGTCTTACTCAGTGTGTCATGGAAGGACCCATCTCGCTGCTGCAGAAGCAGCCAAGCATTTCAGAAACAATCCCCTCCCCCACTCATGCAAGAAACTTGAAAAGAACTGACCATCTCAAAGGATGTGTATTCTTGGGGAGGGATGACCATTATTGGGGACGGATTGCTGTGGGCTCACTTCTCTGACAAATACCAGTAAAGACTGTGTGCCAGGGAGGGTGTGAGGATGGAGGATCACTGCTCACGGCACCCCGAGAGCCTGGCTGCTGCACGGCTGCTACCCTGGTAGGTGAGGGTATTAAGCTCAACAAAGAGCAGTCTCAGACAGAAGTGCTGCGCAGAGAAATAAAGCGGGTGACGGGAGGAGAGCGCCTCTGGGTCACATCACAAGGCAGCCAGGGCAGGCTGCTCACAGAAGGTGGCCTGTGAGCTGAGGGGTGAGTGGCCAGGGGGGCAGCAGGAGGAAGTTAGGGGCCCCAGGCGCTCACCTGGAAGACCCCAGGAGCATGGTGGGCCTGGGCGGGCATGGAGACCAGGAACGAGGTGTGCAGGGTGGAGAGGGGAAGTCAGTGGGGCAGGAGAATGAGCTGGGACCTGGTCCTGGACCCTGTAAGCCAAGGGCCTTGTGCCTCCAAGCTCCCTTACTCTGTTGTTTTCAAGGTGAAAGGGAACCCGGAGTCTTTCCGTCACAGCTAAACTATCCTGCCAGGAAGACAGTCTCTAGGCTTCCCCGAGGGTGATGGCTGTTTGCACCTGGACTGGGCCTTCAGTGCTCTGCTCAAGGGGCAGGGTCCTGAGGAGCCGGAAGGGCAGCCTCAGCTCCCAGGGACAGCGGCTCAGCTCCCAGGGACAGCGGCTCAGCTCCCAGGGACAGCCTCAGCTCCCAGGGACAGCGGCTCAGCTCCCAGGGACAGCGGCTCAGCTCCCAGGGACAGCGGCTCAGCTTCCAGGGACAGCGGCTCAGCTCCCAGGGACAGCGGCTCAGCTCCCAGGGACAGCGGCTCAGCTCCCACGGACAGCCTCAGCTCCCAGGGACAGCGGCTCAGCTCCCAGGGACGGCCTCAGCTCCCAGGGACGGCCTCAGCTCCCAGGGATGGCCTCAGCTTCCCTGGAGGTCCTTTCGGCCGTGAGCTTGATCTTGCCTTTGACACATGTGGGGATGATGATGAAATGACTCAGTGCTTGTGGCAACTACTTAATCAATAAATGCAAAATCATTTACAAATATTAGGGAGCTATTATTATTGATAACCCCTCTACCTACTAAAATACTTTTCTTACTTATTAAAAATGCATTTTTCTGTTCACTCAAGAGATTTTATATAACTGATGCAGAAACCCAGCGGATAAATTCATGATGGATATAGCACTCCTGTTCCTTAACTGGCTTCCAGAGACTGGTTCACACTCAGATACAACTGTTTGACCTTCTTGTTGAATGTCTGGGAGGCCAGAAGGCCCACCATATGGAACTCTGCCGCCTGGATTTCTTGTCTCGGCTGGATTGACTTTGAAATACAGGAAGGCTTAAAGGAAGGGTTAACTGTCAGTTTTAAAGCCTTGTCTTTAAGATGATTTACACTGGTTCTTCTAAGACACGCCCGCTCCTCCAGAACAGGGCCTGCATTGGGGTGTGGGGGCGGGAGGGTCCACAGGCTGCCTCCGCGGGTCCTTCTGGGGGTTGGGCTACGAGAGCCGGCATTTCTGAGGCAGGAGGTGGCTTTGACTCCTTTTGAGGCTCCTCAGAATGTGTTGCTTTGGCAGCAGGACATGTGTCTGTGTCCGGGAATCAGACGGCAGAGGGCCCTGCGGTTCCCAGGCGAGTCCGGAGCTGTGTGGCCAGGGAAGGGGTGTGCAGCCTTACCCTTCTGGGGTTTCCTAGGTGCCGGGGAAAGGCTGCTTGGATTACTGGAAGACTTTTACTGTGAAGGGTTAGAGAATTGTGTGTTCTGCTTAGAAATAATTTTTTAGTTTTATTAGAACATTTACTAGCAATAGTGCTAATTATTTTAAATTTGACCCTGGAAATGGGCTATGTCAGCTTGAAAGGACTATTTTTAACAGAATTTAGTTTTAAAGGCAGGTTTTATAGACATTATAGTAATGCCATTCTTATCTAATTAGCATCCACTGCATGAATGTACGTGATATTAGAGAGGCAAGTATACATAAAGTTATAAATTGTGACTTTTATGAGTAGTTTTTTTGTCATGATCTTATAGTCATCATTACTTAACAGTGTGAAATGTGGCCTTAGACATTACATCATGTAAAGACCAGGAGACAAAAAAACCACAAAACCTAAGGATCGGTTTTTGATTATAATGAAGTTTTCATATGAGGCATTTCTGAATATGTGTCATGAATGTGAGTCATGATGTTCTCACCAAACCTGACCTATTATGATTATGTTTCAACTTCAAGGGGTTTTCAGTATTTAAATTCTAAGCCTAATTCTAAGGTTTCAAAATGATTCACATTCAAATCTACTGTTATGTTTTATAATTAAATAAGAAAATATTGCTTATGCCTATATTTTTACTATTCTTGGACATATTATAATTATTCCTTTAATTTTACCAATAAAACAGCCCCTTTCTTCACTAATAAATGACAAGACTGCGCAATCAGCACGCGGGCCTGACTGTGGCTCGCCTTCACAGGTGGTCACTTGGTCTGGGAGTCTCTCACTTCTTTCTTTGGTTCTTTTGGTAGAATGTGAAGGTGCTTCCGAGGTGAATGAATCCCTTCCAAGTGGTAGAATGATTAGATTCTTAGTCTTTATAATCTCATGATACTGCTTTGTGAGGGTACACAATACAAGAAAAAATTACACGTTAAAAACAGGATGATTGCGACCTGGGCCCAAGTCATGTGCTCGTGGAAAGTGAGCTTTCTACTGGGAAAAGCGTGCTATTGATGCCCATGGAATTTCCAGCGTTCAAATACTTTTTAAAATTAGGTTGTTCGTAGTTAAAAAGGCGGCTTTCAAGGCTGGCTTCACTGTTGTTTTAATCATAGTTTAGTTACCATGGAGAAATATGCAAGTTAGCATTTATACACAGAAGTGAAATTTATGCTGCATAGATAATAACCTAAATTTAGCTTGACTTAAGTTTACCACTTCCTTTATTTTTTTAACAAAAAAGAATAATAATATATCACATATACCCATCAACAAGCTAATTTCTTTAAAGACTGTTGTTATCTTTTAGAGACTTTCTTTCCTTAAGCATCAGTGGGCATCGCTGTGACTGGGCTTCTCCCGGGCTGCATAATACACCAGTACACCGGGCACGTTTAGTTTGCTCAAAAATGTCACCCTTAGGTTTCATAAAAGACTTTGCTAAGTCAAAAATCCTTCATGTGGTGAAAAACTGATATCTGGACATCGCATCGCATTGGGTTTAGTGAAGGGCCAGGGAGTGTTTTATACTGAGAAATCTTCAGGAAATGTCACGCCGATGGGACCAGTCTGGTTTCCGAGCCAGCAATAGTCTGAGGACTGTTTGGATATGTTTTCTAGGGGAGATTCTGAGACAGGTCTGCACTGGGGTAGCTTTTCCCCTGAGGAAGAGGTGTGTGTGGAGCCCTCCGCCGCTGCCCTACCCAGGCCCTCAGCGCCAGGCCAGGCTGTTTTCAAGGACAGCACAGCACAGTGTCCTGATCTAGCAGGAGGCCCGGGACGGAGGGAGCGGCAGACCCCTTTCCACACCAGCTGTTCGCACAGATACAGATTGCTGCAGTGAAATTTTCTGAATAGAATTCAGGAAGCTCTAGAGAATTCTCCAAAACAACTGTGCCAACAAGGAAAATGTTGAATTTTTCATCAGCTGCCCAGTGCTGAGAGGCAGCGGCAGCCGTCCATTCAGGACCAGATGTTCAGCGTGGCAGCTCGCAGGGAGCGTGAACCCTGTGGCCCGCTCGCCACTGGCTGAAGGACGTTGGCAGCGACCTGGCAGTGGAGACTTGAGGCCGCAGAAGCAGAGACCGCGTGTGTCTGTGGCTGCCTGGTCCTCACGGGGACCAGACAGGTAGGGAGTGGGGACAGGAAGGACCGACAGCACATCAATCACGCTGGAGGCTGGAGGCTGCTGTAGGTTGTGTTGGGGGAACCGTTGGCAAATTCTTACTCCTTTTTACTTGAGAAGAAAGGTGGCCTTTGTTTAGTTGGGCAGATTTTTTTCAACCTGTGTCTCTAAACCATCACACTTTCTGTGGTGGGGCAGTAGGTGCGGGTGGTTAAGACAGTAAGAAAAAGGTTTCTAATTTTAAACTAGAGGAAGTTACTAAAGTCGATTCTTAATATTGAAACCCTCGTAGGTCCAATCTGGCATTGGAAATACGCGGTATTTTGCCCTGGTGAAACAAGCCTTCTTATTGTCGGTGCGGCGCGTTTAGATCTCCGTTCCTGCACTGCAGATGCACCATGTCCTTCGTGCCCATGTTTTGAGCCCATGACATGTTTGTGAGCTGTTTTCTATATTAGTTTTTGGAGAAAGGGGGACTAGTTGGATAGGGGTTTTGAAGAAACAATATGATTTCTACCTTGAAAAGGACTCTCCCTTAAAGTGCTGAGCTGGGTTAGATGCGGGTGCAGTGCGCCAGGCGCGGGCGGCACAGCTCTGGCGCACAGCGTGCCTCCCTCCCTCCCAGGCTCTGCACAGGCGTTTTGTCCTGGTGAAACATGCGTAACATGAAATTGACCATCTTAAACAATTGCCCAATAATTGAAACTGTTACTTCCAAGCAATATGGCAAAGGAAAGAAAAAGAATCTTTTTAATTTGACCATTTTTATTTGGGGCTTAAATGGTGTCATTCCAAGAAGTCAGCCTTTGTTTACTGGAAACCAGAAGTCATTGCAGAATAATCTTGGTTTTTTGGAGACTTGGGTTGCTTTCTCTTCCTATAGAACTCTTGGCTGGCTCCACGGCGCCCCTTCGTGACGCCCTCCGTGGGGTGACAAAGGCAGCGTGGAGGGTCCTGGCGCAGTGGGAGAAGTGGCCTGGAGCGCGGAGATCTGGAAAAGTCTCGTAGCTGCATGTGACCCTGAAGCTCCCTGGCCCTTAGAGTCCCACCGAGGAGTCTGCGTTTCACTTGTCTGGACTTCCCCCTCCTTTTCCTGAAAAGTCTCTTGGCTCGTGGACTTGGAAGAAGGAGATGAGAATGACAGCAGGTGCCCGAGGAGAAGGCCGCCGTTCGCTGGGCTCTGACTCGCTGATGGGGAGCGAGGAGCAGTTCCAGGGCTCTGATCCGCTGTCCCTGTCCCGCTGCCGCCGCCCGCGGCACGCAGTTTGTTCTTGGGTGTGAAAGCGGCAGTGTTTGCGTTGGCAGCCACTTCTCTTTCGGTGGAGCTTGCTGCCTCGGCAAGACACCGCAGCGCTCGCTGGCAGCCTGGCCTTTCCCACACCTCCTCGGTTTAAGGAAACAGATTTTACAGCTTTTTTTAAAGACCAAATGCCAACATTTAACAGCTGGAGTTAGTATGTGATTTATGGTTTTCTCTTTATGTTCTTGTGGATGCATAAAAACCAAAAATCTGCAATTATTATTAAACTATGCAGGTTTTTGCCAAAAGAGTGATTAAAAATAGACCCTCTGTTACAAGGAATTCAGGAAAGTCGTTGTTACCCAAACAGGGATTCTCCGTGGGTCTCGCCGACGCCTTTAGTTGGTGCCACGGCTCAGGAGGCGCTGCTGCAAGCTGGTTTCCTGGGAGGAGCAGCGGACCTTGTTCGTCTGCGCCTCTTCAGCGGACAGGCATTTTCATTGTCATCTTTATTGTTTTACAGGCCAGGGTGGCCGTCTCCTTCCTGTGTGGGGACCCGTGATTGAGCACAGAGCCCTTTCAGGCCGACCTGCCAAGGTGTGTCCGCAGGGAGCGCCTCTGGGGAGCCCTGGCTCTGCCCGGCCAGGCAGGCGCCCTCCGCTCCTGCGTTCTCCTTACTGCGATGGCGGCACCTCACCGCCCTGGCATCAGCTCTGCCCGGCTGGAGGCCAGGGAGTGGGGGTGTGGCCGATGCGGGCGCCCAGGACACCCATCAGGACAGACTCGTGCTTTTGTTGTTAAATCTTTTTCTGTCGACGGGCAAGGACTCTGAGACCTTTATTAATATTTCCCAAAGCCACACCTTTCATTAGAAGTGGCTCTCACATATTTGCTACCCTCATTTCTCAGAAAATAAAATAGGAAGTGGAAAGGCGATTTCAGTTGGTACAGTGCTGCTATAAAAAACATGCGATCCACATGTTAGATTTAGGTTGAAATGTTGGCTGTGATGAGTAACGGGACAACATTTTCCTCTTCTTTTCAGGGATAGTGGCAGTTAATCATTTTTATCTGCCCGCCTGGCAGGCCTGCCGAGGTTTGTTGTGAATGCCACGAGCTCACGGCATTTTTATTAAATGTTGTTAATTTGTTGTAGCCGCCACTGCAGTTTTTCCTTCTTCCCTTTGCTCCCTGGAGGGCCCTTGACAGCAGCTAAGTGTCCACTGTTACCTTGTGCTTTTGAAACCGGACCATCAATGGGTCCGGGCTGCCTGTCAGTACTTGAGCTAATTCAGCAGGGACAGGGCTGCATCATAGATGAGAGCTTATCCCAGTCCTGCTGGCGGCCTGGGAGAGAGCAGGTCACCCACACAAATCTGCTCTGCACCCCATTAGCCAGCTGCTTGTCTGGGGTCCAAGGACAAAGGTGACATGGGGAACAGCACAAGGAGTAAGAATGGGTGTGCAAAGTAAACGTCACAGACGATAGCACTGCGGGCTGGGGGCTGCAAAGGCCTGGGCCTCCGGTCTCCACAAGGTTGTTGTTCATCTTTCCATGAGAACAGGCGGCTCCTGGAGGAGGAGGACGGCCTGCATTTCCAGGTGAGCTCCCAGGTCCCTCGGGTAACTCCCAGCGGATCAGAATGTGCCTTATTTAATCAGAACAAAACAATCATGTTAACAGAGCATGACTAATATTTCTTATAATTAATAGCTAGTTTCCAATATCCTATTTCTGCCCCTAACATCCCCCACTGCTACTTTGGGAAACTATTTAATTTTTAATTTTAATGAAAGGCCTAATAGTCTACAGCTTTAAAAAATATCAGTGTTATAGTCTGTGTCTTACTTCACATAAAAAGAAAGTACAAGTGTGTGGAAGCCTCCTGTTTTAGTTGTTGAAGTGGTGCATGTCCAGGTGGGCTCAGAGAACACACACATAAAAGCACTTCACCTGAAACTTAGACGTAAAAACCGTCAAACCTGCCCGAACTGTGATTTTCTTTATTACTGGAAAGTCATAAATAGTGTATAGTTTTCAAATCACTGCTAGGTCAGATGATTGGGATGTTTAACATTTAAGCTGCTTAAAAAGTCAGGCAGTTGAATGATGCATTTTAGAACAACACAGTTTTTTAGCGTCCTAGCTTCTTGCATGGCTATGGAATCTGTTAGAGAGGCAGCTCTGTAAACAAGGCCGCAGCTAAATGAGGAAGCAGGAGAACCACAGTGGAAATGATGCACGCGAGTCCGCAGGACGTTAAGGAGTAAAGTCAGAAAAGGAACCCACTGGCTCTGTTGCTCCATCAGCAAAGGGCTCACCCTCTATGCCTCCGAATTGGCTGGGTTTGTAGAAAATGTGTAGGAACAGACTGTCAGGTGGACACTTGGAAGGATGGTTCTTTTTCTGTATGTCCTGGCGCTGCTTTGCCGTTGGCATCCTAAGCCCTGACTCCAAGTCAGTGTCTTGTTTGATACTTTCCCACTTTCAGGCCGAGAGCCGCCATCCCGTGGAGACGCTCGGTGTGGCGCCCAGGGGCAGCCGGACGTGTCTGAGCTCCGCGGGACCGGACCGCCTGGCCCTGACGGTGGCGCGGGCGATCCTTGGGCCAATCATAGGCAATAATCACAGATGAATGTGTCACTTTTAAGAATTGGTATACATTTGTTCATCCTCCACTGTAAGAAGTTATACTTCTCTGAGAATGAACATGATGAATTCAAAGAGACAGATTCCAAGCTACACGAAGCCATGTAGGTATGAAGTGGGTTCATTAACAGCTAAAACTTGTTCTTAAAGTGGTTTATTAAAGCATCTAAAATCCTTACTTATAGTGAGGAAAATATAATTTTATATATAATCATTAATTGTTCCAATTATATCAATATTTAACCAAAAAAGGTGATGCTTACTAACTACTGGTAGTCCGTAGCCAGCTTGGTTTTGTTGTCCAGGGCGCCACACGAGGTCCCCCTGGGCACCTGATATAATAAATAGCTGCCTGCATCCCCCCCCCCCCCCACTTCACCACAGAGAGGATAGAGAACTCAGTTTGTGTGCAGAATCGCTGTAGGCAATTTTGAGAAAACAAAAGTTCATACTCAAATGCTGTCTTAGGAATAAAGTGTTAAGAGAAGTGAGATTTTTTTATCCCCGTGGAGAATTTAAGCTACAGCTTGCTGAAGATGTAGACTTCAGAGATTGGGTTAGGAAAAGAGAGATGGTTTTCTGGCTCATGGGAATAGAGAGCATATGAAACAAAGAACAAAGAGCTTAGTACTGGCGGGCAACAGTGAATAATCCCCTTTGGCTGGGACAGGGAGTTCATGAGGGGAAGAGAGAAAATGAGTTGGAAAAGGTACCTGACTTCGGGGGACTTCAAATTAGGGTGAAAAAAGCAAGGAATTTCTTCAGTAACAATTAATATTAATAATAGCAGAGAACACTTGCTATGGGCAAGCCATCGAGCATAATGACTTATTATGTTGTGTTCCTTACGACATTCACGGAAGGGGGAGCTAGCCTTCTCCACAGATGGCCATACAGATGAGGAACGGAGTCTGGGGACCGTGTGTGACCTTCCCGCCCGCACAGAGTAGTGGTGTGGCCCTTGGCCTCAGTGGCGCTGGACTCCAGGACCAGCCTTCTGCAGATGCTGCCTGCACAGTGTGGGCACGCAGGGGTTCTGTGCGCCCAGGAGGCTCCTCCCGGCTGGGCTCCCGGGCAGGCCAGCGGGCTTATTTCATAGCATATGGCGAGGAGACCAGAGAGAGGACGTTGTGACTGAGACTTCAGCGGGGTGGTTGAAGGAAAGGCTTTGGCAGAGGGTAAGACATCTTGAAATTTCGTGAGCTGGACTGTGTGTGAAAGAGTTGGAGGCCTGGGAGGATCAGGCTGGGTTCCCAGCACTTGTGGCCAGAACATGGACAAGGGCAGCTGGGAAGTAATGAGTGGAGGTTTGCACAACTTTTAGGGGCAGGCAGAGTCTTGCTGCAAGATGATGAAATTCACATTGAACGTCGGGGCTGAGATGGGGAGTTGAGGCCGAGGAAGTGAGTCTAGAGAAGGAGGCCAGTAGATTTGGGGAGTGGGAAGGAGAAAGAGTCGCTGGGGAAGGAGACCATGAAATAAAACAGCCTCATGAGATAAAGAAAAATTTTTCTGCACTGTGAAGACGACAGATTTGTGGGCCATGATTTAGACACAATACCTATCCATATTCATATTTGTATACATATTCATGTACATATTTATGTATGTGTTCCCATATACATTCATATGTATCCCTGTGTGTATTCGTATCTGTGTCATGAGCATAGCCATCCACTGAGGCACATATATGTGTGCCTGGGAGCCTTTCCCACCTCAGGGAGCAGGGAGAGGCAGGGTGAGGGGTCTCCCTGAGTGATCCACAGGGGGGCTCCTGGGGCTGAGGCTGAGGGAGTAGAGGGAGGGCAGAGGTAATTCTGGAGTATGTGAGGTTCAGACCACACACAGGATTCTATCCTCCCAAATCCATTCCAACACAGAAGCCAGCTGCTTTAAACGCCATAGCAAAGGCTAAATGATCTATAATGGGATTTCACAGAATTCAGCAGGGTCACCATTATGCTGTGAAATGCGGGATGAGAGTGTGGTCAAAAAATGTGTTAACTTTTCATTCAGGGCAACATTTTTCTCCCTTGAAAGTCCGTTCATCTGCTGAAATGCATGTTGGAGGCTCATTGCTTTCATGGCGGTGCCAGTGCAGGATTGCGGTCCCAACTGATGTCACTTCTCTTCCTGTGCCTCTTGTTAGTTACTGATAAGGTTGGCAAGGAAGACTTTTTCGGGTTTTGAAATGTCTTTCCAGCAGCCAGAGAAATGCTGCGCTGTTGCTCAAGTCCATTCTGTGCTGTGACTGGAGCCTGAGGTCCTGCTCTTTGATTCTCACGATCCCACCAGGTGACTGACCCCTTTCTGGGTTCCATGAAGTGTCACCCTGACAGACTGCCTGCCCGGCCTGGTAGCCCTGCGTTTCTGCTTCTTGGTTCCTTCTTACGTGGATGTTTACCAGAGGATTGGGACGGTTTGAAATTCCTTAGAGACCCTCAGTGGCACCCGGCACGCAGGCCGCCGGTGCTGTGACATCCAGGGCCCCGCACAGGGTGGTGCTCGTCCGGAAAGGAGATTCCACCCAAGCCTGCAGCCTGCATGCCGGGCAGCGGGCAGCGGGCAGCGCCACCTCTCCCAGGGAGTCTGCCGTGGGCCACGTCACCCAGGGCTTTCTGATAATGGTGTGAGAAGTCCTTTATCAGCTGAGGTCACCCTGACTTTTGAGATCCTAATAAAGTTGGCTACAGCCTTTATCTTATCCCCCATGGATTCCAGTGAGAACTCCTGGGGGCTTCTTTTCATGATTGATTCGGGTAAAGAGCACTCCATCTTCTCGTCCCACTGCTCCAGTTGGAACTTGGCTCCGGCTGTAACTCCCTCCACGCGGCTCTCACAGGGCAGTGGCCTTCAGGGGCTTTGAGGGCTTTGCCTCAGAGAAGCTGAGAATCAAATGCTCACTGCCTGCTCTTAAAATACATCTGCGCCCGCTCTGACATGGGCCTTGGATGGCTGTCTCCTAGCTCAAGGCCTCCAAATGGCCCAACTTGTCCTCCCTTCTCTCTCTCTTTTTCTTGCTTCTCATGTCTCTGTTTTCTGTTATCTGCTCACATTTTTTAAAAACGTTAATTTAGCTTTCTCTCTTCCCCATCTCCTTTCAGCTGGGCTCTTGGGGTCTTGTTTTCCACTTTCCAAGCAGCGTATCAAGAAGGACCTGCGGACTGGTAAGTGGTCACCCGTTCACCTGGACACAAGCATCGCCACTCTCCGCCTCCCCACTCCTCTCCCTCCGGGGTAGCAATGACACCATCGAGAGGCACATCTGGGTTTTGTTCTAGTTTTGTCCCTACCCAGCACACTCCGTTCTTCTTTTTTTTTTTTTAATATATTTTATTGATTATTTTTACAGAGGGGAAGGAAGAGGGATAGAGAGTTAGAAACATCGATGAGAGAGACATCGATCAGCTATCTCCTGCACACTCCCTACTGAGGTATATGCCCTTGACCGGCATCAAACCTGGGACCCTTCAGTCCGCAGGCCGATGCTCTATCCACTGAGCCAAACCGGTTAGGGCCACACTCTGTTCTTTACATCTGCTCTCTTTCGATCGACCCGGTGGGCCGTGTCTTGAGATGCACAGAGGACTTCAAAGTATAGGCTCTAATAGAAACCAGCATTTTTGCATCTATGCTTATTTTCTTATACAGACTCTTTCCTCTGAATCCTTGGGCAAAACCCCAAAATCTCAGCCTTACAAACACCTAGTTTCTAGAAAAAATTAACAGCATTTTATTTGTGGTTTTTTGGGTTTTTTTTTTTTTTGAGCATCTAATCTTTCTTGTAAAGTTTAGCACTTCATATGCTATTTTTAAAGCAAGTCTTCTCTGATCATGAATTTTCCCTTCCCCTGGAATTAAGGGTGTTATGACAAGGTTACGTGTGCCTTGATGCCGAGCTCGCGGAAGGCTGGCTTCGTGAGCGCTTGGAGCTGGCTTCCCTCGCGCTGCCTACGGTCAGGAGTTCCGGGTGTTCGCCGTCACGGTGCTGGGCCTGGTCTGGAGTTACAGAAACTGTGCAAAATAGTCACCAAGTTCGAAACACACACCTATTGGTTATTTTACACATTTTGATACCTCCATCTAAATATAGTAAATCTGTCTATCACCAGAGCAGTGGTTCCTTAAGCCTAGATCCTAGCATCCCAGGATTGTAGGAAATGAGACCATGGAGTTTTTCTGTATTTAATTTAGAATGAATTTAGTTGTAAGTAACAGAAAGTCCAGTGTCAGCAGGCATATACACCGTCACTGGCAAGGCCTTTCTAGGTCAAGCACAAGGCAGACGGACCCAGTCGCTCTCAATCCTGTGTCCACAGTGGGCCTGTCTGCAGTCTTCAGAGGGCTCTGGCCTCTGGGCCGGGCCATAGGTTTCCTTGAACACACCAGACAGAAGAGAGGAAAGGGAATCGTCTCTTAAAATTTTCAGAAAAAATCCTTGAAACTCAAATTGGTCTGATTTCTAGCACATTCCACCCTCCTGATGGCCAGGGAGATGCACTGTGGTCCTTGCATATCCGAGGTGATGTTTTTCCAACACCACAGCTGGATGAAATCAGTGTCCCAGAACCCCTTGGCACCCTACCTGTCAATGCGTGTGTCGGGGAGGGGTTTGGAGGAAAGGAAGCTGGGATACAGCTTCCAGTCGACACTTTATCAAGCTGTTGTTTAATGTTTCAAAAGGACTGGAATTGATACATTCATTTGCATAAGATAAGGCATCTTGTGGGGCAACTGAACTGTCACATTCCTTGGCTGTGGGAATCAGTGTTTCAGCCTGTGAGCTCTGATGGGCAGTGCTAGGTGTTCTGTGCGAGTCACTTAGTGCCTTACAGGTAAGTGTTTGCGAGTAGAGTCTTCTGGAACTGAGTGTCTGTGTTGGTTGGTGTGCTTCGAATTCAATAGAAGTGGTTCATTGTGCTTTAACAAGAATGGGGGCCTCTTGTCTCAGCCTCTGAGTCAATCGCAGATGAAACTAATGGTAATTCACCTAAGAAGTGATGACCAGTTGGAATACTGTGCAGATGTGGAAAAAATGACATTCCGCAGCACTGGTCTTGTTTCCAGAATTTAAAATTCAGCATTGCAAGCCTTTTTTTTTTTTTTTTTTTTTTTTTTTTTAGATATGGCAAGTTTTAAGTTTTACTAGCATGTTGTAAAAACATTAATCATATGGAAAGAAAAAAATGATGAATTTTAACACCGCTAAAGACTGCCTATGACTCAACAACAGAAATTGTTGTCAGTGGAACCTCCAGCAAACAGTTCTGTCTTGGGGAAAAAATGTTTAGTTGAAAGGCCACAGAAGAGATGCATATTCAGTCAGAGTAAAGAGAGGCAAGCACGATCATGGAATATTGTTTTACAAAAAGAAATTTCTAAAAACATATAGTCAGACTGTTGAGGAAACATGACTGTTACGGAGTAAACATGGCGCGTGTGAAGCGCGGAGGCGTGTAAAGCGTTGTCCGTGGTAACGGGACTGAGATGCGGGAAGCCTTCCCTGCTCCGTGCACTGGGGAGCATCCCCTCGGAGTGAAGAAGGTAAGGGTGCATCATCCGTGCACAGTGGTGTTTGGCATAAGCCAAGGCCTAGACCCGTGCGGAGCCCCTGGCTGTTTGCTTTCGCTTTACCCGCCTCACACCACATGGCCGTCTCGGCCCGTCTCACTGATCGCCGGGCTGGGCATGTTTGGCCAGTGTGCCAGGGCTTGTGGATGTGAAGTCAGAGCCTGCTGCTCCCTGTGTGTGGCTGACCCCCTGCTGTTCTTGGGGAGCCTGCCTGACCCCGCCCACTCGGGTCCACCCTTCAGGCTCCACTGTGGCTGCAGACGCAGATCCCGCCATGCGGATGTCCTGTTCACAGTCTTAGCTTCACATCCCAACTCCTCCCTGCCTGCACCCATCTTTTTGGTTTATTATTTTTCAAACTGCACCATCCCCAGGCATTCTTCATAATTTTCCTTATGTTTTTCCTGATTTTGATTTAAATACCACCCATATTTCATTTGTTTCTGTTTCCCCTTAACTCCCCTCATTTGTTAGAATATGATCAGTCTAAGAAGGAGAGTGTACATTATCACTTAAAAGAAAAACAGTATTAGTTCCCTGAACTCTGTGGTATCCTCAGTAAATACTGTGAAGGTAGAATAATGGTGTTCACAGGAGGGGGCAGACTTTTTCTGTAAAGGGCCAGGTAGTGAATCTTTTTGGCTTCCCGGGTCATATTGTTCCTGTTGCTATTCCCCTTCTCCATTGTAACCTCAAATCAGCAAGAGACAATACATACATGAATGGGGGGCATGGCTGTGTTTCAATAAAACTTTACTTACAGACACAGAAATTTGCTTTTCATGTCATGAAATATTATTATTTTGATTTTCCCCCTTCAATGATTTAAAAGATAGACTCTTTTCTTAGCTCAGGGTCCTGCAGACCCAGCCACAGGCCAGGCTTGCCCTTGATCAGAATATACTGACCCCTAGTAAACTCACTTGATATCGTGGCTGCTTCTGTCTGAGGTCTTGAGCAGAGAGGTTCTCTTTTGTAAGAAATGACATTAGTGTGTGTGAGGTGTGGGACCAGCACCCTGCTGAGGCTTGTCCTTGCCGTGATTAGAGGGGTTGGGATGGAGTTGGAGTGAGAACAGGATTATCCTGTCCACACCATCTGCTCATCAGCGGTATCCAGTCAAGAACCGTGGTGACAGGGCCCTGTCTGCTGTTGGGCCCAGGCCTGCTCCTCACACAGAACATGACAGTTGCAACAGCACGTGATGAAGGGAGGGTTTTCAACCAAAAGGAGGACCCGCCAGGGTCAGTGGTGGGGAGGGGGTGAAAGAGTGGCGGTTTTTTGAAAAGGGAGCGAGTATCTGGAAGAAGAAAAGAACTTCTGAGATCAGCAGTTGGCAAAAACTTGAATACTTTGTCAGCCAATCCATCCCCTCGCCATCTTCCTGCTAGCACCATAGTATGTGATACTGATGTTACCCACCTTCTCTCTCCCCGTGGTAGCTTGTTGGTATTTGTGTACCACATCATCGTATTCCAGAAGTTTCTGTGTTAGTATTCCCTGTCTCCTGGCAAAAGGAACAAAGTAAGTTAGTGACTCAGGGTAGTGTCTCTATAACTCACAGTCTCTCCCTTTGTGGTGGTGAAGTCAGTGCTAACCCTCAAATGCAGGCTTTCTTCTTGGCCTGTATTGATTAAATTTTGTGAATGATCATTTCTGGACAAAACTCTGTATTAGAAAACCAGGACCTGTGAGGCTTCATCTCATACTTGAGATAGAAGTCCTACAGATACAAGAATTTAGATATTAATAATTATTGTTCAAATATTTTTGCTTTGTATTATGATAGGCAAAACCCACCAAAATTCCTGGGCTGCTTTGTAGATAGCATTCATAAGGCAATAACTATTACTATAACTTGAAAAACAATCAGTCTTCATCTTACCAGTACAAAAACTGATTATTTCAAAACAAGTCTCTTAAAACGAAGTTGTTTTCTCAAGTTGCTTTGCTTTCCAGTATCAGCATGAACCAGGAGACCTCACGCCAGAGTCTGAGCTATTATGTGCTGAAGCGTGGTCTTTACTTGCTAAGTAACTTCTCAGGCTGGGGAAAGAGACCTGGTTCGAATTCTGGCGAAGCTGCTCGGTAACTTTGTGACCTTGGGACAGTCCTTTCATCTTTGGAGCCTCGGTTTTCTATCGGAAGGCGGAGGGGAAAGCACCCACCTCGCTGTAAGCACAGCGACGGGGTCCCGTCCCGGTCAACCCTCCCAAAGCTGACAGTGTCCTGAGGCAAAGCAGCGTTCCATACGCCTCCCCTGCCACACGCCATTGCTCCTCGGGGGCACGACACTCACGCCAGCCTCAGTTGGGCAAAATCATCTAACATGAGCTGCTTTATAAAGCCCGGCGTGGAGAGAGGATTGTAGCACAGGCTGCTGCCAGGGAAAGATTACGATTCAAAATTCAAAACAAGGCTCCTAACGAATGCGCTTGCCTGGCACCGTCGGAGAGTCCGGACTTAGTTAGGTGGCGCTGTCATAAGTCAGGGACTGTCTGTCTCTGTTTACCAGCTGCTTTTGAGTTAGAAAGGATTACGCAAAAATAGCTCCAAACACAGTGGGTGGTATGTAAGAAAATAATATTCTTTATGTGATATTTATCTACCTAGTTAAATAAAAAGCATTTCAAATTACTATTGTTTTTGCTGGGTGTCTAAACTGGGTTTAAATAGTAGGAGTGAATAATACTTCAAATATCCATCTCACTTTTCTACATTTTTGATGTCTGGATTAAAATAATTTTCTCTTATGTCAAAAGGCAGTGTGCATGACGTTCACATAAGATCAGAAATTTGACTCTTTCTGGTCCCCTGAACTTTTGAGAAGTTGCTTAAAGAAACATTGACTCACACATTTTAACACCTTGATAACATCGCTTCATTTGCACCTGCTCGCTCATTTGCCATTTAGTATTGTTCTCCAGTTTTTATTAATTTTGAGAATTAAAGGGATGAAGAATCTATTACACATTTCTCTCACTTGCAGTGTCCATAGTGAAAGATGAGTAAATGAGGCAGGTGTACTGGGTACTTCTCTGCCCCCCGTCTTCCTCTCCCTGGCATGGTTTCAGTTTCTTGCATCAGCCGCTACATCTGAAAAATGATGTGCCCTGTAAAAGCTGCCCTCAGCCTTCAGTTCTGAGATGACCAGAGACCACCGTGCAACACCAGAGCAGGGCCCGGGGAAAGGTCTAAAGAAAGTCAAACCAGGAACTAATTGACCTGAAGTTGGAAGTTGAAGATGGTGGTGGTGTTTACCTTGAGCCCTCCTTTGGGGTCAAGCAAATTCTAGACACAACTGGCTGCTTACACTCTTTGGGCTTCAGAGGGTTCCAGGTAGTATTTTTACTAAATAGCTAAGCCAGAATATGGAGTCAGAGCTTTCTTCCAACTTGGGTGATGACGTAACTCAGGCCACCATGGCCTGGGAACATGTGGACAGTGTGCCCGGTGACTGGCTGCAGGGCACACATTCGAAGACATGAGTCACCACCAAGTACTAACGGGAACGTGTCATTCAAATAGTCTCTGTAAGTGGAATCAGTGGGGCCAAGGGACATATCCCACTCCAGAGAGACACATTGTGTTAGCGCAGCATCTTTGAGAACTCAGCCATACTGGTAGCTGCTTCTCTAGGCCTTAGTTGATTTATCATGAGATGGAATTAATCTTATCCCAGTGGTTGGTGAGAGTCAAACGATGGGATCCCTGGGAAATAGTTGTGTGATACTTTGCAGCCTTTCATGGGCCATCAGATGCCACCCGTGTGATCTTTGAAGTAAGTGCTCGCGGCCTCGTCCTCCACAAATGCACCCAGGGAGCCAGAGCTGCGAGCCTTGCCTTTGTCCTGTGAACGGTTCCTGCAGCATCTGAGGATCAGAAATTTCCATTCGCATTCCATGAATCTTGTCAGGTCCCCAACTCATGTCCCTCTTTGCCCCGGCCCCTTCCCTGAGTAGATTCAGCATCCTTCGAAACAATGAGCGAAAAGCAAGTGTTCATTTAAGAGCCAGTGCTCCAGCGCCCGCGTTCCAAGCTGCTTCCCCAAAGCCCTGCTCCCGCGAGGACAGGCCGGCCTGGTTTTCCCCCGCAGCCCGAGTGCTGCCTTCCCCCTGTCCCTCAATGACAGCGTGATTGTTTCCACGTGGGAACTTTAGTTGGAGAAACCAGGCCATCTTCTCACCAGGCTTCAGTCGAATGTCTCCTTGTACTTTCTGTTCTTTACTTGGGGTTACGCCCAATTCTCAGACATGGAACATTTAGGACTTCGCTTTAGTATTGTAAGCTGAGAATTCCCTGGAAGGTGACTTTAGTTGCCTTTTCTAGATGTTTATGTCTCCCCGGTAAAGTATGCTACATGGAAATGTAAAAACAAAACCACAAGCAAATGCACGTGCCATGTGCTTGTCCTCTCGGAGCATTCAGTATCTGAATTCCAGCTGCTTCCTTCCTCGGGCCAACTCGTGTCTTACTCTGAATTTATCTGAGTAGAAGATTAAGAGAAAAAAACCTTGGGAGTTCCTTACCCCCAGTCTGTGAGCCTCCTCACCAGGTCCCCACTGCGCCTGTAGGTAGCAGGCAGCTCTTATGTATGCGTGTGTACATGGTGCGTGCACGTGTGTGCATATGCATGTGTGTCTGTGAACAGATTTAGAGGTAACCGCATTTCCCTTAGTCTGATAGCTGTTGGATTCTTTTTCTCTCAGTCTATGGCCATTTTCCTGCTTTAATTTCTTTGGGCATTTGTCTCTGGCAGATTAGCCAGGAGATGATTCTGCTTCCAGTGGAGGGCTGGGTGGCATTCCTGGTGAACGTGCTAACCTTTGCGTCTGGAATGACCTAGAGACAGGAAAGCCGGAGTGAAGGGACAGTGACCAGCATGGATACCATGGTCCCGGCAGGGGCCAGGCAGCCCGTGCGTGTGCGGTACCTCCAGCTTTCAAATTGACAAGTCGGTAATGCTCCTTCCGGGCGATGATGCTGACAGCAGCCGGCACTTGCCTGGTTACACGGTTTGACAACAGCCTGTTGCTAATGATAGTTAAACAGTAATAACTCCTCAGCGTCTTGCTACTTGCTGTAGTTTGGGGGTGCGGATACTCCTTGAGTTCATTTTGTGACTGGTCTAAGTTTTACAGAGTGAGAATGCCAGTAAACCACTTCCACAAAAGACGGGCTTCTTCTTGGAAGTCACTCCATTCTAGCCTTCGCGGATGCTGCCTGTGAGAACGCATCTCGAAGTGGATGTCAACCAAGGAGAGCGTTCATTCCATACGTTTTCTAATTTCAAAAACTGTGCACCATCAATATTTTTTCTTAATTGAACAGTTTGTTGAGCAGACGGGTGTTTTAATTATAGTGGTCTAAATTTACACACATTGCAGTAGTATTTTGCTACATTAATTACCTTACTTGTCAAGAGTAACAGGTAATTACTACATCAACTCACCCTCCTGCAGTACATGGAGAAAGAACTTTATCTGAAGAGATAAAATAAAGCAGAGGCCAGCCACGCACACCTCAGCTTTTGACAGAGGGTGGCTGTTTGGGTGCTTGTTTTATTTTCTCTGTCTATCCAAGATGCAGGTCCAGAAACATTCACAGACGCAGAGTGCTGGGCAGGAAGGAACCTTTGAAATGACTGAACCCGTGAACCCTCCCCCTGTGTTTCAGAGAGGGGGTGACTTTTCTAAGACCACACAGTCCGTAAATTGGTGTCCGAGCCACCATTGGCAGCAATCTCACGCCAGCGGCTGCTAAGGATCTTAGTGCCTTTTAATGATTTAAAAAATCATTACAGAAGAATCACTTGGCATTGTAAACTTTGAGCATGCACTGTCGTCGCCCCCCAATGCCTTCGCTGCCTGAGGAAGAACATGTCTCCCCAGGCCCAGCTCAGCCACTGATGCCTCTCCGGGGCGAGTGTCAGCTGTGAGTGTGAACATCCTGCTTCCACATGTGGTTTTAAGGCGTGAGCACCCCTGAGCATACAGGTGCCCCTGCCGAAATGAGGCAGCATCCTCGTCCTGGTTGCCATGACCAGAAAGAGAGGATTTGTTAGCCGTTAGGTGTGGTGTGGCACACACACAATGACGTCATAGAGGCGGGCTGTTGTCAAAGGCTCTGTCCCCTTTGTAGTCAAACTCCTGTGACAATCTACTAACTCTGGTTAGTGCCTGCGCTTAGAAGCGGCTTCTCGGAGCCGCCCAGGTGCCAGCTCCGGTCCTGCTGCCCTCGCACCTGCGGGGCAGGAGGCCGCGGAGGACGCTCGAGGTGTGCGGCGGGCACAGCCTGCGGGCATCCCAGGCATGGCTGGTGCAGCACCGGGGCCTCGGGGCGATTCGAGCTGGACAGGGGAGGACGTTCTCCAGCTCTCCACCCGCCCGAGCCTGAAGCCGCGTCCTGCCCGCTGCTTCTCCTGGGGCTTTCGTCTTGTCGGTGCCCTTGCCTCCCGTGGGTTGTTAACTTGCTCTATTACAGCTTTTAGTCATGGTCTTCCTCTGAGTCCGTTTCTAAATTGGAGAGCAGCACAGGTAATTGGACTAGTGTCGTGCGTCCGGCACACGGAGGCCTCCTGCGTGCGGCGGCCGGCTCGGCACGGTGGGGTGAGGAGACCTGCTCTCTGCAGCGGCCTCCCAGCGGAGCAGGGCGGCCGGCCGGCCCCGGGCCCAGGAGGCCCTGCCAGGCAGTAGCGGGAGTTAATGAAACGCTTGGCCAACCACAGCAGGCTAAGTTTTAAGTGGATACTTTTGTGTGGCCCTTGAATGATGTTATAAATATGCAGTGGCCCTTGGCAGGAAAAGGGCGCCCACCCCTGCAGCAGAGGGGCTGCGAGCGAAGAGGGGAGTGAAGGAGCAGGGTGTTCGCATGATGAAGACGCTCGCAGGGCAGCACACGCGACCCGCGGAAGGTCACTTAGCTCAGTCCGGCAGGCGTCCTGGGAGAGGCGGCGGTGGCTTCAGACCTGCAGGCCCAGAGTGTCTCCACACACGGCTGGAGGGAGAGGTGGTGCGGGCAGAGGCCGTGCGGGCTGAGCCTCAGCGCCTGGAGCAGAGTGTGGTGTGTGTGTGTGGCGGGGGGGCACAGGGCAGGACCCTGCGTCCATGCCAAGGACTGGCCTACTCCTGAGGCTGCTGTGAGGCGCTCAGGCAGCCCCTGGGCTCAGGTGTCAGAACAGCCCGTGATGGCTGCTGGAGAACGGGGTTTCCTGAGAGGAGGCTTCCTGGGAAGAGAGGGTCAGGCCCTGGGCCCTGAGGTTGGTGCGGAGCCTGGAAGGAGCCACACCCTTAGACTCGCCTCCTGCTGAGGAGCGGCCCTGGGAGGTGCGGAGGTGCCGGCATCCGACCTGTGTCAGCCGCTCCCGGCGCGGGTGCTGGCGTTTCCTGCCGCGGGCCTCCTGAGGCTCAGGCCTTGTTGGTCCCAGTGCCAAGCTGTGCTCAGCTCCAGACACAGTGTCTGGCCCGTGGTAAGTATTGAAAAAGTGACTGTCAAATGTATGCTTTTACTCTTCATTTCAATCACGTACAGTTGGCGTTCAATACTATTTTGTATCAGTGTCAGGTGTGCAGCGTAGTGGTCAGTCATGTAATCGCACAGAGTTCCCCTTCATATGCCCAGTCTCAGCTGGCACCGTCCATAATTGTTACAGTGTCACTGACCGTGTTCCCCACGCTGCATACGTCCCCGTGACTGCTTGGCAACTACCAATCCGTACTTCTTAATCCTGTCAACTTTTTTACCCATTCCCCCAACCCCCCTCCCCTCTGACAACCAGTTTGTTCTCTGTATCTATGAATCTGTTTTATTTTTGTTTGTTTATTTTGTTCTTCAGATTCCACACATAAATGAAATAATATGCTATTTGTCTTTCTCTATCTGATTTATTTAACTTAATAACCTCTAGTCCAGTGGTTCTCAACCTTCCTAATGCCATGACCCTTTAATACAGTTCCTCATGTTGTGATGACCCCCAACCATAAAATTATTTTTGTTGCTACTTCATAACTGTAATTTTGCTACTGTTATGAATCGTCATGTAAATATCTGATATGCAGGATATATTTTCATTGTTACAAATTGAACATAATTAAAGCATAGTGATTAATCACAAAAACAATATGTAATTATATATGTGTTTTCTGATGGTCTTAGGCGACCCCTGTGAAAGGGTCGTGCGACCCCCAAAGGGGCCGTGACCCACAGGTTGAGAACCGCTCCTCTAGTCTATCCATGTTGTTACAAATGGTAAGATTTCATTCTTTTCTGTTGATTTTTAGAGAGAGTGGGAGGGACGGGGAGGGACACAGAGAGAGAAACATCGATGTGAGAGCGACAATTGGTTGCCTCCTGCACATCCCTGACCTGGGCCGGGGCTCGAGCCTCTCAAGGTACATGTCCTTTACCTTAATTGAACCCAGGACCTTCAGTTCGTGAGCCAACACTATCCACTGAGACAAACCAACTAGGGCAGAGTTCTTTCTTTTTTACAGCGGAGTAATATTCCATTGTCTGTGTGTACCATGGCTTTTTTATCTTTGCATGTATTCGTGTCCACTGAGGCTGCTTCCATATCTTGACTATTGTAAATAGCACTGCAGTTAACACAGGGTGCATACATTCTGTCCAGTTACTGTTTAGGGTTTCTTCAGATATATACCCAGAAGTGGAATTGCTGGGTCATAAGGAAATTTTATTTAAATTTTTTTTAGGAAACTCCATACTGTTCTCCACAGTGGCTGCACCCGTCTGCATTCCCACCAGCAGTGCACTGGGGTTCCCTTTTCTCCACATCCTCGCCTGCACTTGTTTGTTGATTTATTGATGGTAGCCATTCTGACAGGTGTGAGGTGACATCTCATTGTGGTTTTGATTTGCATCTCTCGGATGATTGGTGACCTTGAGCATCTTTTCATATGTCGTCTTTGGAGAAGTGTCTGTTCAGGTCATTTGCCCATTATTTAATTGGATTGTTTGTTTTTTCAGTGTTGTGTTTTATAAGTTCTTTATAAATTTTGGATTTTAACCCCTTATTACATGTATCATTGGTGAATATGTTCTCCCATACAGTGAGTTGTTGCTGGGGTCCAACCCCAGCAGGTCCAGGGGTCCCCAAAGGTGTGGACGGAGTCAGCGAAGAAGGAATGACACGGAGACAGCGTTCAGTTGATCAGCAGCCTAGCCAGGATCTCTAGCCAGGATCTCCAGCCAAGTTCTGTTCAGGATCTCCAGCCAAGTTCTGGTTAGGATCTCCAGCCAGGTTCTGTGTCCATGTTCTCTTGCTAGGTTCTCCAGCCAGGTTCTCCAGGTTCTCCAGCCAGGTTCAAGTCAGGTTCTCTTGCCAATTTCTGTAGTCAGGTTCTGTCTCTAGGTTCTGTGGCCAGTTTCTGTCCAAGATCTTTTGCCATGTTCTGTCTCTAGGTTCTGTGGCCAGTTTCTGTCCAGGATCTTTTGCCATGTTCTCTCCAGCGAAGTTCTTCTGTCTCTAGGTTCTGTGTAGGTTCTGTGTCTAGGTTCTGTCTTCTAAGTTCTGTCTCCTGTTGTCTTGTTACATCTGTATTTTTTTTTTAAAATATATTTTATTGATTTTCCACAGAGAGGAAGGGAGAGAGATAGAGAGTTAGAAACATCGATGAGAGAGAAACATCGACCAGCTGCCTCCTGCACATCCCCTACTGGGGACGTGCCCGCAACCCAGGTACATGCCCCTGACCGGAATCGAACCTGGGACCCTTCAGTCCGCAGGCCGACGCTCTATCCACTGAGCCAAACCGGTTTCGGCTACATCTGTATTTATACCAGTTGATTCAATCCTATCAATCTCTATTCCAAAGGTTAGGGTGTTTCTTATCTCCATTCCAGGGAGTAAAGATTATGTAGCTTAAGCATGATTGTTCGTAGTTAGTGATTAATTACCCGCCTGGTACTTAGTTAAGGGGTTTTATACCCTCCCTAACTTGAGGGGAAAATCCCTACCTGGGGGAACAACCTTTCTCAGAGAGGTGACCTTGGTTAAAACACATAGTGCCAAGAAGGTGAGCAAACATATTAAGAACAGTATGCCGTATATACCAGGTCCCTTGAAACAGCAAGGATGGACCAGCTCCCGGCAAGTTGTCTTTCACTTTGTTGATGTTCCTTTGCTGTGCAAATCTTTGTAATTTGATATATTCCCATTTGTTTATTTTTTCTTTTTTCCCCCTTGCATGAGGAGATATATAAGAAAAAATTTACTGCCTATGTTTTTTATAGGAGTTTTACGATTTCATGTATTACACTTAAGTCTTTTATCATTTTGTGTTTATTCTTGTGTATGGTATAAGTTGATGGTCTGTTTTCATTTATTTGCATGTATCTGTCCATTTATTGAAGAGACTGTCTTTATCCCATTATATGTTCTTGCCTCCTTTGTCAAATATTAATTGACCATATAGGTGTGGGTTTGTGTCTGGACTCTTTCTGTTGCATTGGTCTATGTGTCTGTTTTTATGACAGTACCTTGCCATTTTTATAACTGTAGGTTTGTAGTATAGTTTGATATTAGGTAACATGATTCCTCTTACTTTGTTCTTTCTCAAGATCGCTGTGTCTGTTAAGGTCTTTTGTGCTTCCATATAGCCATTTGGATTATTTGTCCTAGTTCTAGAAAATATACCATTGTTATTTAAATAGAAATTGCACTGAATTTATAGATTGCTTTGGGAAGTATGGACATTTTAATGATATCAATCTTCCTATCAATTAGCACTATATATCGTTCCATTTATTTGTATCTTCTTCAGTTTCTTTCTCCAGTATCTTATAATTTTCCAAGCACAGGTCTTTTACCCTGTTGATTAAATTTGTATCTTGGTATTTTATTTTATTTTTTGATATAATTGTAAATGGGATTGTCTTCTTAGTTTTCATTTCTGATAGTTAATTGTTGGTATATAAAAATGCAACTGATTTCTGGATATTTTGTGTCCTACCACTTTACTGAATTCATTTAGCAGTTCTAGTAGTTTTTTGGTGGAATCTTTTGGGTTCTCTATATGTAATATCATGTGATTGACAATAAAGCCAGTTTTACATCTTCCTTTCCAGTTTGGGCGCCTTCTATTTCTTCTTCTTGTCTGAATGCTGTGGCTAGGACTTCAGTACTGTGTTGAATATGAGTGGTAAAAGGAGACATCCTGTCTTATTTCTGATCTTAGGGAAACTTATAGTTTTTGCCCATTGACTGTGATGTTAGCTGTGGTTTTGTCATCTACGGCCTTTATTATGTTGAGGTATGTTCCTTCTGTTCCCATGTTGCTGTAAGTTTTTATCATAAATGGGTGTAGGACTTTGTCAAAAATTTTTTTCTACATCTATTTATCTAATTGTATGATTTTTATTTTATTTTGTTTATGTGGTATATCTCATTAGTTGATTTGCAGATATTGTACCAACCTTGTGTCCCAGTAATAAATTCCACTTGATCATGGTGTATGATCTTTCTAATGTATTGCTGAAGTTGGCTTGCTAACATCTTGTTGAGGATTTTGCATCTATTTTCATCAGGGATACTGATCCGTAATTTTACTTTTTTCTGGTGTCTTTATCTGGGTTTGGAATTGGGAGAATGTTGGCCTAATAAAATGAGCTTTCAGTCTGCTCTTCTCTTGAATTTTTTTGAATAATTTGAGAAGAAGACGTCTTAGTTCTCCTTTGAATGTTTGGTAAAATTAACTTGTGAAACCATCCAGTTCAGGACTTTTGCTTTTTTGGAAGTTTTTTTTTGTTTTTTAATCAGTGCTTCAATTTCATTAGTTGTAATCGGTCTATTCAGATTTTCGGTTTCTTCTTTAGTAAGTTTTGAGAGATGGTGTGTATCTAGGAGTTTATCAATTGTAGGGAGCGGCTCCAGGGTCAAGCCTCGGGCTGACCGGTGGCAGGGCCACAAACAAGTCCCAGCCTGGAGGGCAGAGCTCTCCTAGCATAATTAACCCTACCAGACCGCTGTACCGATTTTTCGGTAATTTCCACACAAAGGTGGAATATCGGCGCTAGATGACAGGTAGATGAAAGATAGACCTATTTTCTACAATGCCTCCAAGTTCCATCTTATTCTAACCACTTGTTTGCATGTAACTAACATTTTTCTATATCATGTTGGTTTTTTCTCTTTAATGCTCAGGAGCCCAGGTACAGGGGACAGTTAGGTTCAGGGCCTCAGGTCTGGTAGGATTAAGCCTCACCTTGTAGCCCTCCCTAATTCCTTCCTAAGTAGCTAATGGGCTGTGGGAGGTGCAGCAAGTGTTGGCAAAACAAGAACATTTGTATACATGTTCATCTACCCTTGTTTTAATCAGACTATAAAATAAAGCATCGGCTTGCAGGTTGGGTCTTGCAGGTTGGGTCATCCAGGCACGGGAGATCCACTGAGCCCCGGCTGTATTCTCTTGTCTGTCTTTTCTTCAATCCTTCGCCGCCCCTCCTCAGGTTCACCCTTGGCCCTGCTGGCACGGCACAATCAATTTCTTCCAGATTGTTTGATTTGTTGGCATATAGTTTTTCATAATATTTTCTTATAATCCTTTGTATTTCTGTGGTGTCAGTTGTTAATTCTTTTTCATATCTGATTTCATTTATTTGGGTTTTCTCTCTTTTTTTTCTTTATGAATCTGGGTAAAGGTTTCTCGCTCTTGGTTTGGCTTATATACATGTATACAAGTCCTTCGGTTGATCTCTTCCCCTTACCCCCGCCCTCCCCTACTTTCCTTCTGGGGATTGATAGCCTGATCGCTGTTTCTCAGTCTTTGGGTCTGTCCCTTTTCATCAGTCTATGTTGTTCTCTATAATCCACAAATGAGTGAGATCATGTGGTATTTATCTTTCTCTGACTGGCTTATTTCACTTAGCATAATGCTCTCCAGTTCCATCCATGCTGTTGCAAAAGGCAAGAGTTCCTTTTTTTTTACCGCAGCATAGTATTCCATTGTGTATATGTACCACAGTTTTCTAATCCATTCATCTGCTGATGGGCACTTAGGCTGTTTCCAGATCTTAGCTATGGTGAATTGTGCTGGACGTGGACAACAGGGGGATGGGAGCATGAGTGTGCGGGGCGGGGGGGGGGAGGGGGAGGTTGGGGGTTAATGGGGGGGATGAGGACACATTTGTAATACCTTAACTAATAATAAAAAAAAAACAAAAAAATAAAATAAAATAAAAAACAAGGGGACCAGTTAAATTTGAATTATATTTAATTGCTTATGCAAATATAGATAGATGTAAAAGAAAAATAATATGGAATATATACTAAAAAAGCATTTGTTGCTTACAGTATCAAAATTATATACTTCCTCCTTTAATTATATCTTTCTGACCATTTTGTTCTCCTTAATAGTTCCTTGTTTTATGGAATTTGCTAATAAAATTCCTTGAAGATAAAAAAAAAAAAAAAAAAAGGTTTCTCGCTCTTGTTTATTCAAAGAGTCAGCTCTTGGTTTCATTGATATTTTTTATTGTTTCTTTAGACTCTAATCTTTATTATTTCCTTCCTCAACTTATTTTGGTCTTTGTTTGTTGTTCTTGTTCTAGTTTCTTTTTTTAATTAAAATTCTTTATTGTTTAAAGTATTACATAAGTCTCCTTTTTCCCCCATTGACCTCTCCCTGGCTGCCCCCACCCCCCAGCACATGCCCTCACCCCCACCCCCCTGTCTGTGTCCATTGGTTACGCTCATATGCTTGCATAAAAGTGCTTTGGTTTCTCCCTTACCCCCTCACTCCCTGCCTTCCCTCATAGGTTGGACAGTCTGTTAAATGCTTCTATGACTCTGGTTCTATTTTTGTTCACCAGTTTATGTTCATTATATTCCACAAATGAGTGATATTTATCTTTCTCTGACTGGCTTATTTCACTTAGCATAATGCTCTCCAGTTCCATCCATGCTGTTGCAAATGGTAAGCGTTCCTTCCTTTTTACAGCAGCATAGTATTCCATTGTGTAGATGTACCACAGTTTCCTAATCCACTCATCTGCTGATGGGCACTTAGGCTGTTTCCAAATCTTAGCTATTGTAATTTGTGCTGCTATGAACATAAGGGCTCATATATCCTTTCTGAATGGTGTTTCTGCTTTCTTGGGATATATTCCTAGAAGTGGGATTACTAGGTCAAATGGAAGTTCCATTTTTAATTTTTTCAGGAAACACAATGCTGTTCTCCACAGTGGCTGCACCAGTCTGCATTCCCACCAGCAGGGCAAGAGGGTTCCTTTTCCTCCACATCCTCTCCAGCACTTGTCATTTGTTGATTTGTTGATGATAGCCATTCTGACAGGTGTGAGATGGTACCTCATTGTTGTTTTGATTTGCATCTCTCAGATGATTAGTGACTTTGAGCATGTTTTCATATGTCTCTTGGCCTTCTGTATGTCTTCTTTTGAAAAGTGCCTATTTAGGTCCTTTGCCCATTTTTTGATTGGGTTGTTTATCTTCCTTTTGTTAAGTTGTATGAGTTCCCTATTAATGTTGGAGGTTAAACCCTTATCAGAGATAACATTGGCAGATGTTCTCCCATGCAGTGGGCTTTCTTGATCGCCCCTAACCACCTCTACCGCCTGATCGCCCCTAACTGCTCCCCTGCTGGCCTTGATTGCCCCTAAACACCTCTGCTTTGCCCCACACCTGGGACCCAGGATTCCCTCCTCCGGCCAGTCGCAGGCACCCAGGACCCAGGCTTCCTTCCCTCTGGCCAGCCTCAGGCACCCAGGACCCAGACCAGCCACAGCCGCAGGGGACCGTGGGTGGGCGGCTTGTCCCTCTCCCAGGCCACAGGCGCAGATGCAGCTGCTGGTGCCCCAGACTGCGGGGCCGGGTGGCTTGTCGCTCTCCTGGGCCGCAGCCCCAGCCGCTGGTGCCTGGGACTACGGGGCGGGTGGCTTGTCCCTCTCCCAGGCCAGGCTGCAGGTGCAGGTGCAGCCGCTGGCGGCCAGGACCGTGGGGCAGGAGGCTTGTCCCTCTCCTAGGCCACAGCCTGGCTGGTCCCCATTCCTCTCTCTCAAGCTCATTTGTGCCTGGCTGGTCCCCATTCCTCTCTCACGAGCTCATTTGTGCCTGGCTGGTCCCCATTCCTCTCTCACGAGCTCATTTGTACCTGGTTGGTCCCCATTCCTCTCTCACAAGCTCATTTGTGCCTGGCTGGTCCCCATTCCTCTCTCCCCAATGTTGAGTGTCTGAGCCCTTATGGCGTGAGGGCGTGATGACCATTTGCATCTTAGCTCTTTATTATATAGGATTTTCTTGCTGTTCTGATGGGGGTTGCTTTCTGCTACCTTGTCTTCCAGATTGCTGATTTGATCCTCTGCTTCATCTAATCCACTGTTGCTTCCCTCCAATGAAACTTTCACTCCTGACATTTTTAAATTTTCTATCTCCATTTTGATGTTTCCTACCTCTTTGTTAAAGTTCTCACTGAGATAATTGAGCATCCTTATAGTGTTTTGAATTCTGCACCTGGTAGAATTGCTCATCTCCATTGTGTTTTGTCTGTTCTTTCATTTGGGACAAGTTTCTTTGTCTCCCCATTTTGGCTGTCTCCCTGTGTTTGTCTGTATGTATTAGGCAGAGCTGCTACGTCTCCAGGTGTTGGTAGAGTGGCCTTGTGTGGTAGGAGCCCAGTGGTACAGTCTCCCTGGTTACCTGGGCCAGGTGCTCCTGGTGTGCCCCTATGTGGGTTGTATGTGCCCCTCCCCCCACCCCTGTTGTAGTTGAGCTTTGGTTGTTGTCGGCGTGTCAGTGGGAGGGATTGACCCCCAGGCTGATTGGTTGTGAGGACTGGCCATGACTACAGTGGCAGAGCTGTGTAGGGGCTGACTTCCACTTTAGTGCTTGCAGCGTTTGTGCTTTGAACGTGTTGTTTGCGGAGGTAGTTGGGTTTTTCTCTGTTGTATTCTGAAGGAAGCCACGGGGTGTGTTGGTTCTGGGCCTCTTGGGAGGTGCAGGCCCAGATCAGCTGCTGCCTGTGTCCTGCCTGGGGCCACCTGGTATGAATTACACGTGGTCTGCAGATAATGGCCAGTTGTGCTGGGCTTGGAGGGGCCTGGGAGAGGCTGAGCTGTGAAGTGAAGCCGGCTGCCACTAGCTCCAGCGTGGAGCTACTTAACAAGTGGCACAGGCACACTGAGTTCTGATCCTGCTCATGTGTGGCTTGGGAACCTTTGAGAGATATGAGGAAATTTGGCAGGATGAGCCACGGCAGGCCACACGTGGGGTGGGGTGGGGTCTCAGGGAATCCTCAGGGTGGGGTGAACAGAGTTAGCCAGGTTGATGGAGACTCAGAGGAGGCACCAGCCTAGCCCTACAGGGGGAGGGAGCAGCAAAGGAAAATGGCTTTTGCCAGTAATTCTGTCTGGGAGAAAGCTGCCCCTCCAAAGCTTGCCCCGAGGCAGACAGTTCTGCTCCTCCCCTCTGCTCCTGGTGCCTTCTGAGCTGGTCCCAGTGCTGGAGCTCAGAGGGCGTGAGTCCGAGTACATCCCTGCGTGGGAAGGAACACCTGGGACTCCAGCAGCCTCCCTCTCACTCTACCTCAATATCCCTGGTTTTCACAGCCAGAAATTATGGGGACTTGTCTTCCTGGCTCTAGAACCCTGGGCTGAGGACCTGGCGTGGGACTGGGACCCCTCAGGGGTACCTCTGCATCTGAGATCTCTCTCTCAATTTTTATCTGCAAGTGTGGCTGTGGAACCAACCCATTCGCACCTGTGTCCCTCCTACCAGTCTCCATATGGCTTCTTCATGTTCTTAGTTATAGGATTTCTGTTCAGCTAGATGTTAGGCCGTTCTGACAAAGGAGGCAAGAACATATAATGGGATAAAGACAGTCTCTTCAATAAATGGACAGATACATGCAAATAAATGAAAACAGACCATCAACTTATACCATACACAAGAATAAACACAAAATGATAAAAGACTTAAGTGTAATACATGAAATCATAAAACTCCTACCTCTCAGTGGAGCTTACCATCCCAGCTGTAAAGCAGGCAGTGCATTTTGGGGTAAATATTTATGAAATGCCAAGCTTCATGATTAAGATGTATTTGGTTTATAAATAGCAAATTACTCAGAATTGTTTTAAGTTATTAAAAGACAAATTATTTTGTGACATCACGGAAAAAGGAAAGAGAAGAAAATATAATTTTCATTAAGCAATTTATTTACAGTTATAATCTGTAAGCAATCACCCATTTAAAATTATTTAATTTTTAAAGGTTTGAGGTATAAAACAAAATTATTCAATTTTGTAAAGGTTCGAAGTATAAAAATTTAACTTATGGACTGTCATTAAGGTGATTTTTAAAAAGTAAAATGGACCGACTATTCAGTTGCCTCAGGGAATGATATTTGAGAGCCTAAGACGCTATGAATAGTATGTCTGAGACATGAGCACTCACATGAATCTCTGCTCTCAAGACATTGTGGTCTGCAAAAAGGTACATCAAGAGCCATTAATAAATGGCTGTAAATGTCCTGGCTGGTGTGGCCCAGTGGTTGAGAGTCAACCCATGAACCAAGTGGTCACTGGTTTAATTCCTGGTCGGGGCACGTGCCCCCATGTGGGCTCGATCCCCAGTGGAGGGCGTGCAGGGGGCAGCCGATCAATTGTTTTCTCTCATCAGTGTTTCTCTCTCTCCCTCTCCCTTCCTCTCTCTCTAAGATCAATTAAAATATTTTAAAAAATAAGTGTACAACAAATGTCTTCTTAAAGTTCAGATAACTTTTTCATATCCTTTGACCAATATTTCAGAAATTGCTTTGTTTCAGAAAATCAAAACTATAAAACATTCTGAAGAAAAATATCGCCGTAATTTTCCCTCCAGGGCAAATACCGCTGGTTTTCTTTCTGTTCTTTAGGGACAGCTCTGTTCCGTGGAGGGCCTATTGTAGATGCGCTGTATCTGTTCTGCTTATTCCGCGCCGCGTGTGACAGGCACTGGCACCTGCTTGCCCATTCCCAGCATCGTTTTTAGTGACTACAGAATATTCCTCCCTCAGGCTGGGGTGTCATGTACTTGCTTTCCTTCTGTTTGTTTGTTTTACAAGAGAACAAATCCATTTTACTCATTTACTTCTCAGTAGTTTACATCCTCGAGGGGCGCAGCACCACCCGGTCCGGTCCGTGGCCTGAGCGGACGGTGGCTGCGGAACCTGCACGAAGCACCTCTGCTCGCCGCGCGCCTTCCCCGGTGCCTGGTTTTGTCCCTCTGCCAGGGCGCCATTCTCCTGTCCTTCGCTTTGTACACACGAGCACGTCTCTGGCCGAGAGAGAACTCAGTTTCCTCTGGAGCACAAACACCTTCAGCTCTGAGAAGAGCTGTGTTCTCTCTGGCTCCAAGCCCCCGCTGGTCCCCTGGAAGCCTTGTCCCATCGCCACGGCGCTGGGGAGGCGGGAAGAGCCCTTTTGTACTGTGTTGATTGACATTTTAGGTAAAATTGATTCATAAAATGTATTTGTTTCAAACCGTCTTGTTTATTGTAATAAACATTCATGGGAAACATATTTTTGAAAGCATCTTTCTGTGTGTATATGTCTCTGAACTTTGCCATTCAAAAAAAGTGAACTGAAACTTTGTTAAGTAACTTTCCGTTTTTGAGAGATAACAGGGGGATGTCCTACGTTATTTCTGGCCTGTTCTGTCCCTGGACACCTGGCGCCTACTGACGAGTGGGCAGGGACCCTCCTGCAGCCCTGACGCCCGGCCTCCCGGGCTCCGCACCTACTGCAGTTGCTTCCATTTCCTGAACACAGGGCGGCTGTGCCGGCTGAGAAACCAGTCGTGTTGTGCTTTGGGCACAGTAGCTTTTGGATTTTTGTTCAAAATGGCATGGAGTGCCTTTATGCCCTTTCCATGGCCCCATGTGCCCCCTGTAAGGTGGCATGACTTAGAGGGAAGAACCGGGTTAGACCTCAGAGGAACCCGAGAGCTGTTCTTGAACCTTTGGCAAATTCGGCACAGTGACCCCCTCCTGGCAATCAAATATCCTGGTGAATGCTCCCTGACCCAGTCCATTAGTTGGCATAGAAGTCGTCTGTGCTGTAACCCCAGTCAGTGTTCTAAAGCAGAAGCCAGCAGATGAGGGTCCTCAGGCCAAATCTGGCCCACTGTTTTGGTAAATAAAGTTTTATCAGAACGCAACACCCAATGGTTTACTTATCGCCTGTGGTTGCTTCCCTAGGACAGTGTCCAGGTTAAGGAATTGCAATAGAGAACATGTGACTGCAAAGTCTGAAATGCTCACTCCCAGCCCTTCACAGAAAAGGGCTGTAACCTGTTCTAAAATCTGACCGTGATGCAACGCGCTTCCAGACAGCAACACCAGCACACTGGGGATAGGAATGTCTAAAACATTAATTAGTCAACAGATAGTATGGTTTCAAAATACCTGTGTGTGTGTTTTAATGTGACTTTTTCCCCCTTTCATAACCTCTATGGAGGTTCTGATATTCTACCAGTTGCATTGTAACCTCACACATTTTATTTAAAATGTTATATTAAATTTTGGAGGATGTCATAGACTTTTTTCTTTTCTTAGTAACAGCCAAAAATGTTTGATTTACAAATAAGCATTTCCTATAAAACCAAGAGGACATGAAAAGCCAAGAGGAAACGCCCGCTGGAGACAGGTTTCATGCGTTTGCTTGTTGTTACTTCTCAGAAACTCAATGTTCTCTTTCGTAAAGTGGGGTCAGACTTCCCAGGGTGGCGTGGGGACAGATACACCTCACGCATCACCTCACACGAGGCCTGGGTTCCCTTCTCTTTTCTGCCCTTCACTTTGTTAGTCACAACTATAAAATACCTTCAGGAAGGTTTCAAATTCATGTGCTGCTGCATATGGATGGTGGCTGGAGGGTTCAAGTGTAACTTTGGACCCAGGGAGAATGTAGGAAGGTCTGGGTATTTGTGAAGAGATACTGGCAGTTGTAACAAACCTTCGTGACCCTGGGAGGCTTAACCCAGTGCAGGGCTCTTTCTCAGGCACCTCACAGGTGGGCGCTGGCTGGTGGGGAGCAGGGCTGTGGCTCTGCTCGTGTGGTGTTTGGGACTACCAGTTATTCCACCCAGTGTCTCCACATCTGCAGGATCGAGGGCTCGTCCACTGGACCTCTGGGCCCACAGTCCAGGGTAGAGAGAGCGCATGAGGGATGGTTCAGGAGGGCTCACAGTCAGAATGAAAGTAACGCACACTTCCATCTTTTGGGCCAGATCGCAGGCACAAGGCCCCACCTAACTGCAAGGGAGGCTGGGAAACTCACCCCAGCTGTGTGCCCAGGACAGAGAAGCGGGTTTGATGAGTCAGGCTCAGCCACAGGCTGCCCGTATCTCCTCTTGTTATTAGGGAGGACGAATGCTTAGCAAACAAACTGCACCAAGATGCTGCAGCCTGAGAACCTGTCTGCCCCAGGAGCGTGCGAGGGCAGCATCTGGAGCCGCAGTGCCGGTGGGCCAGGCCCCCACCTGCTCGTATACAGGTGCCTTAGCAGCTCCTCTGGGATCCGAACCTGCTCCCCACATGCTGGGCGCCATCTACACACTTTGCGCTCTAAAATCACAGACGCATTGTGTGGTAAATTCAGAAATACGTACTTCAGAAATTTTGATTGCACTGATATTTATTCTTAAGGTGGTGTGTGTAGACTTACATTTATTTTGTAATTCTTTAAAATCAGAAGTCATTCACAGTTTTAAGTAGAATTCATTATCAATTGTGGCAGATAGAATGTTTGTTGAAATATAACCACTGTTATTTAACTCAAAGTGCACATTTTACAATAAACTGCATTAATTTTTCTATTCTTATGGTAGATCTAAACACACTTTTTAAAAAGGTTATTTATTTTTATTTTTTAATATATTTTTTATTGATTTTTTACAGAGAGGAAGGGAGAGGGATATAGAGTTAGAAACATCTATGAGAGAGAAACATCGATCAGCTGCCTCCTGCACACTCCCAACTGGGGATGTGCCCGCAGCCAAGGTACATGCTCTTGACTGGAATCGAACCTGGGACCTTTCAGTCTGTAGGCCGACGCTCTATCCACTGAGCCAAACCGGTTAGGGCAAAAAAGTTATTTATTTTAAATCATCATTATATGAATATTTTAGCATTATAATTTCCATAAAGTTTAAGGACAAAATTTATCATACCGAAATAGAAATTAACTTTAAAGGAGAAAGAACTTGATTGCAAGGGTTAGTAGAATAGAAACAAGATGTGTGAGAATATGTCAGCGCACACTGTTTAAGAATCTCCAGTATTTTTACACAGGTTTGGGAAGAGCGCAGTTGCATCTAGTGATGTTTGTACGGGTCATATTTGAGATAATTTCATCAAAATTCAAACTTTTGTAAGGTCGAGAAAGCACATTAAAGCAAACAAACCTTTTGGTCATTCCACAGAATAACTAATTAAAAAGAATTCTTTAGTCAGCACCATAGTTAGTGACGTTTATCTGAGATAGAAGTTGCTCTGAACCCATATTGTAATTCAGTGGCCTCGCTCCAAAGTCAAGACTGTCCCCGGACACGAGCGAGTGAAAACACTCCTCGCGCTCTTCTCGGTGCCTGTGGCATCCCTGCTGTCGCGTTTCCTGGACAGTGTTTGAGCCGAGAGCAGAAGCTAACTGGCGAGGATGCTTTCCAATCAGTTGTTCCTTATTTTTCTGCAGTGCTTCTGGCTAGATTAGAATTCAGAATTACTATTCAGGAGACACACTTTAATTAGTGACCGGATCAGACAAACAGAAGCCACTCGCTGGTTAGTCTTGAAAATAAACACGCGGTTCTCCTGAATGTCGCCGTCTGAGTCATTAGCTGGGCATCGCGTACTGAGCGGTGACGAGAGCGACGGCTTCTCCTGCAGGACAGGCTGGCGGCCCTGGCGCCTGGCCATCCCGCGCCCCTGTCCGTGTTGTGGCCCCCGCCCCTCACCAGTGCCCCTGGCAGAGAAGTCGGACCCTCCACAGCCCTGGAAACCGTGTTTGGGAAACCCGTGACCACGTGTGAGTAAAGGACGAACATGGCTCATAAATTAGGTCGTTTCTGGGCGCATAGCACTTTCCAGGCAGATAAGAAGGGCCGGAACTCAAAGCAAAATCTTCACTTGGACTCTTGCTTAGCCTGCCCTTCTTTCTCAGGATGAGAGAGCATTGTAATTATGGAAATTTTTCCTAAAAAATAAGAAATGATGGAAGTTCAAGGAACTGAACTTTCCACATGAGCGCAGTGCCTCAGGGTGGTGGCGGCACGCCTTCCCCAGGGACAGGCCTCTGCTGCCTCCTGCTACGCCGGCTCGGCCTGCGAGCTGCGGAACGCCGGTTCCAGAAGGGAGAGAGCCCAGCGCATCTGAGACCCCGTCCTGTACCCCACGCCCTGTGTCCATGCTCCATGCAGTGCGCGTACTGCGGGTGCTGATCGTGCTCCTCTGTGTAGACCTGTGTGCACAACTGTGGCGCGTCCTCTTCTGCTCTTTCTGCTGTCGGTGTCCTCCCTGTGGTGGGGCCGGGGCATCCTGTGTGCCTCCCACCGGGCCCTCCAGGCTTTTTAGGGCTGTGAGGCACGTTAAAAGGTAGGAGGCAAGCTGCACTAATACTGGGCACTGCTGAAAATCGCGTCCGCCCTTGCAGGTGAGGCAGGAGTGGGAATGGGCAGCGCGAGGACGATGAAGGAAGGCCCTGTGCAGCCCGGGGCCACGGCAGCAGGGTGTTGCCGGCTCCAGGACAGCATTAGGCAGGCCGTGCACTCCGTCCCTGGAGGCATCTGTGAGGGCCGACCTCTGGCCTATGGCAGGTTGGCAAATGGTTGTAAAGGGCCAGCTAGTAAGTACTGTCAGCCGGCTGGGCCCGCAGTCTCCATTGCAACTAGTCAGCTCTTTTGATACAGCACAAAAGTAACCATAGACATGTACGTAAGCAAATGAGCATGACTGTTGCAATAAAACTTTATTTACAAAAACAGGCAATGGGCCTGAAGGCTGTAACTTGATGAGCCTTGATCTAATGCATCAAAGGGAAAGATGGCCTGTAAATAGGATACTTCCCTGGGTACCTGCCCCTCTGATCTTGAACAAACCATTTATCAAGAAGAAATGGCTTAATAAAAACGCCTGCCCTCTGCCCCGCACGGTGCGGCTGTGAGGGTGCAGCGAGGTGCACTGTATGTGAGCTACTTCCAGGGGGTCGGGGCGCCTCCCGGAGCCAGCTCTGCACCCTCCGGCCCGCGGCGCCCGCGAGCTGAGCGAGTGTGGGGAAAGCTCATTTATCTTCTGAGGGCTGCGGCTTGTCTGTGTTCCTTCTGCTTCGCAGCTGATGGACAAGCTGTTGAAATGTCTTTCTAGTGTCTAATATGGATGAAGGGGTCACCGGGTAAATTCTGAGAGGCGCAAGATCAAATGCCAATGAGGAGCGATGAAATACCCTTTAATCATCAGAATCAGAGGCGTTTTACCCTCTCCCACCTTTACCAGAGGCCTTAATGAGCAGCATTGCCTTGGCTTCTGCAAGTGTTTGGGTGTCACAAGGCCTACATGTCCCAGCTGACCTTCTCCGGACGCCCGTGTGACGAAGGGCGCTCGGACTGACACGCCCAGTGTGGTGACTAGAGGGGAATCAGAACCTCAAGTCACGAATTTTCTAGGGTATTTTTCCTTACAAAAATACTAGTATAGTCTCTGGATATGTTTTCATATTATTATGTCACTTAAGAATAGTTTTTAGAAACCAAGATGCACTGTCTTAATTTAGAAAAGTAGTTGCACTCGCCCTGGGACAGAGGCTGGGGGTGGCCTGCTCTCTGCCCTCTGGGGGGCTGCCTCTCCCAGCGCCGCCTCGGCCCCTCACGTGGGCTGGCTCTGCCGCCGTGGCCTGTGCGTGGCCTGTGCATCCGGAAGGAAGCAGCAGAAGTGCCGGACAAAACGTGGTCCTGCAGCCGAGGCGGCCTCGTTCAGGGGCTGTCCTCCTTCGGCACACTCCCTGCAGGTTCGGTCAGGGACTCCCGCGGCCAGCGTCCGCCGCCTCGCAGGACGGCGCTGGGCAGTGTGTCCCTGGGCTTGAGAGATCAGATGCGGCAGGTGAGCTCCCGGTGCCAGTAGCAGTGAAGAGAAGGGGGATGTTTCTAGCAACAACTGTGGTTGATGTCACAAAATCATGATATCATTCTGTTTCTTGCATGTTCAATTTTCATTCATTTTCAGTAAAATGCCTTGTCTTCCATTGACTTGCATGTGTAATGTCTCATTTGAATTTTTTGGTTAGAATTTCAGCTTTTTCAGTTCTCAAGAGATACATAGCTCAGTAAATATTTTAGGACCATAATATTCTTACTGAAAGTACCATAGAAATCTGAGAAATTATCATTTTTCTCTAGAGAGCTATCAACTGTAAGTTAAGCTCCTGAATTTTCTGTTGGGTTTACTGTCCTCTCTCTGTAGGGTCTTATTAAAGCTCAGCAGCAGCATAGGTCCTGATCACATGCAGGCTCACACCCAGGTCTACCCTCCCCGCCCGGGCTGCGCACCGCCTGGCCCTGCCCCTCCCCCTCCCCCTCCCCCTCAGACACTGGCCTTGCTCTCCGAGGGCGTCTCTGCTGAAAGCTTACCTTGGAGGATGGTGCCCACCTGGCCTATTCCAGATCGGCCCGGATGTGATCCTTGTGAAAATGTGCACCTTGTGGAACGCAGAAGGGGACTTCCCCAGGCTTCAAAATGTCGCCCCCAGCCCAGCCCGTGCCAGGTGCTGGCAGACAGGGTAGTCGGTGCTCCCAGCACTGAATGGCTGCCTGCTGGCTGCATGCGCGGTAGCAGGAGAAGTCGGATCAGCCTGGATTCAAATTCCACCTTTTGTACTCACTGCTGGTGACCGTGGCAAGTTCCTTGACCTCTCTGGACCACCGCCTCCTTCTCTCGGAAGTGGGGATAAGAATAGGAGCTGGCTCCTGTGGGGAGCTGGAGAGGTGGTGCTGAACAGAGCGCAGCATGGAGCCCAGTAGGGAACAGGCCCCAGGCAACGCGGAAATCCAGAACTCCAGCCGTGTCTACTCGTGCACTGGTCCCTGGCTGGTGGCTTCACTGGGGGATGATGTGTGTTTCACAGTCTGTGGCCTCTGGCTCGATAGCCCCCTGTGTTTGAGTAGAGCCTGAGGTTGCCTTTCTGCCATCCGCAAGGCCGCTGCAGCCACATGTCCAGCTGGACGCCCTGCTAACAGGATTCCTACCTCTGGGTCCCATTTTGACAATTTCCCCAAGAAACATGCAGTTCTCTTTTATTTCTGTTTTGTTTTTTTTGTTTTTTTTCTTGGACAGTGGGCCTGCCCAGCAAGCGGAATTCACTAGCTGCTTCCACGCCGGTACTGCAGATGATAATCTGGACAGGCTGGCTGCACCGTGCTCATCCCGCTGCATCCCAGGCCTGTCTCTGCTGAGTCCGCAGAGCAGGCCCGGGCCCCCCGTCTCCTGGGCATGGCCCTCGAGCAGCAGTGCTGTCTGCACACAGGCTGCTGCACGACTGCGGCGACCCTCACTGTGCCGGGGGCGGCCCGGCGGCAGTGTGTCCCCGAGACGGAGCAGTGGCAGCCCGTGCCCGTGGCTGTCTGTTGTTTCTGGTTGATGGTAGAAGTCACCCACCTGCGGGCAGGACTGGGCAGCGAGCCCCTGGCCGGGCGTGTCACAGTGACGCCCAGGCTTTATTTGTACCCGTCAGGACTCTGCCCAGTCCAGCAAGATGAAGACTTCTGAGGTTGGTTGCACAACAAAGCAAATGTATTTAACACTGTTGAATGGTAACTTAAAAAATGTTTAAAATGGTACATCTTATGTGTCTTTCACCACAATTAAAAAATTTTAAAAACACAAAAAAATAGAGTGTTTAGCATAAGCTTTGTTTTCATAAGATAGTTAACTCTGTGGAGATTATGGCTTGATGAGCTTGCCTGTTCAGAAAACTCTTGCACCCTCTGAGCTACTGCTATATGGTTTCAGTATTTACTTGGACACTTTGTCCCTGTGCTCTCCGCCTGGGACAGTCTGTGCGACTCAGGCTCACTCCTCGCCTCTGTGCTCCGCGCCGTGCCCCTCTCCCAGACAGCCCTCCCGCCCCGGCCTCTCCCACTGCAGGAGGCGCCCCTCTCCCCGTCTCACCTTGCTCCATCCGAGCTTGTTGTTTGTTCCAGTGATTGCAGCGTCTCACTTTCTGAATATGCCTACTCGCCAGGTCGGAAGGAAGGAAGGGAGGCCTGTCGACCCCGTGTGCTTCCTCAGGGCCGGCAGGGCCTACAGCTGGTAGGCACACTCCCAGACCGTATGGAACCAGTCAGGATACGGTTGAGAAATGTCCTCTGAATTTCTGTATTTTCATGGACTGCGTCTGGATGAGCAAGTAAGAGAAGAAACAAGACCCTTTAATTATAGGAACAGGATACTGCCTTTGGGTTTTCTCTGGAAAGTTTCCACCATTCATTGCACATGTGTTGACACTTGTGCGTCCCATCCAGAAGGGGCTGTTCATCACCTTCCCACGAAGGCGGAATCATTTGCCATTTGGGCCCAACACGCATTGAGGGCAGCCCCGGGGCACTAAGGACATTGGATTCCTAGCCCAATTCTCAGCACTCCCATTCGCTCTTGCTCTGTCCTGGGACAAATTACTTTCTCTGGGCCTCAGTTTACTTACCTGAGGCCGGGGTAATAGCTCGTAGTCTTATTGAAGGATTAAGTGAGATGACAAGTGTGCAGTGCTTGGCACAGGGTCTAGGACAGAATTTGATGCGGTTGACTAGAGGTCTCGGCAAAAGGCACTGAGGTGAAGCCGACAAAGCACACGCTGCACTGCGGGCTTCATTTTAACGTGGTGAACGTGGCGAGAGCCGTAACTCCCCAGCATGTTTGCTCATGTTTCATGCACTGAATTCACTTGGAGACTAAAAAATACAAAGTGAGGAGGAAGCATGGGGTGATCTGTTGGCTGTTGACATGTTGGCTTTTGGTTGTTGGTGACATGTTTCAGGTAATATAAATGGTAAACCTCAAAGGCTGGCTAACTCGACGTGTGGGGCCCGGTCCACACCCACAGAGCCCTGGGCACACAGGCGCCAGGGGCCGCGCTGTCCTGAAGTCCCCTGGCTGGGTCCCTCGGCCTTCGGAGGTCAGAGCTGGTTTGATCTCCAGCCTCACAATAGACCAGGTCTTAAATTTCTTGAAAAATTCTTATTATTTAAACGCTGTACACTCGATGTTCTGTCCTGATAATTCACATTATTTTTTAAAGAAAACTCAGTCTTGCAGATTGACAGGAGGGGATATAAATAGCCCTCATAGCGGGTTCTGTCATGCGCCTGGGAAACTGGCCTCCATTGCCGCCTGCTGCTCCAGGCCCCTGTGCCTGACGAGCACTGTTCCCTGTGCGTCAGGTGAACGCGGAGCAGCCAGGAGCTCTGTCTGTGGGCACATCCCCTCGCTCTGTGCTGGGAAAGGTGAAGCAGCCACCTGGCGGGTAGCTCTCAGCTGCTTAGAGCATCGTTCCGATAGTTCAGATTTCAGGTTCGATCCCCAGTCAGAGGACATACAAGAATCAATCAGTAAATGAATAAGTGAGTGGAACAACAAGTCTCTCTCTCTCTTCTCTCTCTCTCTCTCTCTCTCTCTCTCTCTCTCTCTCTCTCTCTCTCTCAAATCAATCATTTAAAAAATTTCAAAAATTTTGTTTTAACGATGAACTAGATCAAGTCACATACTCTTATTTATATGATTAATGGAATGGCAGGGCTTATCTAAGAAATGAAGAGCCTCTGATCTTATTAATTTATACCCTCTCCACTTATAAAAATAAAGAAGATGGTGGGCACCACATACGGTTTCTTCTTAATAAAGGAAAAGCTAAAATTCAGTGCGTTTCCGTCAAGCGGTGCACAGCACGGGTCCCGGGAGACTCGCAGCGACGGAGGCCACTCTTCGGAGGGCCGCGGCCTGCGGGCCACAGCTCTCACCTCTGGACACCGCCCTGACCCGACGGCGGCCGGCCTGGAGGCCAAGCAGAGCCCTGGGCCTGGCAGCCTGGGGCAGCCCTCACGCCCTCTCCCCTGCCCTGCGCCTGGGCTTCCGGGGGAGGGTTGGCAGCCGTCTGAGGGCGTTTTCCTCAGGATTTGGAATGTGGCTGCCTGGCCACGCGCAGTGTGGCGCAGCGCCCGCCGTGCCGGGGGTCTGGCCGAGATGTGCCGGGCAGGGCATTTCTCAGTGCCAACCAGGCTTTCCCTGCGGGAGCTCTCATCAGGAGAGGCCACGCCGCGCCTTTGTTCAGATCTGTCCCAAACCATTCAGTAGCAGTGACACAAGTCCACTGATACATATTCAGTCACAAAACTCCCTGAGAGAGGTAAGAGTGTAAAATTGATTTTGCAGATAAGAAAACAGGCGTAGTGTGGCTGAATGACTCCCTCACACTTTTCTGTTTATAAAAGTAGAGCTGGATTTTGAACTCAGGCCCCTTCCCCTGGGGCCATGGCTCCTAACCACTCTGCCATATGCTGTGCCTGCCCGGGCAAACATGGTCCTGGTCCTGGCGTGTTGATTGGCAGGCACTCGCTGCTTTAGCGTGCGTGTCCCCTGGGGCCACTGTGTGCTGTCGTTGAGCCTTTGTACTTCAGTGCCATCTAGCAGGCCCTATTTGATCTCACTACACTGTCGAGACGCTTCGATTCTTTTGCTAAGACAAGAGCAGCGGGAAATCACAGTGTGTCCCAATATGATCAGGGACAAGAACAGTCACTTCGTCCGGCTGCTGTTGCTCAGTGGTTGAGCTTCCACCGATGCACCAAGAGGTCACCTGTTCGATTCCTGCTCAGGGCACATGCCCAGGTTGCTGGCTCCATCCCCAGTGGCGGGTGTGCAGGAGGCAGCCAGTCAGTGATTCTCTCTCATCATTGATGTGTCTATTTCTCTCTCTAATGTCAACAACAACAACAAAAAAAACATACTTTAAAAAAAAAGACAATCACTTAATTGGCATCTTCTATCCTTAGTTGGATGTGCCTCTGAAGACATTTTCTCTAAACCTTTGTGTCATTTTTCTCTGGTCCGGTATTCTCATTAACCTCACCTTGGTAGCCTCCTTTATTCTGTACTAGAGGCCTGGAGCACAAAATTCTGCACTGATAGGGTCTCTAGGCCCGGCCGGCCGGTGATCAGGGCTGATCAGGTTCCCTGTCTGCCTCCCGCCTCCCAGCCTCCCCCTTCCCTCGCTCCCTCAGCGCCTCACCACTGCTGCTGATCGCCGCCATGTTCTGTGCCGCCCCCTGGTGGTCAGCATATGTCATAGCGAGCGAGCGAACTCCTGAGGGGACAATTTGCATATTAGCCTTTTATTATATAGGATTAGCCACTGGCCCCCAGGCACCTGGGAAAAGTGCAGCAAGTGAGAGGGCTGCTTCCCAAGGGCAGGGCTGCCCCTGGCTCTTCCCCTGCAGGCAGGTCCAGGTGTCCTGGGGGTGCATTCACTTGCTCAGCTTTGTTCACCACGGTGAAGATCCGGGTACTGAGAGCAGCACGGGTGAGCAAGGGGAGGCCTTTGTTTACTTGGTCAGTAGAATTACAAATTCATAAGCTACATCCCAAGGACTTCCACCTTCAAAAATAAAAATATTAGGTTTGGCCCTGACCAGTGTTTCTCAGTGGTTGGAGCTTTGGCTTATTCACCAAAGGGTCATGGGTTTGGTTCCCAGTCAGGGGCATGTACCTGAGTGGCAGGTTCAATGCCAAGCCAGGCACGTGCAGGAGGCAGCCAATTGATGTGTCTCTCTGACATCGGTGTTTCTCTCGCTCCTTCTCCCTCCCTCCATCCCTCCCTCCATCCATTCCTCCATCCCTCCCTCCATCCCTCCCTCCATCCCTCCCTCCATCCCTCCCTCCATCCCTCCCTCCATCCATTCCTCCATCCCTCCCTCCATCCCTCCCTCCATCCCTCCCTCCATCCCTCCCTCCATCCCTCCCTCCATCCATTCCTCCCAATCTCTCTAAAAAAAGAGAAAAAATCAATGGAAATAATATCCTCAGGTGAGGATTAACAACAACAAAAAATTAGGTTTTTAAAAACATATATAGTAGATATGTTGAAAAACGATATAAAGCCTAGTTGCAAGGGACGGCACATAAGCAGTTTTTACTCACAGGGTCTGAAGTATCAGCGTCTCCTCGTTAACAAGCAGCAGACCGTTCGCAGTGTCTGTGTGTGACATACCAAGCCCACCTCTCTGTGAGGCCTCTTTGGTCACTTGTGATAAGATTAGGCAGGAAGAGGAGTTACCATGGGGACTGCAGTTGAAAATCCACACATAACTTTTGACTTCTCCAGAAGTTAAATCACACCCTTGGGATCCGAGGGGGTGGTCCCGGGACCCTGTGGGTAGAGTCTGCAGCCGAGCCAGCCCCTGGATGGGAGGCACACGTCAGTGTGCACCCCCGGCTCGGGGTCTGTGGACTCCCGGCCGCAGGTCAGAAACCGGCCAGGTGTTGATTGGGAAAAGAGTGTGTAAATGGACCCAGGTAGTTCAAACCGTGTTCACCTGTGATTCCCGGGTGACTCTGAACAGTCGAATGGTAGGACAGACTTGAGAGATGGGAGTGAGAGGGTGCCCTCAGGCCTGGGCTGCTCCATGCCCAGTGCCAGGAGCACTCGGGTGGCATTACCAGCTGTGGATGATAACCTTTCACGAATCTGTTTTCACAGCAGCCTTGGCAGAAAGGATATTTTCTTAGAGTTCTAGCAGCTGTCATAGAATTGGATCTCCCTGGTTCTGTGATTAATCTGAGTGGGAATTACCTACCCTGGGGCTGGAGCTGGGCGGGGCAGGAAAGTGCGCTTGGTCTGGAGAGGGTCCCTGCACTGGAGGATGGTGTTGAACCTAAGCAAGGCAGTGGAAAGGGAGTAAAAGGCATGCTGGTTTCAGAAGAATTCTAGGAGGGGCGCCTGTACCCTTAAGGCACGGCACTTGATGCGCAGTAAATACGTAGGATCAGAGTGTTGAAAGGAACCTTTAACTGTCACGTGGCCCAGCTAGGCATGCCTGAGCATTCTCCGAAGGTTCCCCAGGAAGCTGTCTGCTCAATGCTTAGCCGTCTCCAGTGACATTGGCTACCTGGGAGGTGGCCTGTCCTCAAGGAGCTGGATTGCGTTCTTGGCTGCACTCCCCGTCTAGTCTTCTGTCCAGCCGTCTGTCTAGGTCCCAAAGCAGGATCCTTGGTTTTAACTCACTCACATCTGCAAAGGAGACAGAAAAGCCAATGACAGGTGGTGATGGAGATGCGACAAGAATACCGGTGGGTGGGGTGCATGGTGGGAAGGGCTCACAGAAGCCTTGGGGGATGAGTAGGCGTTGCCAGGTAACCCAGGGGAAATGGGTAGATTGGTGGATGTAGCATCTCTTCTTAGATTAAACCCTGTATTTGGACTTGCATTTGGATTGCCTCGGAAAATTGGCTTATGAATAGTTAGCTGAGTTAAAATGCACACACATCTTTTTAGGAGATATCAGCGATGCTGGTGATAGGAATAACGAGCTGCTGGTGGCAGATTTGTGTTCAGCCGGCCACCTGGCATCGTTCAGGTTACCACAGTCTTCTGTCTCCTCAGTACATGACAAGTGAATGGAGGCAGCTCCCAAGGCTAAAACTTTGGTGAGTTAAATTGTAAAATTCTTAATAATACTTGCCGAAGAATTTTGAAAAGATTGGATATTGTTTTTTAAAAAATATATATTTTATTGATTTTTTACAGAGAGAAGGGGAGAGGGATAGAGAGTTAGAAACATCGACCAGCTGCCTCCTGCATGCTCCCCACTGGGGAGCATGCCCTTGACCGGAATTGAACCTGGGACCCTTCAGTCCACAGGCCGATGCTCTATCCACTGAGCCAAACCGGTTAGGGCTGGGTATTGTTTGTTTATCTCTACATTCTTATGAACGAAAGATGTTCTGAAGGTTGGTTTTCATATCTGGTACCTGAAGATGAAAGTGGCCCCTTCTACCTGGTTAAGGGTCAGGTGGAGGATGAGCAGCTGGCTCGTGTGAAACAGTGACTGTAATGCTGGCACTGGGCGCTGTGACTCATTATTACTGATGGGCATCTAGGATTGTTACCTCATAGGTGGTCAGAGGCTTAAAAAGTTACTTAAGCATATCAGCAACTAGTTGATTTTTAAATGTTTTTATATACCCTGTATAGAATATATTTTTGTATTTTCACATGTTACTTGTATAAAAATGAAGGTTATTAAAGATGGTAAGATTTAGCAAAGAACTTTAACTCCACATGCTTTTGATGCTTCCCTGAATTAATAATTTTCATGTCCATCATATTTTCTCCTTGGCCCACAATTCATCCCATATTTGGATCTTGGCAAATGATGACTTGGTTAATTAGGCAGTCTGTTAACTCTGATTACTAAGTTATAACAGATCATTGTAGAAGCAATTGGATTCAAAGGCTGTTCATTTTATCAAAACAAATTTACATTTATGGATAAGTATGCTGAAATGCACTAGGTTAAAATGATGCATTTCATAAGGAAAATTTAAAAAGGATAAAAATTATTTCCTTCTAAGTTTTTTTTTATTATGACATTCATCACATTATCTTTCACTAGGAGTATACTTAAAAGCTTGGAATTTTCATTTAAAGCTTGAAAATTACAGCTGACTTAATCCTTCTATTGCACAAATATGACGGATCATTGCATTTTTGCTTAAGCATCACTCAGTGTAGCAGACGTGTGTTTCAGTCCCAAGCACTGTGGGCTCTGGCGCAAGGCTAACGTGTGGCGTGAGTCTTGACTGTGCTGGAGGGTCAGCCGGTTACTTGTAGGCTTGCTGTGTAAGGCCTCGACGTTAGTGAATAAATGTGGGTCTTTGTGGTCCCTTCTCTTTCTTGTCTAATATTCATCATTACTTGAGGGCAGTTGGGGTATCAGAACCTTGCTTGCTCTCTCCATCTCCGTCTCTGCTCCCTTCATTCTTGTCTCAGCACATAACAATCTGTGGGAAATTAACAAACAAGTAAACACAAGAGTAATATTTTAGATCCATTGAGCCCTGACATTGGTGATAATTTCCCCTCAGGATTCTATCAGATATCAGTAGCATTAAAAAAGATAGCACCTCACCCGGCTGGTGTGGCTCAGTGGTTGAGCATCAACACTTGAACCAGGAGGTCAAGGTCGATTCTTGGTCAGGGCAAATGCCCACATTGCCGGCTGGATCCCCAGGAGGAGGCATACAGGAGGCAGCAGATCAATGATTCTCTCTCATCGTCGATGTTTCTGTCTCTCTCCCTTTCTGTCCCTGAAATCAATTTAAAAAAGAAAAAGATGACACCTCACTCTTCACTTCCTCCCTGCTGTGCACATATACCCACACGTGTACATTGACGGGCACACACACACAGAACTCGGCAGCTGGCACCAAGAGGTGTTTAATCGGTATTTGTTGAAGACTGATTAGAAAAGTGAGAACACTGGCATCTCCCACCCCCAGGCTCCTCACTGCTCTCAGAGCTGGTCCAGTATCCGGGACCCTGTCCAGTATTGCAACCATTGGAATAAATGGAGTTGATGAGCTTAACATTTATTTTAAAAATGGGCTCACTGTTTTTGTTTATCAGTTTATGTTGTTCTCTATAATCCATAAGTGAGTGAGATCTTGTGGTATTTATCTTTCTCCGACTGGCTTATTTCACTTAGCAGAATGCTCTCCAGTTCCATCCATGCTGTTGCAAATGGTAAGAAACAAAAACAGATCCAGAGACAGAGAAGCATTGCTCAGACTGTCAAACCTCAGAGGAAGGCAGGGGAGGGTGTGAGTAAGGGGGAGAGATCAACCAAAGGACTTGTATGCAAGCATATAGGCCTAACCAGTGGACACAGACAACAGAGGTGTGAGAGCATGAGAAGGAGGGTGGGGGGTAATGTGGGGATAATGACACATATGTAATAACTTAAACAAGCCGAAACCGGTTTGGCTCAGTGGATAGAGCGTCGGCCTGCGGACTGGAGGGTCCCGGGTTCGATTCCGGTCAAGGGCATGTGCCTGGGTCGCGGGCATGTCCCCAGTGGGAGATGTGCAGGAGGCGGCTGATCGATGTTTCTCTCTCATCGATGTTTCTGACTCTGTCTCTCTCCCTTCCTCTCTGTGAAGGATCAATAAAATATATTAAAAAAAAATAACTTAATCAATAAAGAAATTTAAAAAGTAATAAATAAATAAATAAATGGGCTCACTGAAGTCTGACCTTCAAGGATTACTGTGTTCTAGATTCAAGGGAAATAGTGTCTTGTTGATTGGCATGGCCATAAGTCAGAAATAGGAGGCCTTCGTTTTTAGCTTGATTACGTGGCAGCATCTAGCTTATGCAGAACTGGCTTTTCTGAGTCTAGAAGACCCTGCTCATTAGATAAGCAGCGCTTTGTTGAACTCGGATGGAAGTTGAGGTTTTGTGAATTTGGGTCTGTTCTCTTAATTGGGAACATTTAGAAGTAATCCCGGGGCTCTCACGGGGAGGCTCAGAGCTGGCTGATCCAGGGAGAGAGGTGTTTTGAGCTCTGACTTGACAGGCTTGAGTGACAGTCAGCCTGAGTAATTCAGCTTCCCTACGTCCCCATTTCTTCTAAAAGAACCAACCATATAAGGAGTTTTAAGAGACCCAAGCCATTCTGGATTATGTGGATTCTTATAGTCATTTTCAAAAGAGGCAGTTTGACAGAGAGATGTACTCTGGGACTTTTACCTGTGAGGTAAATCCATTAGAACAGTGATGGCGAACCTGTGACACGCGTGCCAGAGGTGACACGCAAACTCATGTTTTTGGTTGATTTTTCTTTGTTAAATGGCATTTAAATATATAAAATAAATATCAAAAATATAAATCTTTGTTTTACTGTGGTTGCAAATATCAAAATATTTCTATATGTGACACGCACCAGAGTTAAGTTAGGGTTTTTCAAAATGCTGACACGCCGAGCTCAAAAGGTTCGCCATCACTGCATTAGAATGTACATGTGTTTAAAAATGGGGACTTAGTTACCTAAATGATACACATATTATAATAAGGTGTTGCCAATAGAGCAAGAGAATCCTCTGGAAAACGGGTGCCTAAGGAGCGAGATAAGGAGTGAAGTCCGCTTGTATTGTTAAGCATCCCTGGAAAATTCCTGTCCCATATCAGTGGTCCCCACAACGTGTGGATGGCAGCATCAGCGAACTCTCTCGATTAAGCACTTCTTTAGCACACGGTGTGTGCAGAGAAGCAGGCTGACTTATTGGAAGGGTGGGCTCTACAACTGTGTGGTTTATTAATTACACTTACTCCTTAAAATGAACCTGGGTGAACAGTCACCCCTTCTGTGGCATGGTGAACAGATGTTTACTGTGATTCTTTGCTCAGTGAGAAAACGGCCTCTTCCACCCAACAAAAACAGCCACGTTTTCTTGGCTAAATCAGAGCTTTGGCGCGTGGGTCTTACTTTATATATCATGGCTCCAGTCACACAGCCTTTCCAGGGTGAGGCTTAGATCACTGCGGCCAACATCTGCAGGAGCGCTTTGCTCACAGTGATCTATTATGTGAGTGCTTCATTCTTATACTGTTCTTGGCGTTCGCCCTTCCTCATGGAAACCAATATCGTATGTGCAAGCCTCTTTTTGTTTTTCTTGCCTAAGCATGTCAGCCCCTCCTTAAATTTTTAAGGCTTTCATATAGGCCTGATGGCCATTTTAGTGAGGATTTTAATCATGGAAAGGTTCACCTTCTCAGTCTGGGAGTTAGGTTTTTGCTGGGCTTTCTCTGAAATAAAAGGCATCTTCTTACCTCGTATTTTGTGTTTGAAAAGCGCTTTTTCTTATTGTGCATTGGGCCCACTGTACCCTCTCACTCCTCATATATATATATATATATATATATTTTGCCAATTCCTGTTTTTTACAAGCACTGAGTGGTCGTGAACCTTTAGATGGTCCCTGCCCACACCTGCCATTCATGGTTCTAATAGGTGTTTCAGGAGCCCCCTCCCCCCCCCCATCTCTACTGAATTCCCCCAGGGAGAGTGCTGTTTGCTGTTCACAGCAGAAAGGAAGCGCAGCTCAGAACTCCTGGGAAGCTCCCCGTTGGAGTGAGAGCGCTGGGTGGCCCTTGTGGAGCTTCCATTGCCAGAAGCAGCAGGGACCGTGCGTGAGGCAGGAGAGGAAAAAAGTCCTATTCAGGGAAGCATGTTCAAGTTGGGAAAGGGGAGCTAGAACTGGGCAGGGGACCATGGCTCACAAAACTAAAGCCATCTTTTTAATTCAGGTGGAAAATCGGGTTTTGGTCATTTTGGTGTATTTCATAAAATAAAAAATCAGTTGTTTTTCTACAACTCCAAGTCTTGAGATTGGGAAGCCAAGTTTATAGGCCACTTCACTGATAATACGTGGTGGTTGGAGTGGCTCGAGTTCTGCGTTTGTTCAGTTACCTCCTTATGGTCTGGTTAGCGCTGAGGGATACCTTGGGAGATCCATGGGTTTGACACCAAAGCTGAAACTATCCAAATATGATTCTTACTTGGTCTGACTTTAAGAGAATGGAAGAGAGCTCTGAGAAGTAAAATGACCGAAGATGTCTACTCTGGCCACTTGGCTGATTAGCAGACATATTATTTGTCCTTTTAAGTAATTCCAAATAATGCATAACATTCCAGACATTTTAGTGTTCCAGAATGTTTGTGGATGGCAGGCTTTGAAAATGTAGCCAATTTGCAAAAAGAAAAAATTAGGATAAAAAAAATATAGAACCAGAAAAAACCCCTTAAAGTTTCCAATCCATTCACTCTCAAGGTTGAACATTTCAAAGCTGGGGGAAACCCAGCAAAGGCACTCTCTGCCCATGCCAGACACCTGTGCCCTCAATGCTGCTGGGAAGGAGGGCGGGCCCAGGAGCGTGCTGGGGACTGGCACGCCCAAGGGGAGGAATCCCGGCTGGGCTCACAGGCAGTTCTGGGAGAGAACAGAGCCCAGAGGGAGGGCCTGGCGCGGACTGTGCGTAAAGGGCTCCTTCAGCCCCTTGAGGAGCTCACCCTTCCAAGAGCCCTGCTTCCCTTGAGTGTGGCCACAAGGAGGCCCGGGAACTGTGGCCGGGCGGAGTCAGGCTTGCCTTCATTTTGTTTGATTCAAAAAATGTAATTAAGATTTAAAAACTTATATGAAGGAAAAACCCCAAAGCCTACCCCTCACTCCCCAAAAAGGGGAAGCAAAGCTATTTAAAGTACGAGATTATTTTTAGATGATGGTTCACTGCTTTCCCCCAAAGGCTGTAAAAGGCATTGTCAATAGGACCTGAGTCATTTCTCTGCTGGAAAAATGAAGTTGAAAACATCGGGGCCTGAGCACACCCGAGAAGGAATTTGAGTTCGACTTCCCTTCAGTCCTTAGAGTAGGCTGTGTGCCCTGGTTTCTCCCGTGGTTTTGTCCTTTGGGTGTGTCAAACTATAAATAGTGGCAGATGACATCTCTACAGTAGTGGGCAGTAGGACGGGCCCCCAAATGTATCAGCAGAACTAGCAATCCCAAAAGCCTGGCTTAATAATGTAGCCCTGCAAGTGACCAGGGTCTCGCTGTGTCGGCTCCTGTTGGGAGCAGCACACTAGCACGATCTTACTGAACCCCGATGAATACTCTGCAGTTGCTACTCTTAATGCCTTCGTGTTCCAGGTCAGCAAATGGAGGGTCAGAGAGGCCGCTCCGTTGAATCGCCTGGGGCTGTAGAAAAAGTAACAGACGAACCAGGACTGTAGCCCCGTGAACGTGAATGCCAGCGCCAGGCTCCTGTCGCGAAGGTGCTGGCAGGGGGCTGCCATGGGGGGGCGGGAAGGGATATGGGACTCTATACTATTTTTGCTACTTCCTATAGGTCTACAGTTAATTAAAAATTAATTTTTAAAAAGGCAGATTTTACGCTTGAATCAAGGTCTGTTTGCTGTTGAAATCCAGTTTATCCACAGCTCTGCCTTCTTAGACCCCTTGCCCAGCACGAGGATGGTCTCTGTCCCACTGTCTCATGGTCTGCTATAGCCCAGCTTATTTAGGGACTAACATTTTCCCTTGCTTCTCAATGCCCTTCCTTACTGTGTCCCTCCTGCCCCCCTCACATGCCCCCGCCCTGACCTCAGGGAGTCAGAGACCTCCCTGGGAGTCTCTTCAGTAAATGGTTTCTTGAGAAGAGAGATGGTGAGACTTTGATGGTTTTCATAATGAATTTGTAATGCCTGATGAGTGCATGGAGATGCACTGTGCATCTGAAAAGGAGAATGGCAATGGGAAGGCAAACAATTACTGGCTTACAGCATCCTATATAATAAAGAGCTAATATGCTAATTAGACCAGATGGTGGAACCACTTTTGGGAACGACCTGCCGGAATGATCAGTGGGTGGGGGGCGGGGCCAGTGAGCCTATGTCGCCAGGCCAGCCATGGCAGTCCCAGCACCTCCTCTTCCACAGAGGTGGCAGGAGAGGCGGCAGCACAGCCCTGGTCTTGGTCCTGGCTGTCTGGTAGGTGTCTGGTAGGTATCTGCCTTCTGCAGAGGCAGCCGCAGGGGAGCAGGCCTAACCTGCAGTCAGACATCTCCTGAGGGCTCCTGGGCTGCCAGAGGGATGTCTGACTGCCAGCTTAAGCTGGCAGGTGGACATCCCCCAAGGGGTCCCGGACTGCAAGAGGGTGAAGGCCGGGCTGAGGGACCCCCCCGAGTGCACAGATTTTCATGCACCGGGCCTCTATTGTAAATATAAGCCAAGTTATTTGTGTAGCAGAAAAACTACTAGACTCAAATTCAAAAAACCTATCTTTCAAAGCCATAAATTTGCTTGGTCTTATGACTGGAGAATCAAGCTCTAGGATATGTTGGTAGATCTGTTAACTGGTTGATTCACTCAAATTATTTGAAATTTTTCTTCTGTTTTAATAAAGATGTTTATAGCTACAAGTTTTCCTCTCAACACTGCTTTACCTAGACTCTCTTAAGCTTTGGTATGCTATGTCTTTGTTTTTCATTAATCTCAAAGTATTTTTGTTTTATTGTGTCTTTTTGACCTATTATTTAGGAATGTGTGATTTAATTTCCATGTTTGTTAATTTCTCAAATTCTTTGTGTTATTTATTTTTAATTCTAATTCATTTTAATTAGATCCTATATTTTGTATTGCTTCAGTAATTTTTAATTATTGAGGTTTGTTTTATGGCCCAGCTTATAGTCTATCTTGAGAGTATCCATGTGTGCTAGAGAAGAGTATATCATGTTGTTGTTGGGTGGACTTTTCTATAGATGTCTGCTGAGTGTCTGTAGGTGCCTGTAGGTTTGTATGTGTCTGCTAGATGTCTGTAGGTGCCTGTAGGTTTGTATGTGTCTGCTAGATGTCTGTAGGTGCCTGTAGGTTTGTATGTGTCTGCTAGATGTCTGTAGGTGCCTGTAGGTTTGTATGTGTCTGCTAGATGTCTGTAGGTGTCTTAGGTGTCTGGTAGATGTCTGTAGGTGTCTTTAGGTGTCTGGTAGATGTTTGTAGGTGTCTGTAGGTGTCTGGTAGATGTCTGTAGGTATGTGTAGGTGTCTGGTAGGTGTCTGGTAGATGTCTGTAGGTGTCTTTAGGTGTCTGTAGGTGTCTATAGGTCTGTAGGTGTCTGCTAGATGTCTGGTAGATGTCTGTAGGTGTGTGGCAGATGTCTGTAGGTGTCTGTAGGTGTCTGTAGGTCTGTAGGTGTCTGCTAGATGTCTGGTAGATGTCTGTAGGTGTGTGGCAGATGTCTGTAGGTGTCTGTAGGTGCCTGTAGGTGTCTATAGGTCTGTAGGTGTCTGCTAGATGTCTGATAGATGTCTGTAGGTGTCTTAGGTGTCTGGTAGATGTCTGTAGGTGTCTTTAGGTGTCTGGTAGATGTTTGTAGGTGTCTGTAGGTGTCTGTAGGTGTCTGGTAGATGTCTGTAGGTATCTGTAGGTGTCTGGTAGGTGTCTGGTAGATGTCTGTAGGTGTCTTTAGGTGTCTGTAGGTGTCTATAGGTCTGTAGGTGTCTGCTAGATGTCTGGTAGATGTCTGTAGGTGTGTGGTAGATGTCTGTAGGTGTCTGTAGGTGCCTGTAGGTGTCTATAGGTCTGTAGGTGTCTGCTAGATGTCTGGTAGATGTCTGTAGGTGTCTTAGGTGTCTGGTAGATGTCTGTAGGTGTCTTTAGGTATCTGGTAGATGTCTGTAGGTATCTGTAGGTGTCTGTAGGTCTGTAGGTGTCTGCTAGATGTCTGGTAGATGTCTGTAGGTGTGTGGCAGATGTCTGTAGGTGTCTGTAGGTGTCTGTAGGTCTGTAGGTGTCTGCTAGATGTCTGGTAGATGTCTGTAGGTGTCTTAGGTGTCTGGTAGATGTCTGTAGGTGTCTTTAGGTGTCTGGTAGATGTTTGTAGGTGTCTGTAGGTGTCTGTAGGTGTCTGGTAGATGTCTGTAGGTATCTGTAGGTGTCTGGTAGGTGTCTGGTAGATGTCTGTAGGTGTCTTTAGGTGTCTGTAGGTGTCTATAGGTCTGTAGGTGTCTGCTAGATGTCTGGTAGATGTCTGTAGGTGTGTGGTAGATGTCTGTAGGTGTCTGTAGGTGCCTGTAGGTGTCTATAGGTCTGTAGGTGTCTGCTAGATGTCTGGTAGATGTCTGTAGGTGTCTTAGGTGTCTGGTAGATGTCTGTAGGTGTCTTTAGGTATCTGGTAGATGTCTGTAGGTATCTGTAGGTGTCTGTAGGTCTGTAGGTGTCTGCTAGATGTCTGGTAGATGTCTGTAGGTGTGTGGCAGATGTCTGTAGGTGTCTGTAGGTGTCTGTAGGTCTGTAGGTGTCTGCTAGATGTCTGGTAGATGTCTGTAGGTGTGTGGCAGATGTCTGTAGGTGTCTGTAGGTGCCTGTAGGTGTCTATAGGTCTGTAGGTGTCTGCTAGATGTCTGGTAGATGTCTGTAGGTGTCTTAGGTGTCTGGTAGATGTCTGTAGGTGTCTTTAGGTGTCTGGTAGATGTTTGTAGGTGTCTGTAGGTGTCTGGTAGATGTCTGTAGGTATGTGTAGGTGTCTGGTAGGTGTCTGGTAGATGTCTGTAGGTGTCTTTAGGTGTCTGTAGGTGTCTATAGGTCTGTAGGTATCTGCTAGATGTCTGGTAGATGTCTGTAGGTGTGTGGTAGATGTCTGTAGGTGTCTGTAGGTGCCTGTAGGTGTCTATAGGTCTGTAGGTGTCTGCTAGATGTCTGATAGATGTCTGTAGGTGTCTGTAGGTGTCTGGTAGATGTCTGTAGGTGTCTTTAGGTGTCTGGTAGATGTTTGTAGGTGTCTGTAGGTGTCTGTAGGTGTCTGGTAGATGTCTGTAGGTGTCTTTAGGTGTCTGGTAGGTGTCTGGTAGATGTCTGTAGGTGTCTTTAGGTGTCTGTAGGTGTCTATAGGTCTGTAGGTGTCTGCTAGATGTCTGGTAGATGTCTGTAGGTGTCTTAGGTGTCTGGTAGATGTCTGTAGGTGTCTGTAGGTGTCTGGTAGGTGTCTGTAGGTCTGTAGGTGTCTGCTAGATGTCTGGTAGATGTCTGTAGGTGTCTTAGGTGTCTGGTAGATGTCTGTAGGTGTCTTTAGGTGTCTGGTAGATGTTTGTAGGTGTCTGTAGGTGTCTGTAGGTGTCTGGTAGATGTCTGTAGGTGTCTTTAGGTGTCTGGTAGGTGTCTGGTAGATGTCTGTAGGTGTCTTTAGGTGTCTGTAGGTGTCTATAGGTCTGTAGGTGTCTGCTAGATGTCTGGTAGATGTCTGTAGGTGTCTGTAGGTGTCTGGTAGATGTCTGTAGGTATCTGTAGGTGTCTGGTAGGTGTCTGGTAGATGTCTGTAGGTGTCTTTAGGTGTCTGTAGGTGTCTATAGGTCTGTAGGTGTCTGCTAGATGTCTGGTAGATGTCTGTAGGTGTGTGGTAGATGTCTGTAGGTGTCTGTAGGTGCCTGTAGGTGTCTATAGGTCTGTAGGTGTCTGCTAGATGTCTGGTAGATGTCTGTAGGTGTCTTAGGTGTCTGGTAGATGTCTGTAGGTGTCTTTAGGTGTCTGGTAGATGTTTGTAGGTGTCTGTAGGTGTCTGTAGGTGTCTGGTAGATGTCTGTAGGTGTCTTTAGGTATCTGGTAGATGTCTGTAGGTATCTGTAGGTGTCTGTAGGTGTCTGGTAGATGTCTGTAGGTATCTGTAGGTGTCTGGTAGGTGTCTGGTAGATGTCTGTAGGTGTCTGCAGGTGTCTGTAGGTGTCTTTAGGTGCCTGGTAGATGTCTTTAGGTATCTGCAGGTGCCTGGTAGATGTCTGTAGGTGTCTGCTAGGTGTCTGGTAGATGTCTGTAGGTATCTGCAGGTGTCTGGTAGATGTCTATCTGTCCTGATGTTGCTTGTGTCTTTTATTTTCTTATTGATCTTCTCCCTAGTTCTAGGCAGTATTGTTAGTGAAGTATTGAAGTCTCCAGCTATTGTTGTTGAATTGTCTGTTTCTCTCATCAGGGACCCTGTTTTGTAGGTGAAGACTTTCTTGAGACCAAAAAGAGCCCTCTTGTTATGTTCCTGCTTCCAGAACTTCATTCAGTTTTAGGATTTAAAAATTACAAACTAATGGAAAAGCTTAATTTTATAATGGGGCAGCTCTGGCACTGATAGAGGTGTTTAGGACATATTTGCAGGCAAAGAGGAGTGAAGGGTGGTGGCTCATGTATTTTATTATTGTGGCAGCCAGCAGAGTCCAACTGAGGGCAAAGGGCTTTGCCTTACCTGCGGTAAGTCAGTGTTCCACCTCTATGCTTCACTGGCTCTGTAGACATGTACTAACCCAATGCAAACACGTTCCATGGGGAAAATACGCCTTTTTTTTTTTTTTTTTTTTTTTTTTAAAGAAAATTAGAATAAAATGGAATTTTCTCGTTGTTCCTAAATGTATGGCTCTACTGCCCATTCTGTGTGTGGGCCACGCGGCAAACTCCAGGTGCATCTGTCAGACAGAAATTGCTTTTCTGCCCAAACACAGAAACGTGAAATAAACCAATTTGGGCACAAGTAGTATATGCTAAATTTACTTAGTGTCTATCAAGTGTCTTCCTACACTCGTTGCATTAGGGCGAGTCCGGAGCTGGAACTCCCTGCCTCGGCACCGGTGCACACACAGCTCCCACGTGGACAGTGATGCTGCTTGCTGATTGTTTTGCTAGCAGTATTATGGCCAAACATTGAATTTTTTTCCTTTGCAGCAGTATGTTAAATTTGTTCTAGACATATGTCAATGAGAAAGTGGGGGGGGGGGGGGAGGCGGGCAAACACACACATATGTAAAAAGAGAATTCCTCCCTGAATACATTTTTAAAAGTCATTTGTCTTTGATTTCTTTATTTCTTTAGCCATTTTGTTATCCTTAACCACATTTGGTGTTTATAAATGAGCAATGAAATCGGTTCGCCATGCTTTTAACTTCACTATGAGTGAGATACGGTTTTTCAGAAGAGATTGTACATGTTAAAGACATTTTCCTTCTCTGTCACCTGGGAGCATATGTCATAGGGTTGGTTGTTGGTAGAGGAAGCCAGGAGGTTCTGTATCTTCAGTTCCTCTGAGAAAGGAATTACTGTTTTTGTTGTTTCTTTTTAACTTGTGGCCTCCCTACCTTCTGAGCTTCCCAACAGCCGTCAGCTCACCACTCTCGCACCATACTGCTGCCAGCATTCTTGGTTTACCAATATGAAGTAAACAGACAATCTTGCTAATTTGAGCCCAATTGGAACCTTAACACTATAATGAAGAACTAATTTGAAAGCAGACAGGCATATCTCACAAAATTAGAGCCAACTTTTAAATGCTCTTCAGGAATTGAGAGTCAGAATGGTGTTCTGCAGGAGCGGGATGCTGACACCCAGAGGAGTTGAAAGCAGTGAGCAGAGCCCTCATGGGGCCTTTGGATGACAGTCTGACGGGGTTGCACCCAGGCTGATCTCAGTGTGGGGATGACGGTGCACCTACAGGACAGGTTGTGGTTGCAATGCTCTTGATAGATTTTGACAAATTGAACAGTGGTAAAGCTGCTTGGAAGTTAGCCACATCTTTACCATGATTTATGTCAATGAACTGGGAATCACTGGTTAATTTTGTAGTTCTCACAGTTTTATGATAACTGCTGTTGTTGTACATTTAGCCATGTGCGGCGTCAGCTCAGCGGGACACATTTGATGCTGTCAGCTGCCTTTTGACACCATAATAGATTTCAGTGGCCAGTCTTTCCCGACAGAAGAAGACGGGCAGAGCTGTACGGAGTGTTTGGGGCACACCAGACACAGAGGGTACGCTGGCCTTTCTGAGACTGAAGAGCTCCCACGGCAAAGTGGGGAATGAGGCACTGTTGACTGTTGTCTCTCTTCTCACTTGCCCTGACCCCACCTGGCATCATGTTTCACGCAGGCGGCTTTCCCCTGGGACGTAAGTGAGCCTGTCCTTTGGGTAGCACGTCACATGAGGACCTGGTGGACCCTTCTGATTGGCACGCCCTCCGGCTCTGAGGCACCTGGGTGCCCTCTTGTTGGCGCTGGAGCACGAGTCCCATAGTCCTGTATTTTTCCTCAGCATGCTTTAGCATTGATTACATTATTTCACAGAAAATATTGATATTCTCCCTGGTGGTTAAAGACCCTGTGGGGAGGGAATTTTGTAGTTAGGGTGTTTCTTTCCTCCCTCCCTTTTTTCTACTTTATTCAAAATGCCACCTTAATCATTGTCCTCTTCAGTAGCTATTATGCTTGACCTGCCAATGAGGGAAGGATATTAGTGGACACCCCTGCCTTTTTGTACATGTGTTCTTTGAGGTTCTCTATTCTTACCTTTAAATTATTTATTTTTAGGCCTTCCGTTCTGTGTGTAACATTTTGTAGATCCCATTTTGACCTGTCAACGTCTTGCCTCCCATTTCTCTAGGCCATTTGCTCTGCTTGAAAGCATGTTATGACTCCACTGGCCAAGCTTTCATCGTTCCATTTCATACACCTCTTTCAAGTCTCTTCAGAGGAGCTTCCTCCTCGCACTTCCGGTGAGCTTGACAGTAGGACGGGGTGAGGTGTTTGGCCGAAGGGTCCCCAGTTCCTGCTCCTCCGTGGACTTCGGTGCCTTGTTTGGAGTTTCCATTTGTCAGGGACTCTGCTACTTTATGTTGCCATAGCCTTGCCTTCTCTCGTCTAACAAATGTTAACAGTGATTAAAATGATCAGTTATCAATCCGTAGCCAGGAAGAGTTTATTAAACTTTTCTAGCACAGCTACATTGCCCTTGAGAGGAAAGTTTCTTGTATCACAGAATAGCACTTTTAAATCAGATCCATGGACTTCTTGGGCTCCTGCTACTTAATGCTGTAAAAAGGTTTTACATTATCCATCTCCCATCTGGAAAGTGTGTATGCCCTTTGTCATGGCTTCAAGAAATAGCCAATATTCGTGCATTTGAGATAAATTCTAATAAATGTAGTTGTGTAATGTATTTGGGGGGATAAGCATTCATAACCACCATTCAAGTCAAGAAACCAAACTTTGCCAGCCCCTCAGGTGCCATATCCCACTTCCAGTGCCTTCCAGAGGTAACCAGGACTTTTATAGTAATCATTTCACTTGATTATTTTATTACGTACTTGTGCATCCATAGACACCGTAATTTAGTACTGCCCATTTTGTAGAAGTTGACATGTCTTCTAAGTTTCCTAATGTATAAGTTTCTCTCTCTTCCTTTCTTCTCTTGCGCTGCCCCTCTGGAGGGCCTGCCACTGAGCGGTTGCTTCCCAGAGCCCGTCCCCTGCCTCTCACGTCTTCTCCATTCCTGCACCTTGGCGGCTGGGCTCAGAGGCTCACGTTCGATCCCTTGGCAGGACTCTAAGTGATGGTGTGTTCTTTCATTCACGAGGGACATACTCCCTTATTCTTTCTTTTTGTAGTGTTAACAGTCATTAATGCTCGCTGCCTAGATCCAGTAATTCACTGGGAGTTGCAAAATGGTGATATTCTAATTCTATTGTATTAGCTGGAATACTTTTGTAATTGTCATCTGTTCTTTGGTTACTCGGTGAAACTCTTTATATAGAAATAAAGGATAGCCGGGCCGGCATGGCTCAGTGGTTGAGTGTTGACCTATGAACCAGGAGGTCACAGTTTGATTCCCAGTCAGGGCACATGCCTGGGTTGCAGGCTTGATCCTCAGTGAGGCAACAGATCAATGATTCTCGCTCATCATTGATGTTTCTCTCTCTCTCTCTCCCTTCCTCTCTGAAATCCATAAAAATTTATTTTAGAAAAAGGAAAAAGTTTGGCTCAGTGGATAGAGGGTCAGCCTGAGGACTTAAGGGTCCCTGGCTTGATTCAGGTTAAGGGCATGTACCTTGGTTGCAGGCTTGATCCCTGGCCCTGGATGAGGTGTGTGCAGAGGCAAGCAATCGATGTGTCTCTCTCACATTGATGTTTCTCTCTCTGTGTCTCTCCCCCTCCCTTCCATTCTCTCTGAAAATCAAATCAGTGGAAAAATATCCTCAGGTGAGGATTACCAAAGAAAAAGAAATAGAGGACAAATGCCTGGTTCTTTTCAACTGTCCACATTTTTTAAAACTAATGAATTGGTTTTATGTCACCCTCTGAAAGCAACCAGTACATCTATATATATAAAAGCCTAAGCCACCAGAACGACCAGTTGCTATGACGCGCACTGACCACCAGGGGGCAGACGCTTAATGCAGGAGCTACTCCCTGGTGGTCAGTGCACTCCCACAGTGAACCTCCCCAACCGGCCAACCTCCTGCTATCCCTCCCCCCGGCTGGCAGGCCCCCGGGATGGGACAGGGAACTGCGGATGGGTGGTGGTGGTTGTGGCCCCTTTCCCAGGGGGGTAGAGGGCCGACTCTCTCCTTTGGGCTGGCGGCCAACCTCCCATTCCCTGTCCCTCCCCCCACCCAGCAGGCCCCATTCGGCCCCCTGCCTGGCCACTGTGGTGGTGGTGCGGCAGTGAGGGAAGGAGGGGTGGGGCAGGGAGCTGTGTGGTGGGGCGTGCCGACGATGGTGGCATTGGCATCTGGCGTACGTTCCTTCTGTTCCTGGCCCGGGGACCATTGCCTCCTCTCCGGCCTGGCCCTGATCGGCCTGGCCCTGATCGGCCCTTATCACCGACCAGGTGTAGGGACCCCACCTGTGCACGAATTTTGTGCACTGGGCCTCTAGTTTTAATATATTTCCAAATCATGAATTTAAATGTTAGTTGGTTTTAATCCATGGAATTTCTTATTTTTAATTGAAGATCAAATTATCCATCTGATCATGGAACTTCTTTTTTTTTAAATATATTTTATTGATTTCTTACAGAGAGGAAGGGAGAGGAATAGAGAGTTAGAAACATTCATGAGAGAGAAACATCGATCAGCTGCCTGCTGCACACTCCCCACTGAGTATGTGCCTGCAACCAAGGTACATGCCCTTGACCGGAATCGAACCTGGAACCCTTGAGTCCGCAGGCTGATGCTCTGTCCATTGAGCCAAACTGGTTAGGGCTGATCGTGGAACTTCTTTACATTGACTCCTTGTCCTCCTGAGATGATCCCACTGGTCTTGGTCGCTTCTTGGCTTACTGCTGAGACAAGATGTTTCAGACTCACCTTATATTTCTTGCCTGAGAATTGAAATTGGCCATTTTGCTTCTTTTAGTGGAAATTTGTGTTCCAAACAATTATCTCAGTGCTAACAATGCTCATTGTTGCTGAATTGGTCATTGTGTCTAGGTCTCATGAATTCATACTATTTCCACTTCATATTCAGGAGTAGAGGCTTTTAGTCAGCTTATCTATTACACTAGAAGCCTGGTGCACAAAATTCATGCATGGTGGGGGAAAAGTGGTCCCTCAGCCGAGCCTGCATCCTCTCACAATCTGGGACCGCTCGGGGGATGTCCGACTGCTGGTTTGCTGGCAGTCAGACATCTCTCTCTCAATCCGGGACAGCTAGCTCCTAACAGCTTGCCTGCCTGCCTGCCTGCCTGATTGTCCCTAACTGCCCTTGCCTGCCTGCCTGCCTGATCTCCCCTAACACCTTTCCCTGCCTGCCTGATCGCCGCTAACTGCTCACCTGTCTGCCTGATTGCCCCTAACAGCTTCCCTGCCTGTTTGCCCCTAACTACTTGCCTGCCTGCCTGCCTGATTGCCCCTAGCCGTCTCTGTCTCGCCCCCCACACCCAGGACCCAGGCTTCCTTCCTTCAGCCAGTCTCAGGCAACTGGGACCCGAACTTCCCTTCCTATGGCTGGCCGCAGGCACCCGGGACCCGGGCTGTCTTTGCCAGGGCCGGTCACGGGTACCCGGGACTCCAGGCGGCTTCGCCCGGGCCCAGCTTTGTCAGGAAGGACATCTAAATGATGTCCGGAAGACATCTGGTCTATCCGGTCTAATTAGCATATTACCCTTCTATTAGTATAGATATTTGTCTCCATTGTTCCCTGCTCGAGAATCCTGGTTCTCAGGAGTATAGGGAGGATAGACTTAGAGTGTGTAATTACTAATTTGCTTATTGTTCCATCTGATATGTGCAACAGTTGCAGAATAACAATGCTCATACTACAATCTCCAGTTATGATTACCAAGAACATACTATTCCTAATCTCTATTATTTTTAATGGCTTATTATGTCTGTCTTTTTAGTGCAAATAGCCATTTGTGGTATACTTTCCCTGTTAATCCTGTTCTAATCTTAGTTCTACAGGTAAGTTTTTTCCGTGCTCAAAAACAAGCTCTCACACTGACTCCTTATTAGACTAGGCATTGCCTCCCCCAGGTTCCGCTGCTGTTGTAAATGGGCTCCTCTCACTTTTCATTTAGTGCTTGTTCCAGTTCGGGCGGGTCTCTTTCTCAGCGCCTTCGGTTGCCCTGTGGTTTCCCTCTGCGTCTTTACAACAGAGGCTGCTGCTCTGTAAGATTTGTGGTCAGTGTTGGCTATTTTTTTTTGTTAATGACAGAGAGATTGGGGGATGGGGGGGGCGGGGAGAGAGAAATTGAGATTGGGCACACGCCCAACCCCCCGATCAGGGATCGCACCCACAATCCAGGCATGTGCCCTGACCGGGAATTGAACCTGCCACTCCTTAGTGTATGGGATGATGCTCCAACCAACTGAGCCACGCTGGCCAGGGCACTCAGCGTTAGCTTTTCCACACTTGTTCATACTTTGTTGTTTGAGGTAATGCCTGTTACCACTTTTGTTGTAAATATGTCCATGGGTTTTCGATTTTAGCCTTAGGCAGTTCTGTTTTTATGTGAGGATTTGGGAAGATTCAAAAACTCTGCCTTTACCTCTACCTCTATTTTCTTAATATCTCGATTTATTTAAATTTAAAAAATCAAACACTTCTCCCAAGTCCTTCACCTCCTGCTGTGGCAACCATCAGTGTGTTCTCTGTATCTATGAGCTTGGTTTTGTTGTTGTTGTTTTAGATTCCACATTTAAGAGAAACATGCAATATTTGCCTTTCTTAGCCTGACTTATTTCGTTTACTATAATGCCCTTGAGTTCCATTCGTGTTGTCACAAATGACAAGATTTTAGTTTTTGATGGCTGAATAATATTTTGTATCTATTTGTATACTGCAATTTCTTTACTCATTCATCCATTGATGGACACTTGGTTGCTTCTATGTCTTGGCTGTTGTAAATAATCCAGCATATATCTTTTCAAATGAGTTTTTTCATTTTCTTCAGATAAATACATATGGTAGTTCTACTGTTTACTTTTTGGGAAACTCCATGCTGTTTTTTGTAGTGACTGCACCAGTTTACACTCCACCAACTATGCACAAAAGTTCCTTTTTCTCCACATCCTCAGTAACATTTGTCATTTCTTGCTTTTTAAAAAATATATATATTAGCCATTCTAACAGGTGTGAGGTGATATTGTGATTTTAATTTGCATTTCCCTGTTGATTTATGATGTAGAGCATCTTTTTTATGTGGCTTTTGGCCACCTGTATATTTTCTTGGGAGAATGTCTGTTCAGATCTTCTGCCTGTTTTTAACTGAATTGTTTTTTTTTGTTTTGTTCTTGAGATGTGTGAGTTATTTATGTATTTTAGATAGTAGTTCTTTCTCAGATACATAATTTGCAACTATATCCTCTCTTTCTGTGGGTTGCCATTTATGGAAGAGGCTGTTCTTTTCCCAGTGTATATGCTTGGGTCCTTTGTCATAAAATAAATACATATGAGTGCATTTATTTCTGGGCTGTCTTTTCGGTACCATTGATTTAGGTATCTGTTTTAATGCCAGTACCATATTGTTTTAATTACCATAATAATTAGATGTGTAATATAGTTTGAAATAAGGGAGTATGATGCCTTTAGCTTTGGTATTCATAGTCTTATATGGTTCCATGCCAATTTTCTATAATTCTCTGAAAAATGCCCTTGGATTCTTGATAGCATTACACTGAATGTGTATATTGCTTTGGGTGATATGGACATGGTAACAATATTATTTCAATCCATGAACGTGGAACATTTTCCTATTATTTGCGTCTCCAGTTCTTTCATCAATATCTTTTAATATTCAGTATACAGGTCTTTTACTTCCTGGAAAATTTAATCCTAGGTATTTTATTCTTTTTGATGCAACTGTCAATGGTATTTTTTTTTAATTTTCTTTCTTTTTTAAATCCTCACCTGAGGATATGTTTTTATTGATTTTTTAGAGAGAAAGGAAGGGAGAGAAAGAAAAACATCGATCAATCATTTGCTTCCTGTACGCACCCCAACTAGAGATTGAACCGCACACCTAGGCATGTGCCCTGACAGGGAACCAACCCGGAAAGCTTTTGGTGTATGGGACATGCTCCAACCAATTGAGCTTCAAGCCAGGGCTGGGATTGTTTTCTTAGTTTCTCTTCCTAATAGTTCATTATCAGTATATGCGAATGCAACAGATATTTGTGTATAAATTTTGTATCCTGCAACTTTACTGAATTTCTTTATTAGTTCCAACAGTTTTTGGATGGAGTCTTTAGGGTTTTCTATATATAATATCATGTAATTTGAAAATAGCAACAGTTTTACTTCTTTCCTTCCAATTTGGATGGCTTTTATTTCTTTCTCTGGTCTAATTGTTCTCGCTGGGACTTCCAATATTAACTATAATAATAAAAGCATAATTTGCTAATTAGACCAGACAGCCAGACAGCCTTCCAGACGTCATTCTGGACATCCTTCTGGACAAAGCTGCCATGGTGGGGGCCGAGGCAGAGGCAGTTAGGGGCGATCAGTCAGGCAGGCGAGTGGTTAGGGGTGATCAGGCAGGCAGGCAGGCAGGTGAGCTGTTAGGAGCTATCGGTCCTGGATTGCGAGAGGGTGCAGGCTGGGCTGAGCGACACCCCCCCCCCCATGAATTTCATGCACTGGGCCTCTAGTGTTGAATAAAAGTGGTAAGAGTGCGCCTCTTTGATTTGTTCCTTGTCTTACAGGAAAAACCTTCAGCTTTTCTCTGTTGAGTCTGGTGTTGGCTGTGGCCTTGTCATGTGTGGCCTTTATTATGTTGAGGTCTGTTCCCTCTATACCAACTTTGTTGAGAGGTTTTGTTTTATGTGTTGTTGTTTGTTTCAATTATAAAAGGATGTTGAAAAATGACCCACTCAGACAAATGCCTTAAATGAAAACAAGTAAATGGCTACAGGAAGATAAAGACAGATAGTCCCTTAAAAAAATATAAAGGGCCGAAACCGGTTTGGCTCAGTGGATAGAGCGTCGGCCTGCGGACTGAGGGGTCCCAGGTTCGATTCCGGTCAAGGGCATGTACCTGGGTTGCGGGCACATCCCCAGTGGGAGATGTGCAGGAGGCGGCTGATCGATGTTTCTCTCTCATAGATGTTTCTAACTCTCTATCCCTCTCCCTTCCTCTCTGTAAAAAATCAATAAAATATATTTAAAAAATATATATATAAAGGGCTGTTGACTTTGTCAGGTGCTTTTCCGTGTCTCATGATGACCACGTGATTTTATCCTCATTGCTTACATGGTGCAGCACATTGACGGAGTATAGCCACTGCACCACCTTTGCATCCCTGGAATAAGTCCCACTTTGTCGTGATGCAGATCCTTTGAATGTACTGTTGAATTCAGATTGTTAATACTTGGTTGAGGATTTTTGCATCTTTGTTCATCGGGGATATTGGCCTGTAGTTTTGGTTTTTTGTGGCATCCTCGTCTGCGTTAGGCATCAGGATAATACTGGTGTCATCCAATACGTTGGAAAGAGTGCCCTCCTCTTCTGTTTCTGGAAGAATTTGAGAAGGATTGCTCTTCATTCCTATGATAGAATTCACCAGTAAATCTGTCTGGTCCTACCCTTTTGTTTGTTGGGAGGTTTTTGATTACTGATTCAATCTCCTTACAAGTAATCGGTCTGTGGAGCTTTCTATTTCATCATGACTCAGTCTTGGTGAAATCTAGGTTTCCAGGAATTTATGCACTTCTCAGTTGTCCAGTTTGTTAGCATGTGATTGATCCAGAGTAGTCTCTTATGATCCTTTATGTGTCTATGGTATCAGTTGTAAAATCTCCTTTCTCATTGCTTATTTTCTTTATTTGAGTTTTCTTTTTTTCTTGGTATGTCTAACTATAAATTTGTCAATTTTGTATATCTTTTCTAAGAACCAGCTCTTAGTTTCATTAATATTTTTATTGTCTTTTTAATCCCTTTTATTTATTTCTGCTCTAATTTTTTTTTTTTTTTTTTTTTTTGGTTAATCCTCACTGGAGGATATTTTTCCATTGATTTTTGAAAAAGTAGAAGGGAAGGGGAGAGACAGAGAAACATTTTTCATTTTTCAAAAAAAAGAAGAAAAAGAGACATATCAATTGGTTGCCTCTTGCACATGCCCCAATCAGGGCTGGGATGGAACCTGCAACAGAGATATGTGCCCTTGACCTGAATCGAAACCGGACACTTCAGTCCGTGGCCTGACACTCTATCCACTGAGCAAACTGGCTAGGGTTCGGCTCTGATCTTTATTGTTTCCTTCCTTCTACTACATTTAGGCTCCTTTGTTCTTCTTTTTCTAGTTCCGTAAGGTTTAAAGTTAGGTCATTTATTTAAGATTTTCTTGTGTCTTAGGTAGGCATCTATTGCCATGATCTTTTCTCTTAGAACTGCTTTCGCTGCATCCATAAATTTGTGTGTTACATTTTATTTGCCTCAAGATACTTTTTATTGCTCTTTTGATTTCTTTTTTGACCCATTAATTGTTCAGTAACATGTTGCTTAATCTTCAGATATTAGTGACTTTTCCAGTTTTCTTCCCTCCCCATCCCTCCACCTGCAAAAATAATCCCACATTTTTTAATTTATATAGAGTCCTAACCATTTCTGGGCCAGGAGGAATGGGAGCGGCCCCTTTTTCAGTCCAGGAGCCTCCGTAATGTGGGTCTGTTGTTACCAAGCACACAGGCAAGTGCATCATGGATTTGGTAAACCAACGGCAATGCTCAGTGTCTCCACTGCAGCAGCAAGGTGAGCGTCATCTCTGCTTCTGTAAGGATCCTGGATCTAGGAATTTCAACAGTTACTTCTCCAACTTCAACTTCTGAAGGTTTGAAATCAATTAATAGAACGGTAGACAGGCATGTAATTGCAATTTCCTCTGTCTGTTCAAATGCCCAAGCAAATTTCTTCTTCACTTTTTTTTCCTCAAGAAAGTTGATTGACTCGGTTTGTTTAACTCCTGCTGCAGTGGCTTTAAACCCACAGTAGTGACCTGCAGGGTCACACCTGCACACCTGAGGCCTTATTCTGCATCTGTCCCCAGTAACATCAGACAGCCACCCGGAGGCCTCATTCCAGCTCTCGGTGTGTAGACCTGGGACATAGCAGCAGTTCTTTTACTCAGCATGTCCACAGGAGTCTCACAGCCATGCCTCACAGCACGCCCTCTGTACCTGGGGTCTGCTGTCAGCTGTCATTCCTGCCATCACGGCCAATGTTTTTAGCTCCCGAATAGGGGAGTTATGAATAAGGGAGTCGCTGTGCTGGAATCCAGTGATTTGTCAGCTATCTTCTGTGTGACAGTACTGCACTGTCTTTCCCTCTGACAATTACTGGTACTCATGTACGGCATCCTGGTTAGTAGCCTAAAAGCATATTCTACTTGGCAGAGCTGACCCTCCGGGAAAAACGATAAAGCGGTGGTCACAACCAGCCTGCGACCGTGGGACATGTTAGTGCACCACTACTTCAGGCATTGTTTCTGGGCCCTAGCTCCCATAGCAGGTGCACCCAGTTTTCTTTGTGCAAAGAAAGAAAAGTTTTATACCGTAGTGGTCTGAAAGTATGCTAAATATGATTACAATTCTTGTAAATTTATTTAGACTTGTTCTGTGGCCTAAATTATGATCTGTTTTGGAAAATGTCCCATGTGCATTTGAGAAGATTGTGTCCTCTGTTGCTGTTGGATGGAATCCTCTAGCGTGTCATTTCAGGTCGATGCTTCCTTATTGATTTTCTGTCTGATGATCTATCCCTTGCTGTAAGGTGGGTGTTAAAGTCCCCTAGTGTTTATTAATGCTGTCTATTTCTCCCTTTAGGGCTGTTAATATTTGCTTTATATACTTAGGTGCTCCTATGTTGGGTGCATAAACATTATATCTCCTTTTGTAATTGACACTTTTTATTATTATGTAACACTTTTCTTTGTCCTTTACTACAGTCTTTGTTTTAAAGTTTATTTTGTCTGATATAAATATAGCTACTCTGGCTTTCTTTTGGTTTCCATTTGCATGAGATACCTTTTCCGTCCTTCACTTTCAGTATCTGTGTGTCCTTACATCTAAATTGAGTCTCTCGTAGGCAGCATATAGATGGGTTTTGTTTTTCTTCCTGTTCAGCCACCCTGTCTTTTGGTAGGCAAGTTTAATCCATTTACATGTAAAGAAATTATTGATAGTTATGTGCTGTGGTCATTTGTTGTGACAGTAATAGGGCTAGACTTTGTGAAAGGAGAGATCAGTGTCTGGCTGGATCATTTATTCCAACTGTTTCAACCATCACCACCACGTGGGTTGCTGAGGTCACATTCTAGCTGATGCTCCTTGGCCACAGGTGAGGTAATTGGGCACCGAAATGAGCCGCGTTGGCCGTTCCAAACTGTCAGAGTCTCCTGGCAAAATGGAAGCTGCTGTCATAGCAGTGGACAGCGGTGACATTTCCTCCTCTCACACCCTCCCCGCCCCATGGCAACTGTGTGGAATACAAGCTTTAGCCGGAATTCTGCCAGAGGGACAGAGCGGTATTGGAAGCAAGCCCAGAGAAGCCTACAGCTTGTTGGTGTGAGGCCTGAAGTCCCTCTCCGCTGCACACATACGCCAGCAGGTATCTCATATGGAAGGTTTACTTTGAGGAGAAAATAACACTATTTTGATGGCAGACTTGACCAACTTTCTAGTTGAAATGTGACAGGGTTCTTTCCTAGTACCACTGAGCTCCAGGCCTCCAGCAGTTCTCAAGGCCTGAGGCTCTTAGGTATTGACACACAATCTTTTCAGCTGTCATTTGTCTTGAATCTACTTATTTCACCAATGAAAAATAATTGTGGACTTTCCTAGTGCTGGTGAGTGGACTTTCTGACGCAGTTTTAAGTACCAGTATTTGAGGCACTTGCATGGCCTTCTCCATGTACAGAAGGATGGGAGGAGGTCCTGGGAGGACATTTCTTATTGAGAAAAATTTTTTGCATCTTGGTCATAAAAATATAAACATATATGTGCAGCTGATTTGAAAGAGCTAATTATAATGAACAAAAGAGTGAGAGCTAGGTTAGAGGTACTTTGAGATGCCGGTGTAATGTGTTATCAGTAAACACACTCATGCATACACACTCATGTCTCATAGAATTGAACCGCTCTTTCTAGGAAGTCAATTGCTCTGCTTATAACTTTGAGAAATTGATTGGTGGTCAGATTTCATAGTCTGTGGGTACATATTTAAACACTACAGGCCTGGTGCACGAAAATTCATGCACTCAGGGGAGTTCCTGAGCCTGGCCTGCACCTCTCGCAGTGCAGGACCCTCAGGGATGTCCACCTGCCAGCTTAGGCCCACTACCAGGACCAGGCCTAAACTGGCAGTCAGACAGCCCTCTGGCAGCCCGGGAGCCCTTGGGGGACGTCTGACTAATGGCTTAGGCCCGCTCCCCGGGGGGGGGGGGGAGGGGGGATGGGCCTAAGCTGGCAGTCAGACGTCCTTAGCGCTGCTGCGGAGGCCGGGTAGGCTCCCACCACCGCTGCTGCGCTGGCCAGCCATGAGCCAGCTTCTGGCTGAGCATCACTCCCCCTGTGGGACCACACTGACCACCAGGGGGCAACTCCTGCATTGAGCATCTGCCCCCTGGTGGTCAGTGCACATCATAGCAACCAGTCATTCTGCCATAGGGTCAATTTGCTTATTACCCTTTTATTATATAGGACTAGTGACCCAGTGCACGAAATTCCTGCACATTAAAAGGGAATTAATTAGAGGAAATATTTTAATATTGCTATTTGCCCTTTCTCTATAATAGAAGTGTCAGAGATGAAAGAAAATTAGTAAAATGTATATGAAAATCTTCCTCCTGTCAGAGTCTGGGGCATGCCACAGGAACCAGAGTCAAGTCCCCACCCATGTGTGCCTCGAAATCATGTGAGACCCAGACCCGGATGGCCCCTCCCCCATTGGGCTAGATCCAGCCTCACCCCATCAAGCCCTGCTGGGTGGGGAGGTGCGGCCTCAGGTCCCCCAGCCCAGTGCACATCATAGCAACCAGTTGACCAGTCGTTCAGTTGTTCAGTTGCTTAGGCTTTTATATATATATAGATGGTTCAATTCTGTGGCAGCTGGGAGATCTGGTTCATCCCAAGAGTCAGCCCGCCTCTCTCTGTGAGTGACAGCATGGCTTCCTTCCTCCCTTTCAACTGTTCCCGCATTGATTTTTGAGAGCCATCCCTTCACAGCATTTCTGAAGCCATTCTTTGTTTTCTCACCTCTGGTTTGTTGTTTACCTCTTTTCTTCAACATGGCCCTGTTGTCTCTAACTTTGGGAGACAGTGTAGCATGGTGGTTGAGACATTGGCTTCTAGCGTGGACAGTGGACTCCAATCTGTGATATGCCATTTGTTATCTGTATGACTGGGACCTACTTATCTTGCTGGACCTTACTTTCCTCATTGTTAAGTGGAAACAAGAACAGTGTAGTGCTGTGCCTCGTACACAGGAAGTGTTGCTTTCTAATGATCCCTTCTCTTCCTACTGCTGCTCTTACTGGTTTGGTTTATCACCTCTTCCCACCTCCTTCTGTAGGTTCCTCCAGGTTTAGAACTCCTCCGGGCCCTCCTATACCCGACAGCCTAGCATAGCCCATCTTTCCAAACTCCCACAGCCTTTGTTTTCTTCCTTCCAACTTCAGTAGGTTTAGGGATTTGCTTAAAATGTATCCTAACATTTACCCACCTAAGACATGCAACTAGTGAGCATGACCAGAAAGCCTTTCTAGCTTCCGTTGCATTTTGCTAGACAAACTGGGATCGTGTGCCCAATACCTGACCCCAAACTCTCCCTCCCTTCCTCCCATTCCATTTTTACAAACGCATTCTCCCTCCTGAGGAACTGCCATGGGTCTTGTGTGGGGCACCAGACACCATCCACTCTGCCACCACAGTCATTATTAAAGAACTAGAGGCCTGGTGCCTGAAATTTGTGCACTGGGGAGGAGGGCGTCCCTCAGCCCGGCCTGAACCCTCTCGCAGTCTGAGAGCCCTTGGGGAATGTCCAGCTGATGGCTTAGGCCCGCTCCCCAGACATCCTTAAGCTGCCAATTGGACATCCTTAGCGCTGCTGCAGAGGCAGGAGAGGCTGCCGCCACCGCAGCTGCGCTCGCCAGTCATGACCCCAGCTTCTGGCTGAGTGGTGCTCCCCCTGTGGGAGCGCACTGACCACCAGGGGGCAGCTCCTCTCCTGCGTTGAGCATCTGCCCTCCTGGTGGTCAGTGCACGTCATAGCGACCTGTTGTTCTGCCTTTTGGTCAAATCGAGTAATACTGCCTCTCAGAAGAGTATTTCTGTTTTGAATACACTGAGTATAACATGCCATATTTTGTCTTTAAGTGTTAAAATCCACTTGGTATCTGATACACAAAGAATTTATTTATCAGGTGGTCTCATCTCCATTCAAACCCCACACAAATGTTTCATAAGAAATAACGCATTTTGTAGGAAATGTCTTTATATGCACTTGGTTTAACGGTTGCTTTAGGTCCTAGGCGAGTGTTGCTGGTCAAAGTTAACTGAGACCGAAACTGGAGGGCAGAACTGTCGTAGGAACTAAGAGGGCTTCTTTCTTGTTTTCTGATGTTCAAAATTCGAAGCCATGGGACGGCAGCCTCAGGACTGTTGTGTTTGGCCTGCACAGCATTTTAAAATAATGTGTGTCAGGTGCCAGCATTTAAATCTGAGGAGATTACACCTAACACAGTTTCTGAAATTATTTTGTGAAAATTTGCAGCTACACTGGGTTCACATTCCCCATTGGCTGGAGCCAGACAGTGGCTACCTCCTTCAGCGTGGACTGGCGATGCCCTCCCCTGGGCGCTACGCTCCCCCTGCACCCTCTGCACGGACAGGCCTTGGGCTGTGCGCCCCCTGCGCCCTCTGCACGGACAGGCCTTGGGCTGTGCGCCCCCTGCGCCCTCTGCACGGACAGGCCTTGGGCTGTGCGCCCCATGCGCCCTCTGCCCAGACAGGCCTTGGGCTGTGCCCCCTACGCTCTCTGCCCGGACAGGCCTTGGGCTGTGCCCCCTGCGCCCTCTGCCCGGACAGGCTTTGGGCTGTGCTCCCCTGCGTCCTCTGCGCAGACAGGCCTTGGGCTGTGCCCCCTGCGCCCTCTGCCCGGACAGGCCTTGGGCTGTGCCCCCCTGCGCCCTCTGCCCGGACAGGCCTTGGGCTGTGCCCCCTGTGCCCTCTGCCCGGACAGGCCTTGGGTTGTGCCCCCCTGCGCCCTCTGTGCGCCCCCTGCGCCCTCTGCCTGGACAGGCAGGCTGGGAGGGCTGCTCCTTGCCTCACGTTGCAAAGGAAAACCAAGACAGTGGCACCAGAGACTAAATAAAATGTTGAGTCTAATTTTCAGACAATATATGAGTTTTTGGAAATCTAAAGTGCATATATGTAACCTTAGGAATACAGATGTAATTCCACCCTGTGTAAGCACGCGCTAGAGGTTACCGTAAGCCTGTGCAGCAGTTCTGCTCTCCCGACTGCGCGGCAGCCTCTGGCCATAGCCCTCTCCCCGGTGACTGAGACATGGATGCCCAGACCCAGGTCGGAGGATCTGCTGGAGGCCAGGCAGCCAGTGGCTCCATGAGAACAGCCACCTGGGCTGCTGGCGAGCCTACATGGGCACCGGTGTGCCTGTGGACTAACCCATGGAAAGCCCTGTCCTGTCACTGTTCTGAGAGGTTGGAGTTTAGAGGGAAGCCTTTCCTCTGTGGGATTCTGCTGGCACTCGCTCTGCTCACCCCGGCTTCCCCAGACCCGCACCCCTGCCCCTCCTGGCCCTGCCCTCCAGGCACCTCTGAAAAGGCCCCTGGCCCTTCGGCCCTAGGACAGACTTGACAGGCTGGATTCTGGTTTTCCTTCCCTGATTGCTCAGATTCATTTCCAGGTCATGTTAATGACGTCTTAGAAACTTCTACCCAAACAGCATCCTCTCCCTGCTGGGTCCTGTGTGGGGCCAGGCCCCGGGCGCTCCTGTGGGACCCGCAGGGTCAGCCAGCTTCACTGGGGCCCAGCTCTGGGCTGTCTTCCTGGCTTCAGCCCTGCCACGGCCGCCTGGGGAGCAGAGCTGAGGCCGGGCATGTGGCAGCGCCTTGGGTAGCACCTGGGACAGCGGCCCGCTCCAGGGAGGCAGGTACTGGCTCTGCACTTCTACACTACCCCCCCGCCCCCCATCCATGCGGCTCCCGTGTTGACAACCACAGGGCATGGCTCCTTTCCATGAAACTCCCCCAAGGCCCTCTCGCTTCCCATGGCAGGTCCCTGCAGGAAGTCCTCACTCTCCTGTGGCTGCAGGCCTTTCCTGGACCCCACACCCCTCCAGGCTCCGCTCCACCACCCCCTGAGGCCCTGGCAGCTGTCACCGTCCCAGGAAGGGCATGCTCGCCCCCCACCCCCACCCCTGGACTCCGGTGCCTCGTGAGGAGCCCGTGCCTTTGCGCCTGGGGTTCGCCCCACCTGGCCCCCTTTCTGCTGCAGAGAAACAAAACGTACCTGTTCCTCAAGACGATGAGCTCCTGGGGGAGCGCGGGTGTGAGCGTCCCCGCCCTCGCCTGTCCTCCCTCCAGACCAGAGCTGCTGGGAGCACCTTCCAGGGTGAAAGGGGCCGCATGTCCGAGATGGAGCCACACGTGAGCCAGGCAGCGCATGGGGCCGTGAGCACTAGACATCTGACAACTAAGGAACTGGATTTTTAGTTTCCATTTCACTGTAATTTAAAAAGCCATAAGTGGTTTAATTAAAATAGCCACTAACGACGACTGTTTCGGACGGCACAGACCTGACGATGAGCCCCTGAATCCACTGGCACCCGGTGGGTCACTGGCCGTGGCTAGGTGACCGTGAGGCAGAAGCTGAGCCCAAAACAGCCTCTTCCCTGGTTCACACGCTTCTCCACACGCAAGTGCAGTCCCGCCCGGACCCACGCCGCCTTGCCTCACATCTCCGTACCCCATTTACAGACCCAGAAATGACTGAGGCTCAGAGACGTTAGATGACTCAGCCGGGTCATAATTATGCAACATAAGACTTGATTACATTCGCCAGCTACCTCTAATTACATGGTAAACAACAAGTTTCTTCCGGTATTTTTAGTTCTGGGCTCCTGAGAAGGTGAGCCCCCAGAGGATGCTCTGTGGCCCTTGTCATTCATTCCATGCTTCCAGGGGCGGCTGTTCCCTCGGCGCAGAAGTTACAGCATTCCTTGAGTCCGGGCTGTTGTTGGCTGGGAGCAGGTGTGTTGTGTTACCACCACTGTGGAATCTGCCGCCACGGGGGCCACGGGGGCCCCGGCAGCCTGCCTGCCCGCCGTGCAGGAGGCGGTGCAGCGTGGACATGGGCATGCTGGCGGGTATGTGATGAGACTGTGGAAGTGAAGGGTAGCAGCCACAGGCCAGGGGACGGGAGTGGCATTAAGGCTCATCTAGGCCCTAATGTAGCAATGTCTTATATCCTAAAAGCGTTTTTCTTGTGCAGTTTACTAGTACATCAGGGTACTGTTAGAGGGGGGAGGGTAATTGCATTTTTGGTGCAGAGTGAATCTCAGTTCTTATTTATAAGAAGGCTTTTTGATTAAATCCTTATAGCTTCCTAGTTCATTCTATTTTCTTTGCACTGTATTATGAACAATAAGATGATTTTACTTCAAGGGAGCATAAGATATTTTTCTTCAAATTAAATCTCCCTCATTCACATAAATATCAGCTGTGACAACATTTTTATATCTTCAGAGTTGTGAACAAATACTATGCAGATACGACCTGCTTGACTTCACGTTGCTGATCACCTTTAGTGGGAAGAGGAAATAAGATTATTTACTGAGAAGTTGCTTTTATGAAGGAACCAAAGAATTGTTGGCATTAACTTTACCAGAATTAATCGACTTCACTTATTCAAGAAGGTATATTAGTGTTATACCTGAAACTAGCATATTGTATGTGAGTTATATCTAATTACTAGTAAAAAGTAAGAAACTAAGTAAGTAGATATATTAAGTGCCTTTAATAGAATGGGGGCCCGGGTTACCAGGAGAAACTGCTGATGAGGGTGTGGCATGAGGTGGCGTCATTGCTGCGTTAGCACGAGCGCTATTTGCCGGTGGAACGGAGCACAGCGAGGTCTAAGGAGAGCTCAGAGCCTGGCTCTCGGGCGGAGGGCGTGGGGCTGCGCCCAGCTCTGTGGGACGGTGACTTCCCTGGAAGAGGGGCAGCGTGCATGCGTGTGGGCATTTCTGCTGAGGGTGGAATGGCAGTGAGGAGCGGGCAGCGGCCTTGGACATTTCAGCTTGGCTTTCTGGGCCTCAGGAAGCGAAGGACGTTTTAAGCAGAGGTGCGACTTGCATCTGGGAGGCCTGCAACATTTGAGCGTTCACATCCGTTTTCAGATGCATCCCCAAAATATCGAGATGTGGCGAGGGAGCTATCCAGGAATTGGGAGAGCTTAGTAACCTTACATTTCACCAGGGTAGTAGTTTGTCTTCTGCACGGGCATGTGCGAGGCCTGCCCGGGTCCCCGTGGGACACCGGAGCGAGGACGGCGTCCACCCCGCGCGGCCCGGGCAGGTGAGGAGAGGTGGAGCGCTGAGTGCCCCTGGCAGAGCTCAGTGAGCACCGGACCCGGGAGGAGGTGCCCCGGTGAGAAGGGAGGGCGGCCGCCTGTAGGCACCTCTTTCCAGAAGTTTGCGAAAGGGACATGGGGTGCAGGCAAATTTGCTTATTTTGTTAGATAACAGAGATTAAGGCCTTACCAGAATCTTTTACTGAAACCTTATTGGAAAGTTAAACTTCAGAATGTTAGATGCCTTTCTGACAGCAAGTCCAAGCTTCTCGGAGGTGAGAACAGGCCAGCGGGAAAGGCGGGCTGGGCTGTGCCGGCAGGAATCCCAAAGGGGAGCCCTGGCCAAACACACCACCTCGGCCCTCTGTCTTTCCTCTGCGGAGAAGTGGCTGTGCAGGTCCTCTGCCCGTTTTTCAGTTGGGTTGTTGGTCTTCCTTTTGTTGAGTTGTATGAGTTCTCTATATGTTTTGGAAGTTAACCCCTTGCCAGGTGTATCCCTGGTGAGTATGTCCTCCCATGCAGTGGGCTCCCTTTCATCATGATGCTGGTCTCCTTTGCTGTGCAGAAGCTTTTTATTTTGATGTGGTTCCATTTGTTTACTTTTTCCTTTGTTCTCTGGCCCTAGTTGATATACCGGTAAAAATTCTGGTCTGTTAGATGTCTGATATTTTGCTGTCAATGTTTTCTTCTAGGGTTTTTATGGTTTCACGACCTACATTTACGTCTTTTATCTATTTGCAGTTTATTCTTATTTTCAGTTTTTTCCTGTGTATGGTGTAAGTTGGTGGTCTAGTTTCAATTTTTTTGCATGTACCTGTCCAATTACCCTAATACCATTTATTGAAGAGACTGCTTTATTCCATTGTATGTTCTTGTCTCCTTTGTCAAATATTAATTGAGCATAATGGCTTGGGTCAATTTCTGGGTTCTCTGTTCTTTTTCATTGATCTGTATGTCTTTTCTTGTGCCAATACCAGGCTGTTTCTATTACAGTGGCTCTGTAGTATAGCTTGAAATCTGCTATTGTGTTTTCTCTACCTTTGTTCTTCTTCCTCAAAGTTGCTGTGGGTATTTGGGGTCTTTTTTAATTCCATATAAATTTTTGGAAAATTTGTTCTAGGTCTGTGAAATATGCCATAGGCTTTTTGATAGGAATGGCACTGAATCTATAGATTGCTCTGGGTAGTATGGACACTTTAATGATGTTAAGAGGCACATAAAAAATGCTCAACATCACTAATTGTTAGAGATGCAAATTAAAACAACAACGAGGTATCACCTCACACCTGCTAGAATGGCTACCATCAACAAAAAGTGCTGGTGAGGATGTGAAGAAAAGGGAACCCTAGTGCACTGCTGGTGGGAATGCAGCCGCTATGGAAAAAAATGGAACTGCCATTTGACTCAGTGATCCCACTTCTAGGAATATATTCTTAGAAACCCCAAACACCGATCAGGAAGAATGTATGCACCTCTCTGCTTATTGCAGTGTTATTTACAACAGCTAAGAGCTGGAAACAGCCGAGTGCCCATCAGCAGAGGAGTGGATAAAAGCTGTGGGGCATCTGCACCAGGGAGCACTCTGCATCCGTAAAGAGAAGGAGCTCTCGCCGGCCTGTGTGGCCTGGTGGTTGAGCACTGACCGGTGAGGTCATGGTTCAGTTCTCAGTGCGGGCACATGCCTGGGTGGCTGGCTCAATGCCCAGGAGGAGGCGTACAGGAGGCAGCTTATAGATGATTCTCTCTCATCATCGATATTTTTATTTCTCTCTCCCTCTCCCTTCCTCTCTCTAAAATCAATAAAAAAAAAAAACAAAAAAACCTTAAAAAGAAGGACCTCTTGCCCTTTGAGTCAGCATGGAGGGGCCTGGAGGGTATTATGCTAAGTGAAATAAGCCAGTCAGAGAAAGACAAGTATCACATGGTCTCACTCATATGTGGAATCTAATGAACAAAATAACCTGATGAACAGAATGGATCCAGAGCCATGGAAGCATGCAGGGGTGGAGGGAGGTTAAACAAAGAACTCACACGCATAACCGTGTTCACAGGCAGCAGTGCGGGAAGCCTGGGGAGGGGCGGGAGCAGGGCGGAGGGGTCAGTGGAGGACGGGACATCTGGGCACGTCCAACAATAAAGATACATTTAAAAAGCAACAACGAACAGCCACCTGGGCCTGGCGCTCTGGGGCTTTTGGTGTAATAGCGCCAGCTCCACAGACCCAGCGCGGATAGCTGCCCGTGGTGTGTGAAGCGTGTGTGGTGACTGGTAGTGAACGTGCTGGACAGATTTCCATGGAAGTGTGGTGGTCAGCTGAGCCCGAGGCCTGCTGTGTCCCCCCCGCCCCCCCGCCCAGAGGGCTTCCATGTGCCTCTCCTTTTTTGTGAACGTCCTCCCAGCCCTTTCCTAGGACAACACAGGTTGGTTTCTGGTGTGTCTTGTCCTAGGAAGTGAGAGGTGGGGAGGGAAACTGCCTCCCTGTGTGCTCTCAGGTTTTCCTGTGGGCTTCCTGGCACCACCACCGTCGTCTGTCTTCGATTTGTCTTTAACTGGAAGCATTTGGTGCATTAGCTCTATTCTGTTACCTATCAAAATGGTCAGATTCGCAGGCAGCACGTGACAGAGGGAGCCCGCGGCCTCTCCTGTGTCAGTATGAGGCTCCCTGTAAACACTGGGCAGTTTATTTGCTTTCCTGAGGGTGTGCTAAGTGAGGCTGCAGTTAGAGTGGGATGGCCTAGCACTTAGGGCTGCGTTTATTAAATAAATTTGTTCTCCGACTCAAGTGTTAAGTATGCATTATGAAACCTCCAAGCCAATTTCGGTGATTGCAATGTGCAAATATTTTTTAAATTATGTAATTAAATAGGACTTGGCCTGCAAAGTCCACCAAAGTAATTTATTAATTGAATCGTCTGATTTAATTGTGTGTTATTGCCATGTGTTGGGGGCAGTGGGAGCACCCCTTCAGGGGACCCGGCCAGGCCTGAGGCAGGGTCTCTCCCAGGCCCCATACCCCTGGCCTGGCCCTGGCCCAGAGGGCAGGGTCTCTCCCAGCCCCCCCCCCCCCCCCGCAGCCCTGAGGGCAGGGTCTCTCCAGGGTCCCCACCCCCCCTGGCCCAGCCCAGAGGGCAGGGTCTCTCCAGGGTCCCCACCCCCCCTGGCCCAGCCCAGAGGGCAGGATCTTTCCCAGGCCCCGCCCAGCCATGTGGGGCTGTGTTAACCACTTCTGTCTCTCCCCAAACTCTGTTTTCATGACTCTTGATTTTAAGGAAAAAGAAAAACATTCTTGCTGGGTAGAATTATTTGTCATTCATTCTCTCTATTACTACGTTATTGAAAAATGAATCACTCTTTTCTTTTCGGCTGTGCCCTGGGTACAGGCTTACATAGAGCGTGAGCCTGGGTCCATGTGCTACGGGAGCCGTGGCTGGAGCCGCCGCGTCTGTTTCCTAGAAATGTCACTTAAAGGCATTGTGGTTTCAGAGCAGCAGCTGTGACTGAAAAGTATGTAAACTAAGCTGTTCTTGCTCATATCATTTTTATATTCTTATGTCAGACCAGAAGGCTGCTTTAAATTTATTTTTCATTGTGTATTAGTTCTAGAGCCCAATTTTTTTCCTTCCTTGGGAACATATGTTCTTTGGGACGTGTGATACTCAAGCGCTTAAAAAAAATACTAATTGTAGGTAAAATAACAATGCTGGTAAAATAGTTTCTTCTTTGAGTATTATATTTAGGAAAAGGTTAATTTTAAAAATTAACTCTCACAAAGTGCAGTTTGGGGGGCGAGCATCTGTGTTTTAGGAAACGAAATAATTTAGGCCCACGGTACTAAGTCACGTGAAAGGCAGTAACTTTGAGCAGCCCAAATAGCTTTCCCAGAAGGAAAATATTTTTCACGTTAAATATAGTTTATGTTGCTACTTTAGAGCGCTCCTTTCCAGTGGGCCGTTTACTTAACCCTCAGTTAATATTTCCATATAGAAACGCCTTTGTCTCCAGGGCTGGCTTTGCAGATTCCCATTTAGTGTGCGGTTGTGTGAGTATTTATTCAGACCGTGTGGTACCCCACACCTGATCGAGTGACCCGTGGCGTCATGCGAGCTGGCGCGGTTTGGAGTGGCTTTTGAGTAACGGCGGCCTCGCGGGCGGAGGCGGAGGGCGGTCACGGGAAACGCGCCGGGCCTGGGCGGCAGCCCGTCTGATGGCGCAGCGCCGCTGTGCACGTTTGAACACGGGACAGAGCAGCGTTCCTTTTCCTGAAGAGCTGTAACCGTGCAGCAGGAAGCATGGGCTGTAGACATTCCGTGGGCAATAGGATTTGATTACAGGTGTTGATATTTCCCTCCGAGCTCAGGGTCTCACTTGGGGAGTGCTCCACAATGATGTGTTTCTTTCCAGCCTCTGGAAACAAATGTAAGCCTAGCAGTTTGCCTTGAGGTGAGCACAGGCCCTCCGTGTGGATGCCGCAGGTGAGGGAAGTGCCTTGAAGAGGAAGGCGGCCCCTCAGGGTGTCACTCTGCTGCCACAGCCTGTCTGTCTCTCTGTGCCCTGCGGGGCTTCCTCCAGGGCACTGCCGGCAGTACATTGGTGCATAGGTGCGTAATGGCCTTGGAAAAGGGCCTCTCGGAGCATGGGGTGATGGGTGCAGCTCAGGCCCTGGCCATCAAGGATGGACACTGGGCAATCCGCTGCACCTAGGAGGGTTCTGGGAAGTTCAGGGTGGTGGCCAAATGCTTATTCAGACAGACAGCTTGGGGCAGGCCGCTTCCCAGCCAGAGCACAGGTGTCTCCATCTAACCGCTCCGTCAGGTGACCACTGGGTCCGCTGGGCATCAGCTCTGCGAGCCACTCCTTGTCCCCCCAGGGATCGAGCCTGGAGCCTGGAAGCGGCTTAGCAGGTCCTTGCACACTTGCTGGAGAAGGAGAGGGACGGAGACTCCTGCCTTCCAGGGAAATGCTCCCTCCACCTCCCCTTGCTCCTTGCCTGAGGTGGGAAGGATCCCCTGTCCACTTCACACCAGAGGTGATTAAAGGAAGTTCTTAGAAATAAAGCCTAGAGGAGGTGGAGAGGTGCCTGGAGTGCTGACTGCTGAGGACTCCAGCTTCAGGTGACAGGACTGGTTCCGGCCACCACACTTTCTAGCTGTTGCTTTTCCTCCTTTGCCAGCTTCGGAGGCCTTGTCCCTGCTCCCCTCCGCGCCCCGGGGTGGCCTCAGTCACGGCCGCCCCTCCCCAGAGGGGGGCTGGACTAGACCCTCGAGGTACCTTTCAGCTCTGACATGTGTTCGTTCTTCCCCCTCGTCTGAGATCTTTCCCATCTCGAGCCCTACTCCTTCCACTTAGAAGTCTGGGTCATAAGCTGGTGCAGGAGAAACCTGAATGGTGGCCGTGAAGACACAATACACCTCACTTGGTCCCCTGTCTGTTTTGGGGGGACATCCTTGTCTTTTGTCACAGATAAAACTTGGTCAAGGAAGTTCTGGTAAAATAAATCGGCCACTTCGGATCTGAACGAGGTGAGCACTTTTCTGTTACGATGAGAATGAGGGTGAGGGTGAGGGTGAGGGTGAGGGTGAGGGTGAGGGTGAGGAGGAGGAGGATGAGGGTGAGGGTGAGGGTGAGGAGGAGGAGGAGGAGGAGGAGGATGAGGAGGAGGAGGAGGAGGATGAGGATGAGGATGAGGATGAGGATGATTTCTGACACTGTTAAAGCGAGGTGGGGCTCCCCCGCCCCTGAAGGAGCTCACACCGACTGGACGGGCGGAAGTGCCTTCGCAGGGAAACAAAGGCCTGCTTCCCAGAGAGACCTGCTTCTGTAGGAAATGAGGAGACGTCCCCTCCCGGGGCCAGGTGTGCATGAGCTCAGTGACCCTCACCCAGCCCCGTTCCCGCTTGTAATTCTTCTGAGGCAGAGTTCAGCCAAGTCAAAGAAACATATTATGCAAGGTGGGCTCAAAGGCATTTCAAAAACAAACAAGCTGTTGAAGATCCTAAATCAGTCACAGAATCTATGCACAGACTTGAAACCCAGGGAACTGCACGGAGCCGGGGATCGGACGGTGTCCTCTGCCTCCTGTGAGCGTGTCCCCGAGTCCGTTTTGGCCGTCAGCGGTCAGGCGGCTGACACCAGGCGTGGGCTGTAGCTCCTTTGCAGGGAATGGCTTTCCCTCCACGGAGGCAGGTGACACCACAGCCCTGTGCCTACGTCCTGCAGCGCACAGTGAGGGAAACGGTGCTTGGGTTTTGTTTTAGACTCTGCTCCTAGGAGTTTACAGTCTGAGGCCGTCTCTCCTCCCGCCTGCCAGTCCGCGGGGCCTGGGGCTCGGGCGTGGGAAGGGCGGGGCTCGGCCCTGCTCCCGCCATGTCTCCTGCACTTACGTGTGCCAGGCACTTCTCTAAGCACTTTTTTTGTGTTGAGGCATTTATTCCTCAAAAGCGCATTGCACACCGTGAGCAAAGCCTCGTCATGGATGAGCGACTGGGGCAGAGCGCAGGGAGCTGCCTCCGGCCGGCGGGCGCCAGGCTGAGTGTGGAGCTCAGGCGCGTGAATCCACGCTTCAGGGTGTGAACGGGGCTAGAAGGCGCTGTGCCCTGCGGCCTAAGGAAGCATCAGGAAATAGGATATTCATCCTGCACACCCTCGCCTTGCCTCCCCCCCCCCCCCCCCCCCGCGCCCCCTGATTTAAAGCCTTTCTGTTTTGGTTGTTTTCACATTGCAGCCTGTTCGCCACTAAGCACTGGGTGTCAATCACTGGCATCGTTACAGCTTCTCCTCCATCAGCTGGAACTTTAACTGACTGTGGAAGGCATTTTCCGCGTGGAAAGTAATTGCAGAACGCAGGAGCAAGAACGGGGGCCTTGGGGTCGTCTTGGACTGCCCGCCCGGGGCCAGCGGTTCCTTCCAGGGACCTGGAAGCCCAGGTGTCCACTGGACACGAGCTCCTTTTGGAAGCTTACGCTCCCGGAGAGCAGGCCCCACCTGCAGCCCTGCTGCTCCCATGACGGAAGGGAGGGGCCGGCACAGCGCCAGGGCCCCTCTGGGAGCTGTGCCCTTGGAGGCCACACGTGGACCCGGCCCTGTCCCTGCACTTCTGCTCTTCTTGCCTTAGGAGCTGGACCCTGCTGCGCTGGGAGGCGGCAGCATCTCTCACAGCCGGGCCAGGCTTCTGCCCAGCAGCCCTTCTCCCCTCCGGGTCTGGGCTTTCGGCAGACCGCTGTGGTCAAGAGGCGCAGAGGCCCCTGGCCTCACTATTAGCATAGCACCCGTGGGTGCCAGGGGCCCACCAGCCAGGAGCCAGGAGCCGGCGGCGGGTCCCACCTCTTGTACCTGGCGGCGGGCGCTGCTGGTGGCAGGGAGGGAGGTGCAGCGCTCCGGGCGCCTGGCGCGGGGCAGGGTGAGTGTAGAAGGAGCTGCCATGGGCCTTAGGAAGAGAGGCCTGGGAACGGAAATGGGGCCGGTGCCAGGAAAGGCTGTGTCATCATCTGTCTTTTCTCTGGGGCCGAAAGGTAAGTTCCTACTTTCAGGTCACGCGCAAGCACTGTGGGCACACAGCTGGCAAGTGTGCAGGGCAAGGGCCAAGGAAGTCGGGGTGTGGTGCGTGCTGGGAGGCCGTGATTTCAGGGAAGGACTGTCAGGGTCTTCCCGACTGCCGACTAGGGAAGGTGTCTTTCCCCCAGTCTGTGTGCCACAGTGACATTTAACCGGGAGCCATGCACATCGGAGGGGAGCCGCCACACACTGCGGGGCGAGGCTGGACCGCAGCTCAGGCTGCCCCGTGCTCCTCGTTCCACATGAGTTACTGAGCAGCCGCGTGTTCTGTGCTGGGATGCAGCAGGCACGGCAGGTGACGTTCTTGCCTTCATGGAGTTTACATTCTGATATCTTGTTCCATACTGAGCTGCACAGTCAAATTAATGGGACAGGTCTCATCTGTAGCCTAAACGTTCCCAGGAACACCAACAAAGTCAGTTCAGCTTCGGGTCGGAGCTGCCAGGGCCAGATGTGCCCCTAGGAAGACTGTGTGAGGGCTGCCATGGGCGCCAGCGCCTAGCCTAGGCCAGTGGGCGGCCGCGAGCTGTCTCTGGCAGACACTGGGCTTAAACAGCTCGCGGAATCCTCAGCCCCAGCTGCATTCGCTGTGTGTGTCCCAGGGTTGCTGCCGCTGCCCTGCCAGAGCCTCTGTGGTCTGGGCAGAAACACCCAGAAGGGACCCAGAAACCAGCCCCTGGGGAATCTAGGCCGGCCTCCTGGTCCCGGGACACGGGGCTGTCGGGGAGGTGGGCAGCCATTGTCAGCAAGAAAGCAGAAGTACACCAGGCGTGGATGTCGTCACCAACCCTCCCGCAACACACACACACACACACACACACACACACACACACACACACTCCGCCTTGCCCGTCTGCCTCCCACTGAGGGGCTGCGGGACACAGGGCTGCCTCTGCCGTCCCGCAGAAAACGCTGGGCGGTCTTATCCGGCGAGTTCCATTAAAAGCCTTCATCTTCACCTTTGAAAGCAGTTACATACCTACAGACATGCCCTAACTTTTCAAATACCCATCTGCCTCCCCAAATAAGATGCGTGTGGCAGGATTTTGTAAGCGGCAGAGTTTCTGGTCTAGTGTGCCAGGCAGGCTCTGCTACACGGAGGGAATCATGGTTTTGATCATCCCGGGTCAGCAGGCTCTCGGGCCACAGCAGCTGTCGGTCATGGTCTGTGGGGTGAGCTGCGAGGAGAGTCCTGTGCGCACCTGGCTGTCCAGCCGATGGGGCGCGGGGAGACCACCACAGCCCAGTGCACCGAGAAGTAAAGAGTTAAACGGAGGAATCTTAGGGTTCTTTTTTTTATGTCCACATCTAGTTTCTGCTATAACAGAAAACACAAAACGGTGGAGATTAAGGTTTTGAAGGGGTTTCTCTTGAGCCTGAGCAGGTACATCCTGTGGGGACCTCACACCACAGGACAGGAGGTCCTCAGAGGGCTTCAGGGAGGTCCCACTCCGAGTGATGATAGCAAATACGGAGTCCGTGAAGTGGAGGAACAATTAACACGCCAGTTTCTGTGTAAAAGGCAGCCTTTGCATCCTCAGTGCATTGTGTGAATTTGCCGTGCAGGGGACCTAAGCGAAGCCGTTTGGTCCTGTGGCATTGGTGTGGGCTGGCCAGGCGGTGGGTGAGGGGCACGGGCCCAGCCTGCGGAAAGCCAGATGGCCACGGGACACAGCTTTTGTGTTCTTGTTTGCTCCTTAAAGCAGTTGCAGAATTTTGCCCTTGGCGATATTTTCTTCACGCTTGTATGTTCTGCTACGAATTTACTTTTGTCAGAGTACTTTGAAAGAAAAGCCTTGCTCTAAAAATTTATTTTTTACTTAAGTTATAAACTTGTGAAGTCAACAGTGTGTTCATAAAAATATTTCTTAAATGTTAAACATGTTAGTAAATGGTGGGGGATCAGCTTTTCTTTTTTCTTAGCACAGTGATTTCGACCATATTTTACGACAGTTCACGGAGAGAGTTTGCAATATGATGAATGTGGGCTTGATGATGTGTGAGTGGATGGACGGAGGCAGACAGCAGACACGTTGTTGCTCCAGTGGTAATGAAGCTTGTCTGATGAGAGCTTTAACTTTCTCTGTTACTTGTAGCCGAGTCTTGGGTTGTGGTTTCCCTGTTGTGTTTACAGCACATCTGACTTGGTGATATTTAAGTTAAGAGAGAGTCCTTTTGGGTAGGTTGGTGGGTTTTTTGCCTGCATGTTTGGTTGGCATTTATTAGAACTATTTATTACACCACCATTGAAATTTATATTTCTTTCTTACTAAAAGCAAATTACATTTTGCGATCACCGTGGCAGAAGATATTTAAGATGTTCTAACTGCTTATAAGGGATAATATTTTATCACTGAATGCTCCTAATAGGAATTGCTTTGGAGTTCTTTTTCCCCTTTGATAGAATGCTTCAGAATAATTTAGTGTCCTTTTCACAGCCTGCCTCTCTCTCTCTCTCTCTCTCTCTCTCTCTCTCTCTCTCTCTCTCTCTCTCTCTCTCTGTCTCTCTCTCTCTCTCTTCAAACATGAGCACAAATGCGGGGTCCATGGGCAATGGGCTGCCCTCCCGCTGCGCACAGATTTCCAGCTTTGCTGGGAAGCCGAGTCCTGGGAGAAAACAGGAAGCTGAGCCCTAACCTTATGGAGTCCCTGCCGGCTTAGTCACACGTCTGAGGCCGCTCCCGCCAGTAATGAGGCCGCTGTGTGCATCCTCTCTGATCAGCTCTTGAGTGTTTCAGTGAGTCTATCTTACACGTTATACGCGATAATCGGCAGACTTAGAAGGTCCCCATCTGGACTGGAGAGTTCTTTTCCTGGGAGATGTTTTGCCTGTTTGAGATAGCTCTCGCGTTTCATCATCTGTTCCGCCGAGATGAAGTGCGTATGAAAAGTCAGTGACTCTCAATCCATCTGCTGTTATTATTTTCCACTGATAATTGGCTCGAACAATGAAATGTCTGTGTCTGCAGCCTTTGAAACTGTACACCCTGTTTATTTCTGGAGGTCTCACTGCAGCCACCCCCTCTTCAGACTCCGGAGCTGGCAGGGAGCGGAGCCTGGGTGAGGGCCGCGGCTCTGACCGGGCAGCGCCGGGGGAGGGAGTGGGTGTCCTCCCGGGTCTGTGGGTTTGCTGCTGCACCCAGCACGCGTGCATCGCCGCTCGCGGGACCACAGTGCTGCACCCCTCGCCTGGACTGGCGTCTTTATTGCCCTGTCTCACTGCAATGTTAATTTAGTACAGTATCCAGTGGATCCTGTGGCATTCGATGCCACGGGTAATTGTGTAATATAGCCGCTTGCATCCAGGTTTGCACAGCGCAGAGCATTCCTCCAGCAGCGCCCCATCAGCTTGCTCTGCCGGCCCGGTTGCGAGCTGAGCTGAGCGGGGAGCCCGCCCGCCTGCCAGGCTCGCCTCGCCTGCCGCAGAGGCCCCTGTCCAGGGTCAGGTGGTCACACGTGGTTCTGTGGTTACTTTGCATCAGGTTAGTCACTGTCGTCGATGGAAGTTGGTTATCTAACACCTTATTGGAAGGTCATTTCAAGACAAGATAGTGAGCAGAACAGGTATCTTTAGTTTCTGTGGGAACCTCTCTCAGAGAATCTGTTTGATTCTTTAGGGCTTTAAGAATCTTTTAGTTTTGTTTCTTGTGTCCTCATGTTATGCCATGATACGTGTTTGAAATGGGCTTTTTGTGTGTTTGTAATATTTAAAAAACTTTTCAGTAATATTCTTTCGCTTTTGTGGTAAATTGCTGTAGCCAGAAAGTGGTATTGTAGTATCAACCCAATACAACTCGCCTTTGAACTCGAAGCCATCTGCTTCCCGGCAGAGACCATGGCGGCCTCCCCGAGGCCTGGCGGACCCCCTTTCTGACCCAGTCCTCAGGAGATCACACAGCAGGCGGAACCCGCTGAACACAACCTCTTTACGTTTCCCCCGAAGTCATTCAAACTGCCCAGAATTATTAACTTAATTAGGCGACTAGGACCAAAGCGTAGCCGACCGTACAGTAGAGTTGGGGTGAGTGAGCTGACCGCTCCCCGAGGAGACAGTGGGCTCCAGCACGGTGCGTTCTCCTCGTGCTCAAACCCCTGGTGTCCGAGGACGGTTATGCTGAGCAATGGCACACTTTCTGCCGAAATGGAGAGAATCGTAGCTGTCATCATGTTACGTAATTGAAATTGCAAGTGGCGAGCCGCGCAGCTGAGAGCGTCCTCTCACACGGGGGGATGTTTGTGAGCGAGCAGTGCGGTCATGGATGGGTGGCTTTCGAAAGGCGGGCATTTGGGATCATTTTTGAACGACTCAAATTATTTTCCTTAAATCATTTGTGAACTAAGGAGTGTAAAGTAGCATTTTTGTTTATTTTCTTTGATTAGATCGGTGTGACTATTATATGTGTGAGTGTATATGCCCATGTATATGCATGTACATAGTGTGTCTGGGTTTTATATAGGTATGTCTTCTACACCATAACATGGGCCTTACTCACGAGGATCGGTTTGCAATGTGTCAGAGCAGGGAAACAAGACGTGTACATCTGCCTTAAACTATGGCTGACCCTGAGGTCGCTTAGAACTCCCGGGAGGGAGCCGGCCCGGGCAGCTGGCGGCCCGGTGGGCAGCCCGTTCTGGCTGCAGTGGCTGGAGGTGCAGCAGCAGCACCAGACCCGCCCCCGCCCTCCCGGGAGTCAGTTCTTCACTAGGAATGAATGCAATCCATTTAATTGTTATTATAGCAACGTAACATTGAACCTTCTCCTGGGAGTCCTTGTCCCTGGGACTGGCCGAGGCTCCTGTCAGAGAGGACAGGTAGAAGGCCTGGCCCCTGATGGAGCCAGTTACTCATTTGCTGAGTGTTTGTGTTTATGCAAAGGGGTCTCTTCCTGCGCCTTGAATCTAGAGTCAGGCAGTGGCTTTGTTGTGCTTAGCCCACATACCTCCAGTCCTGGCTCACTCACCAGCCAGAGCCCCGGCTCCCACTGCCTGCAGTGCCTCCCTTACCAACTCCCACCTCTCCCCCTTGTGTGAAAATGCCCCTGGGCCCTCCCTGCCATGAGCTGGTAAGTGTGTGGGGAGCCCGGCTGATACTTTAGTTTCGTTTTACAAATGTTGAGAGGTGCCTTTGCTGCTCCTCAGGTGCCTCCCCACAGACAGCATGGGGCTCCTGGCTGGGTCACTCCCCGGCCCTGGCATGGACAAGTGCAGTTGCCTCTAGGATGTGGCTGAGCTCCGGACCGCGGGGAGGGGCTCCTGGGAACCTGGGGGGCGGGGGCAGAAAGAGGTGAGAGAGAACAGCTTTATTATTCTTTGTATTCACAAATCCTGTTTAGTCACTGTCCTGGAGAGAATGCTGCCATTGTTTGCTAAAGGGCTTCAAACAGGGAGTGAAGAGTGGGGAGCAGGAGCCCAAGGCTGCTCTGCAGTGCCCCTGGCATGGGCTCCATGGGTATTAATAGCACCCGGGCTGGAGGCCTGGGCCCAGCTCTGCGCGGGGAGGAACTGTGCCCCTGCAGGAGCAGCCCCTCTCGGGCCGGCCCGCGCCCTGGGTGCTCTAGGAATCGGGGTCTGGAGCTGTTGTTCTCCCGGGTCTCACCTGGACTGTCTTGTCACTGTTGTTGTGTGTTGGTTCTGTCCCGGTGCTTTCTTTGGAAATCACCATATTCAGAGGCGAATGCAATGTTTTTTAAACTGAACTTTAAAAAAGACTCAGAACTTCATGCACTGGGATCATGCTGGGGAGTGAGGGTGACTGCTTCCGTGTAGAACGCTGCCCTTTCAGGAATGAGCTGCCTCCGGAGAAGGGCCACAGCGGAGCGCCCTCCCTGCAGACGGTGCAGCGGGGGGAGTGGCGCCCGGGTCCAGGGGGCTCTGGGGCCAGTGCACTGGCCCGGGTTTGAATTACTCTTTTCAACAGAAGAGAGTGCTGTTCCCCCACAGGTGGGAGCTGTAAGAATTCAAATAAAAATGTACCAACCTGATTAAAATACGAGGGACTTGGGTCTTCTTGGGTACAAATCACTTTAAAGACTTAGAAACATTTATTAGCAGCGAGGCTGCTGAAGGTTTTTAATAATAAAATTACAAATACCCCATCTAATTGTAAGTATGTGACTTCTACGCTCAGCTTTGAAGGGAAATACTTTTTATGAGGAAAAGTAGCTGTCAGTGCTCCTTCTGTGACTAGCGCCATTGTATTCTTAAATTTTGATTGATAGAGATAATATTTTTCACTTAAAAATACAGACAGGTACTTAACTTTCCATGACAATAGCTATTTGCATTTCTTTTATCTTTTTGTTTAAGGTTTGTGGGGGTTGGGATGGATTTGATTATTAACTCTTATTGCTCACTAGAGGTAAATTTAAAACAAAGGCTTTGTTAGTGCTTCCAAGAGAAAGCAGCAAATATTGTTTTTAGATTTCAACATTTAAAGGCTGTTAAAGGATACTATCAACTATTTTCACATGGCCATGCCCAGGGTTTCACGTTCTCTGCACAGCCTGGTTTTCTGAATGAAGTGGGCCAGTGTGACTTGCTGGGCCTGCCAGCTGGAGGCTGCCCTGACCTCCGGGGCTGCCTGTTTCCTTGGCTCGCAGACAGGGCTTTCAGTCTTCCTTTAGATGGGCCCAAAGCTAGGAGAGCCCCGCGGCTGAGGAGAAAGGGAGTCAGATGTTCTTGCTGCATCAGGAGGGGCCCAGAGTGGGTGGGGTGGTGGTTCTAGGGGGGTAGATTTCTTTGGTAGTGAGAAGGCAGGGACGGGGCGTGTCCTAACCAGCCAACCCCTCCCTCCCAGTGGCCAGAGCTGCAAGGGTTCCTTGTCAATTCTTTTTTTTCCTTAACATATTTTATTGATTTCAGAGAGGAAGAGATGGAGAGATTGATAGAAACATCAATGATGAGAGAGAATCATTGATCCACTGCCTCCTGCACGCCTCCCACAGAGGATGGAGCCCGCAACCTGGGCATGTTCTTTGACCAGAATTGAACCCGGGACTGTTCAGGCTGCAGGCTGATGCTCTATCCGTTGAGCCACACCAGCCAGGACTCCTTGCCATTTCTTTCTTTTCCAGTCTCCTTCCTTCCTTCTTCTCCTTTTTCTTTTCTTCCTTCACTGATATTTTCCTTCTCTTTCTTTTTCCTTTTTATGTCTATAAACCTGACTCAGAATGTAACTACTTTCGAAGTTCTTTGAAGCAGAGAAACAATACTTTGGGGTTGATTTCTGCGTGGATTTTCTTACAACGAAGTGACCCTTGTATTACAGTTTTTCAGCCAGTCAAATCTGTGTTGACATGCTTCTATTTTTCTAAGAAATCTTTGATAAGCAGACATAAAAGCTCAGGAGTTCAGATTCACCGAGGAGACTGCGGTCTGTGGAAGCTGGCCCGTTTAGCCCTCCTGCCTTCTTGACGAGGGGTAGGCGTTTGATCGGAGCACTGGGGAGCGTAGAGCATCTGAACCTGTTCTGGACTTGAGGGGCAGGGATCCCCAGCCACACAGGGGCTCTGAGCCTCCGCCTTCACCGGCCGAGCTGGCTGGGACCCCCGCAGCCCCCGTGACATGACACGCAGGGTTCATAGCCAACGTGTGTAGGACTGAAGGTTGAGATGACATGTGCTGGCCTCCTTCAGTCACTGTCATGCAGTTGTGTGAAATGAAAGACAGGGCAGGAACCCTGATGCAGGTCATGCCTGGAGCTGCTGTGGAAGGAAGGGGGGATACTTTTAGTGGGAAATAGAGGATATACTGTTCATTTGCCGTCTTGGGAGATGCAATCACAACTCCACGTTTACCTGTACTTGGCTGCAGGCGGGCCATAGTGGTTGGCACTGTGCACGATTTTTCACACAGATTACATTAGGGTCAGTGTGTCCATGTGAAGTGTGGCACTGAAGTGCTGTGTTAACTGATGCAGGCTGCAGAGCACCGCCCCCCCCCCCCCCTGCCCCCGGCTCCTTCTGGGGGGAGGGGTTGGGAAGGTGAAGGGCACATCAACTTTCCTAACCCAGGGGGTGTGGGACTGCATTGATGTCTAGGTCAAGGTCCCGGGTCAACAATAGTTTCAGGTCAGTAACACTATAGCAAACAACAGTGAAGAAGCCACACGGAACAATTCTACACAGGGCCTGACGTGTAGAGAAAAGCATAAATGGAAATAAGTAATTTTTATTAACCATATCCCTGGCTCATGTTTACAACCTAAAACCAACAGGAAACTTAAGAAAGAGAGGAGAAGAAAAAAATGCAATTCATACGTCGACTGCATTTTTTTAAGAAGACAGGGGGCTGGAGGACAATATTTTTCTTGTATCTTTTTTTTTTTAACCTAAACACTTCACATAATCATTTGAGTTTTAGATATCATCATGCTGCCAGTAGCATTCAGATAAATAGTTGACAGATTTGATAAGCAAATTTATTGTTTAAAAAATAGCAAATACAGTTTTGGAAATAGGAGTATGGTACTTTGTGAAGATGAAATACAAACTTTCCTCTGGGTGTCGATTCCGGTTCTTCTAGGCCCAGGCCTGGGCCCTGGCTACCCTATTATTGACAAATGCCACTCACTGTAGCCTGATGCCAAACAGAGCTGAGCTATTCATCTCTTCTCAGCAAAGCCAGCGAAGTATCTTTTAGATTACTTTGCTCATATATACTAACAACTAAAACCAACAAATAAATTAATGCGGGGTCAGATATGAGTATGCATTAAAATTTATGAACTTCAAAATGGAGGAAAAGATGGCTTGAATACCACTGCCAGTTTTTATGTACAAGTACAAATTAAACGCAACCAATTCTGTATTGCTTTAGTAATTGTAAGTTGGAGGACCAAATGGATAACTTTGTTATGATGAACCCCCCACCGCAGGGAAAAATTACATTTGTGGTATCTGGAGGGTGGGCAGCCTCAGTTTCTCCCCTTGTCCGCTGATGGATGATACTGTGTTGTGCAGAGAGGAGTAGAGGAACGGGGCCAGTACTTACCCGAAAATGTTCTGCAGGTTTGAACACAGTGTTACAGGTAACTTTGTTCCAAGTAGGCGTTTTCAGCAGTTTCTTTAAAATTAAAGTTTAATCAGGCCCAGTGGCTTGCCAGGCCTGTGTGACAGCAGCCTCACCTGCGTGGCAAAGGCTGATGCTGGCAGTGTGACTGCCATGCAGGAGGGACGAAGCCCAGTAGATAAACATGAGAATCAGCTTAGCTGCATTCGCTAGAGCACGTTTCCGATGAGAGGAGTGACACGAGGGGGCTCGCCCAGACTCGGAGGGTCTGCCAGGCTCCCTCACCTCCCATGGAGGCCCAGAGGGAGGAGCGGAGCCTCCGTGCGGTGGTCAGTGGCCTGGGGTCTGAGGGCTCCTCTGACGTGCGTGCGTCCACTGCTCCGCGTCCCAGGCCGCACTGCCATCGCTGTTTCCTGAGCACCGTTCGCTCGGCCAGGGTTCCCACCCCTGCAGAAACCTATCCTGGCACAAACACCAGCAGGAAAGTGCAGACTGTCATTTTCTATTTGAATTGTTTTGTGTAAAAACAAAAAGGTTTTGGGCAGGTTGCAAAATAGTAATTTTAAGTCCCAGAGCTAGGGTTTTCCCCCACCCAAATGGTGAGCATTTATGGTGAAAACCTCCAATTTCCTCTTAGAGTAAACATGAAAATTATGATTTCACTCAGAGCCTGCATTTCTTTCCAATCTTAATAGCAAGAATCTGCATACACTTGCTGGTGGAAATGTCATAAATTGGCCTTGTAGCAATTCCTCAAAGATAGCGCTCCCCCAGGGGCCCCCACAGATCTAGCCCCCTTGCAGCCAGCGTGCGCTCAGCGAGGCTGCCTCCCCTGTCAGGGCTGCAGCAGGAGCTGAGCAGGGAGACGCCCTGTGTAAACTCTAAAGCACTCCGTTCCATATCGTTCTGAAGAGTGAGCAAAAGGAACTAACATTTCAGTAAAGTGATGATACAATTTCACCGTCTTAGAAAATTAGACGAGCATTTGGCCGATCGATGTGGAATGAGTCCTGTTCCCTGTCGCTAACTTGATCTAAATTAATAAACAAATGTTTTTCTTTTCACTTGTGCCGTATGTTGATCCCAGCTCCATGGCAGAAAGGGGCAGCCTGCGAGGTTCTTAAAGGGCCACACTGTTTTGCATAAGGCAGCGCGCGTGCAGGAGTGGATGCGGGAGAGCGTGTTCATCCTTTCTTTGTGTTTTAGGGAACTTGCTTTCAACGGCTTAGTTCATCTGACACGGACCGTTTTTATGTAACTTATTTAATCTGGCAGAGACTGCTAAGTGGAAATATTCTGAGAACAGCTTCCACTCCCATCAGCCCCATCCCTCCCCACCCTGGCACTGTGGTGCTTACGTCCTTCCGAAAGGCCCAGAGTGGCCACAGCAGCTTGTCTGCGAGCGCTCTCTTCCAGAGGGAGCGAGAAGCCGACGCGTCAGTGCATTCGACGCTGAGGATGGGAACCAAACAGACACGCTCGCGTAGCAGTCTGCTTTCCACACACAGACCCGCGAGGCATGCATCACTCCACGCGAACATAAATTGACAGGCAGCAAGGCAAGAAGACGTTCATGAGTAACGTTTGAAACGTTTCACCTCGGCTTTTTCCATTGGAGTTGTCTTGTCCTGAAGAGCTCAGAGGCATGTGGTCCAGATAGTGAGGTCCTGGGACTTGTTTTTATTAACTCTGAAAGTCACTTGCCATTGAACATAACTGAGTCCCTTCGTTGTTTTTCTTGAATCTCCCAGGCAAGAGAGGTGGTTGCTACTTTCTGTTGACATTCAGATTTTGATGTTCTCTTTTGTTTTCAGGGTAAGAAGTGACCTTTTGAGGTGACTGTAACTGAAGATTGCTTCACAGAAGCCACACAAGGTAAATGCAGATACCATTAGTGGGATAATGTGTAGGGTAGTAGCTGTCACCTTTTAAGCAGCTTCAGTTCTCTTCTGATCTACATATTTACCAAATGGATGTGCATTTATTTGTGTGTAAGTATGTATGTGGCATATTTTGGGAAGTCATTAAAGAAGAGATCCCCTTAAGAAATGGTCCACAGAGTCATATTTCCCCCCAAATATCAAACTTTTCCCCTTTGTTGAAGCTGAATTTTTTTTGGGGGGTGGGGGTGGGGGAGTGTTGAGTTGGATTAAAGTTAGAGAGGCATGTTCACATCACAAAAGTGGCGATTTCATACAAGGAACTTGCTGCTAATAAGAGTAACGCGTGTCAGTGCTCTGAGCCGGTGTCATCACATTGATGTTCCTCGGGCGGCTTCGTAATCACCTTCTCTCAGAAACTAATCGTCAGGCACCATAGCAGCATGCCACGTTGCTGGGACTGGAGCGGCGTGGGCACAGGCCTGTGGTGTCAGCAGGAGACTGCCCGGTTCCGTGGCCTTGCTTGGCAATCAGATGAGAGATGAGCACTTGATTCTGAGCTAGAAGTTTTCCAGGAGACTAGTGTAGCTTGATGAGTTAAAACTCAGTGAATTTTCTCAGATGCACATTTGGGAGGGGACGAAAAGCATTCTGCTTGAAGTGATTATGGAAGCTACGTTTGGTTTTTTTTGATTCCTCAAGTACATATCTCATCACATACAAGTTAATCTTGCCGGTCGTTTCAACATCTCATGTTCCTCAAGTGGTGTCTTCATTTTGTTTTTGAATTATGGCCACTGAGCGTTCCATGCCCAGCGGTAGGTTGTGTGTGTCTTCGAACAGGCGCCGCGGCCGGGCTGCGCGAGTTCCCAGCCGCGTGGGTTTGAGCCTGAGATCAGGCGCCTTGCCCGCAGTTGGACAGGCCCGTGGTGGCCTTTCGAGTGGCACCGATGCTGGCACCAGCTGGCTTTCCATCTCACCCAGGGTGCTGGTGAGAACGCCCTTCAGAGGTGATGGTTTGTTTTTAAACTTGCATTTCAGCACATTGGATTTGGGCCAGAAAATCCAACCTGCCTCATCTCACCACCTTTGAGATGCGAGGACAGGGTCCTTGGCGGCCTGGCCAGCAGCGTGCTCACCCAGTCAGAGCGCGGCTTTGGGCAAAGCTCTTCCTTTGCCGAGACTCAGGTTTCTACTCTTGACAATGAAGTTCAGTCTGTTCTCAAGACTGCAGACTTGCCCGTGAGGCGCCACGCGGTAAATGCTGCATGTGGGCCGCCGCCTGTCAGCTCCTCAGCTCAGCTCAGCTCCCCTCGTGCCCCGGCCCCTGGGGCCCCTGGGGCCTCAGCCAGGCCTTCTCCTGCGACGCCCAGCCCGTCCAACGCATCTCCGGCCGTTAGCAAAGGTTTCTAGGGAGGCGAGGGGTTCTGATTAAAGCTGGAAAAGTGGTTGGACAGAGTTGTGTTGGCCCTACAGCTTCAAATAGAGCTTCATCGGGGGTTTTCTTTCTTTTATTGGCGGGGGGACTCACCCGTGAGCACGAATGATTTTCTTCTGACTTGATGTCTTGACTATGACCATGCGTACACACATGACCTGAACATGGACATGAGTGTGCAGAGTGACTCTGCCCAATTCTATAATATTGTTCAAAGTTAAAAATATCATGAGTTAAGGGAAAGTTTGGTAAAAATAAAAAAGTTTCTTAAATTTGTTATCAGTGTTGACTAAGAAAAAAATGCTTTTTTTAAAAAAGAACTTTGATTTTTCAATTGCAGTTGACATTCAATATTATATTATCAAAAATGTTTTCTTTATAATTACTGTCAAGAACATAATATATTATACAATATCCTGAAAATAAGGAACCCCTTCTTAAATTTCAAAAACACAGAAAAAGTTTGTCCTTCTGTACCTCCTTTTTTGACACAGAGTGAGCTGAATAACAAATTCACATAATTTTTGTTCCGACTTGACTGCTAGGAAGCTCAGAGTAAGAGTTTGTGCTCAATCTCTGTAGTTTTTTCAACTTTTTTGTTGATACAACTTTTTGTTGTTGATGTATTTTAAAATAAACTTGATTTTTTTCTACCCCCAGTTAGCATTTCATTATTTAACTTTTTTTTTTTACTTCTACAATATCAATTCCATCTGTGTTTTGACTCATTTAAATTTTACTTTTTAGAATTAAGTTAAGGTATTTAGACTCAAATAAATAATAAATGACATGAAATTTTTTACTTTTTAACAAGCTCAATGATCCTTTAAAACTAATCCATATATACCTTGATCTCTTATATGTAAGGCAAAAGGAAAAGAGCCTTGTTACAAATATAAAATCTAGAAAAAAATATATGCAGTGGATAGAATGATTATTGTTTCTTCCCAGTGAGTAGACCTTAAGCAAACATGAGCTCGTGCTGCCAGCAATGGTAAGAGCCCAGCCCTGCCCTCCACCTGTGAGGAGGGTGCCGATCTCAGCTGCCAGCGCCTTGGTGAACGCCCTGGCCGCATGTGAAACCTGGGAGGCATCAGCTGCCAGCAGAGCTGCAGGGAAATGTGCCTGCAGTGGCCTGATGGGAGCCCTGGCTCTGTGCATGAAAGTGGTCAGGCCAACACAGAAAGCCAGACGAAACCATTTTTCAAATTTAGTTACAAAGGCCTGGAGAATCGTAAATAACAGTCATCATACTTGGTAGTGGTACTAACAAGTTTCCCAGTAGATCTGAACATTTTATAAAATGGGTCTGGTTGCCAGCATTCCTGGCAATTATCATAATCCCCACTTTACAAACTGGAAAGGGGCCCCCAGATGAAAGGGAACTCCCCCAAGGTCATCTAGGAAGCCAGGCAGAAGGAAAGAGGCCGCTGGCGTCCTGCTGTGATGGCCTTTGGTTTGGCGAGTTAGTAATGCCTGTCTATCAGTTTCTCCCTGTGTCCCACTACCATTGGCAATTCATCCACATGCATTTTTGCTTCAAATTCAAATCCAGTTTGTAAAATTCACCATCTTGTATTCAATTCTGAATGGCATTGGGAGTCAGTGATAATAGTCAAGAAAAGATCATATAGATTATAATTAAATGGTTATTTTAAAACATCAGCTATCTTCAAACATTTTATCTGTTGGTTCATTTTTGTAATAGTCAATTCATTTGAGGGAAAGTGAACAATGTAAAGGAATGTGTAGTCGTCACAGTTTTTCTCCCATCCCCAGTTTGAGCTCCTTTTTTTTGTTAGATCAAGGAGTTACAGTGCATCCTTATCGATTCTACTCACCGTGTCTTACATATTGCAGATTATTTCTTGGCTACAAAAAAGCTAAAATGGGCTATTCAGCCATTTAAAATATATTCATTGGCTCTTTGGAAAGAGTATATGTATGTGATGTAAATATTTACGTAATGAAAATATTCCGAGTTAAATCTATTCAAAATGACCTCTTTGCAATTCAGCATTTGAATTGTGTAACTATTAATTCATGAAGCTGTTCTGAAGACACTGGAAGAGAGCGTCTCCACTGGCTGCCATTGGAGGAAAGTAGCAGGCAGTTCCTTAGGCACGGAAGCCCTCCTGCTTCCCGACCCTCCACAGCCACACACGCCAACGTGGCTGCACCAGTCAGGGCAAAGGCGCGGCTGTTGTAGCGCAGAGCCCTGGGCACACTGTGACCTCCCTGAAACACAAGCTTACTCTCTCTCATATAGCAGCTGGCCGGTCTGGCTTGACGGGAGGCCTCTCCCTCTTGTGCTGTCCTCTTCGGGGCTTGTCCTTATCTACGTGGTTGAAGCACAGTGAAGTCCAAACCAGCAATTTTTTTGAAGCAAATGAGTTAAAAATTGCACACACTATATCCATTGACATTTACTTGGAAAAAGTATCGTCATATGGTCACAAGAAGCTGCAATGGCTGCTGGGAAAATGTCTCTACCTGGGTGGCCACAAGTGTGGGAGAAATGGAGAACAAACAGATTTAAGGGGATAGTACAAATCAACTTGATTGGTTGAATTGCCTCAATCCAATAATTTCATTCCTTCCTTCCTTCATTCACAGGGATGTACATACTACTGCATACATGCATGAGCTCCTGCTGCAGATATTAATTGGTGCTGTGTGCCGGGTGCTGGCTCATAGCACTGTGTGGGGAGGGCACCGTTCTGTCCCAATCCTCAGAGGGCTCACAGTATAGAGAGGAACACAGCCATTAGGAAGGACGATGGCAAGTGCAGGAAGGGCAGGCACTGGTTGCTCTGATAATGTGCTCTCTCACAGGGAGACCCGGGTCTGGGGGTATGTGTTATAGCATTAAATGGATGCTATGTTGGATTAATTCCATTCTCTTGTACCTTTCATGCCAATGCCGTTGTGAATGCTATCAGGCATGTCAACTTTTTGGTAATAGCTTTATTGAGATATAGTCATACACAATACAATTCGCCCATGTAAAGTGTACTGTTCAGTGTTTTGAGTACATTTACAGAGTTTGCAACCATCATCACAATGTAGTTTTAAAACATTTTATCACCCCAGAAAGAGAGCTACCCATTAGCGGCCACTCCCCCAACCCAGCCCCTGGCAACAAAACTCTACTTTCATCTGTATAGATTGACCTATTCTGCATGTTTTACATAAATTGAATCATGCATTAGGTGGTCTTTTGGGACTCACTTCTTTCACTTAGCATCATGTTTTCAAGGTTCATCAGAAGCTTTTCAGTTTTTAACTGTTTTACAACCTCAGAGTTGTTTGAATTCTCAGTTCTAAATCCAACACAATGGTGGCCTGAAGTGCTCTCACAGGAATGGCTTTGTGGGGAAATTACTGTTTTCATGTTGTTTATATTTCCATAGAACTGACTTGGTCTCTCAACAGTTAAAACTTTAGGATTTAGATGCTTGCTTTTTAAGTTAGCTGTTTCTAAACATTGTTAACCATAATGCTAAACCAAGTTACCCCGTGAACAAGAGCTGTCTTTCCTGTATGTTACTTTCAAAGAAAAAAAATTTAAATACTGATTTCCAGAGAAATATGCTCAATACTGTTTTTTTTCAAGCATAAGTCACTTGCTGAAATGTACATGAAGGCATGTTTAGTAGTAAAGACAATATTTGCAGCAATTATCAAGTAGCCATATTTTGCACAGTTGAACAATAAAAAATATAAAACCAAATAACAAATGGTTTTATTCATTTTTTCAGAACGATGTTTTTGCTCTTCCATCTGCTAAGGGCACAAATATTCCAACTGTATGAGATTCACTTTGAGCATCTTATCAAGGAGTTCTCAGCTCAGGTGACAACAGCGTAACAGATGCAGGAATTTTTGCCCCCTTTTGGTTATTCAGAAACCTCCGGAAGAAACTTGGAGCCTAACTGTGCACCGACAATACCTCGCTTAGGGCAGCACACCTGCCAGACCTCACCTGCACAGCCCTGGCGCCTACTGACCTCCCGCACTTAAAAGAGCACGTGGCATGTTGGCAGGAGGGCCCTTATTTTGAGGCCATTTTAACAGTTGACCCTTTCTGCCGAGGGCTAAGTTTGGATTTGAAGTTCATGGTGCCTTTTTCAAAGACTGGTGAGTGGGATTCTGTAAAAATGAAAACTGAAGATTAATTGTTATACCTCTCTTTCCTTGATCTGAGCTGTTGTACTTCCATGTCAGTGGCATTGGGTGGGGAGAGAAAAATGAAAAACTGGACGTCTTTCTACTCAGTTCAAATGCACTCTTTGTGACGTGTGAAAAGTGTGCAGATCTCCCCTGAATGTGTTATGCGTGTCATGTATGATCAGAGGTGATCAGATGTTGTTAATTGTCGGGCAGGGCACTGAGTTAATTTAAAGGACCTTTTAGTGGAGAGAAGCCTGCATCATTCCCTGAGCTGTGCTGACCTTGGCCCTGATGATCATGGTTGTCAGTTCTTCCCCTGCCCTCCAGGCTCTTCTCCTGGGAAGTCTGTTCCCCTTTAAAGGTCCTGAGCACCCCTGGGGGCCAGACGAGGTGTCACTCATTTCAGATTACATACCTAAAGCTTATTTAGAACAGTGATTTTTTTTTTTTTTTTTTTTTTTTTTTTTAGAACAGTGATTTCAAAAGTGGGCATGGGAATCCATTTGTGGGTTAGGAACTCAATTTAGTGGGTCATGCCCAAAAGTATTTAAAGCAATTAATAAACTCACGTTGGAGTAGAGCAAGCCTATCCTGTCCACATGGAATCTACTAGGTGCATGTGGCTGTGAGCTCCTGACATGTAGCTAGCCCAGACTTCTATGTGCTGTTCGTGGAAAATCCCCAAAGTGCTTCAAAGTCTTTGTATGGGAAAATGAACGTGAGATATTTGAATAATTATTTTTATTGGTTATACATTGAAATGATTATATTTTGGATATATTGGGTTAAGTAAAATAAATTGAAATTAATTTCAACTGTTTCTGTTTACTTTTTTCAGTGTGGTTAAAGTTACATAAGTGGCAAGCGTTGTGTCTCTATCAGCTTGCTCAGATGATGGAGAGTATAGCAGTAAATGAGGTGACACACCCTCTGTTCAGATACGTGGCTCCGTGGGGTGGGGACTGGAGGAAAATGTAGTAAATAAATATGAGGGGATACGGGCTGTGGAGAAAATAGAGGAGGGTGCAGGAGGGGTTGCCACTGCAAATAGTCAGTGACTTTGAACAAAGGTTGAGCATATTGTAAGGAGAGCAAGCTGGCCAGTGTGGCCAGGCAAAGCCAGCCAGTGGGAGAGTGGAAGGAAGGAAGGCCAAGTAGCAGCAGGGCCAGACTGAGTCAAGCGTTGATTAAGGCTGATGGGACTTAGTCTTTCAGTGAAATATGGAGACTTTGGTGGGCTTTGAGGTGGGACAAGCTCTGACTCTGTTGTGCTGCTAGACTCGGGTGGTGAGACAGTAGGCAGGAAACCTGTTAGGAGGCCGCTGGAACAGTCCAGGGAGATGCGATGATGGCCAGGGTCAGGATGGTGGTGGAGGCGGGGAGGTGGCTACACTTGGGACTTATTTGAAGGTCGAGCCAAAGATTCCTCGGTGCAATCGATGTGGTGTTTGGAAGAACTGCACCCAGGATGGCTCCTGGGATGTTTGTCCTGGCGTTTGGCTCGTGCCTAGAAAGAGAAGAGTCGGGCAGAGCAGGTTCCGCTTCAGCTGTCCTGGGGGGTGGAGCTGCTGCTCACTGGAATAGGAAAGCCCGTGGGTCAGGGTGAGGGGCGAAAAGAGCCCACTTTCCCCTGTTGAAGATGGGAAGCAGGTCTCACGCAGGACCCTCACAGAAGGTGTAGGGCACGCTGCAGAGAGATTGTCCACGTGGGACAGACTGCGCTCAACTCCGAATATAGCATGGGAGCAAGGCGAGAGCAGGGGGTGGAAAACTGTTAAGAGGAAATGATCAGCGGGAAGGGGAGGGTCCTGGTTAAAGAGATCTACAGGATTCCTGATTAAGACAGTCCAGGTGACCCTAGCTGGTTTGTCTCCGTGGATAGAGCATTGGCCCATAGACTGAAGGGTCCCAGATTCCATTCCCATCAAAGGCACATACCTTGGTTGCAGGCTTGATCCCTGGTCCTGATTGGGGCGCGTGCAGGAAGCAACCAAACTATGTGTTTCTGTCTCTCCCCCTCCCGTCCTTGCTCTCTAAATATCATTGGCTAAATATCCTCAGGCGAGAATTCACCTCCACCACTAAGACAGTCAGGTGCACAGGTGCCAGTATCCTGGGGGTGGGGGACAGGAGGGTAGGACTTGATCAGGTAGAGGGCGACCCGATGTGGGGGTGGGCTTCTGGTTGAACTGAGTGGGTAGGATTCTTGCTAAAACTGCCTTCCACACGGCAGTGCACGTGTTCAGGAGCATGGCTAACGTTTGGGTAAGCGGTCACTGTCAAGAGCGGTTGAGGGAGGCAGCGGAGACCAGGAGGGCAGGCTTGAGCTCTTGACCATTCACGCAGGTTGAGATGTCAGCCGCGTGCTCCGATACGTGGCTCTAGAAAGCTCTCGGAGGCCCGGGGAGGGTTTCTGAGCGCGGGAGCGATGCGCACAGGCACGAGAGCGGAGGAGCTCGCTGAGGAAGCCAGGGTGTGGGACGATGAGAGGGCTGCCAGGGGTGCGTTCTGAAGCCAACACCATCCAGAGGCTTGGGCACAGGTACCAGACGGAGGCCGGTGGAAGGGCCGACCCTGTTGGAGGAGGGGAGCCTTGTCCGCCGGAAGCGCTGCAGGAGTCAAGGACAGTGATGACAGAGAGCTGACTTGGGGCTTGTCAGCATGGAAGTCATAGTCAACTGTAACATGCCAACGTATCTGACTCTCACTCTTGGAACATACACTGGCTTTGTACTACGAGCCTGAATAGGAACATCAGGCCTCTTGAGTGATTTCCCCAGGAAGAGTGCCTGCTCAGCACACGTGCCCCCACGCCTTGCAGCCCGCTGGCCGGGGTCACAGTGCAGCTGTGGGAAGGGAACAGAGAAAACCTCACTGCTACAGAAAGGGAACCTGCGCGCTGTGCCCTTTTGAGTCAGTCTCTCATCCGATGGTTTAGATTTTAAGTCTAAAACAAAGACAGGGCAAAAGGGGGATATACTTGCATCTCTAACTTGAAATATGTTCTTTTTAATCATCTGAAGTATATCACAGCTTGTTGTGGTTAGCATCATCTCTAGATTAGTACAGCGTTCGTTAGTTTGTGCCTGGGCCGCATGTTAGTCTGTCACCTTTACCGTATACTAATATAGGTAGTCTCTTATGGTTCATCCATCTTTCAAATCAGCTAAAAGCATCAAAGACTCTAGCTTACTCAACATTCTGAAGCACAGTTGACCATTTTTGAGATTTCTCAGGCTGGTCCCAAATCTTCCAGCATCTCAGAAATTGTAAGTAAAATAACAAAAAACATGTGTTGTCCCTACTTGGATAATAAATACTACTAAGAAAGGATTGGATGAAGGGAGAACATTTCTTCCTCTTTGTGAGAAAAACATGTAGGTGTGTTTTTAAATTACAAATTTTTAAATTATAATTTTTCATTATAAAATGTTTTTAGGAGAAATTAAGGAAGCAATGCAATGTCACTTGTGGCCTCATCTAGATAGTTGAACATTTTATCTGTATCTTGCCAATATTTTGTGTGTGTCTATATGTACATATATAGAGACTTGTACTGTATGTACTCTTTTGTTTCCTGCTTTAACAGTAATACCCCAAGTGCTTCCCCAGCTCTAACATAGCGCACGCACGCACGGCTTTGCCAGGGGCCTTGATGCTTCTGTTGCCGTGGCCTGTGCTGCAGTGGCGGCCTTCCGGTCCCTCCCAGTCAGAGGGGCCTGCTGGCGGCCACCTCGGGAGAGCTCCGTCTCTTGATGAGCTTATAAATGAGGTTGTGAGTTTCGATGGCCGCCCACTCCCTCAACTGTGAAGCCACGTTAAAACCCATCCAAGGCACGCAAGTCCTGCCCTGCGTTGTTCTGTGTTTTCCGGGACAATGCGAGGCACCGTTTACATTAACTGTTTGCAGAACTTCTAGACTTTAGGTTGCCAGGCAGTTCTCTTTACTGGTCTGAATTGTCTCTTGATTTCCAGCGCGTGACCAGGAATGTGTGTCCTTGCGGGGGCGCAGCCGGGCTCTCCCTCTCCTTCGCTGATTATCCCAAACCTCAGTCCTTCGCAGGTCCCTGAGCAAACCATTCTTTAATGTGTCTGCATCTACATCTCCACATTTTGCTTTGGTTGGGTTTTAGTCAGTTTACCCTGGAAAATTAGCACGGACTCACGGCTTTTAGAGCGTAGCAGCTCAGCTCTCTGGACTGCCCATGTACTGAGTTCTTACGAGGCTCGCCGTGTCCCGCTCTCCTAAGGCCCTTGCACCTTCAAGTTCTAAAGTCCCCAAATGGCCCCTCAGTGACAGCCTTCGATTTGTGGCTGTGAGAGGACGAACTCAGGAATGTTAGACTCTCTGGTCCGTTCCTTGTAATTGACTGAAGGTGAAACTGAGATCCTGAAACGGGAAGTGACCTGGCCCAGGCCACAGCGCGCGGCCGCCCTCTGTATGGGGAGTCCCTGTCTCTTCTCCTGCACCCTTTCCTTCCTTCCAAGGCAGAATACCAAAAACAAGTGAAACAATTCCAATTTGACCATCACAAAGCTGACTGTCCAAGAAGTAAGTCCCTGCTGGAAACCCAAGCGTGTTTCCTTGGGGACACGGCCCTTTCCGCCTGCGTCCCCGCTCCTCCCCTCCGGCTCGCTGGAGGGGAATCACCCTGTACAGGTGCTCAAAACGTAAGATCGAGCGTCCTCAAGACCTCAGTCTCAGAACATGCCCACTGCCCTCTCCCTCTTCCCTCACTTCCTCCTCCCCTGCTCTGGACCTTCTATAGCTTCTAATGCTGCTGCCCTCCCCCCCACCTTTTTGTCCTTTTAACAAGGCCCTGTGAAGGTCTGTGCAGCGCCCCCTGCTGGTGGAAACTGTGTGTAAACAATTGGGTGTCTGTTTCAGAAGTTGGGTTCCGCTGTCCTCTTGGACTACTCACACCTGCGCCCCTACCTCCCTGTGACCTGTGTTTGCTCGAGGGCTGGGGCGCGGAAGGGCAGTGGCGTGTGTGCGTCTGTGTCTGGGTGTGAGACATGCCCAGCAGACATGTGCGTTCCGTCAGATGTACGCCCAAATGACTTCCTCAAAGGTCTGTGAAATGGACTGATTTTAAAAAGGGTGGGGGGAATTTTTGCCTGTTGTTTGGGTTCTGCTGCAGTGGGTATCAGCTGATACCCCAGAACTGTGCCTCTGTTTGTTTACAATGTTCCTGGAGGGCGTCTACCTGATCACTGGGTCCCAACAGAGAGAGTCCAGTAAGCAGGGAGCCCAGGGAGCTGTCTGCTGGAGTGTCGTCCTGTACACCAAAAGGTTATGGGTTCGGTTCTCAGTCAGGGCACATACCCAGGTTGCAGGTTCAATCCCTGGTCCAGGCACGTGCAGGAGGCAGCTGATTGATATTACTCTCTCTTCGTAGAATCAGTAAAATAAAACACTAACCACATATCCTCAGGTATAAGGATTAAGTTTAGACAAGGAAGCCCAGGTAGAGTGCATGTGAAAGGTAATGGGGATTTGTTTTTTAGCCAGAAGATTGTTGACTCTTGACTCAGGTCACACACGCAGTAGCAGCCATCAGCTGTTGCCTCCAGGGGTTTTACTCATCGGCTGCTGAAGTGTGTGCAGCATTGTTTGTGGGAGCAAAAGCAGTGCAGTTCCCTAAATGTCTGTCCGGAGGACAGGGGGAAACCAGTGCACATACAAAACACATATGATTGTATGTGTAGAAGTTTCTGGAAAAGAGACCAGACTCTGCTACCAGAGGTCCCCCTGGGAAGGGAAGCTGGCCTTTGGGGGTTAGAATGAATTTTCCCCCTTTCCTGTGTGTACTGTTGGGCTATATGTGAGTATAATAGCCTTTAGACATAGCTGTTCTTAGATGCCAAAGAGGAAACCTCAAGGGCACAAGCCTGCTGAAAAAACCGGATACTGAATTTTGGCAAGCTCTCTTTTAAAGCCTTGCTTTTAGTAAGTGTGAAATCAGGTGGGATAGCTGATTGATTTCAAAACCCAGTGATGAGAAACAGTTGATTCAGCCCAGACCAACCACATTCTCACTTCAGACTACCAACTTTTGTGACCTGTCTCTTGTCAATGCTCATTTATTGATAGACTTCCATGGTCTGTGTGTCACCTAGAACATGTTTTATTGATAGACTTCCATGGTCTGTGTGTCACCTAGAACAAGGTTTTATTCATAGACTCCCACGGTCTGTGTGTCCCCCAGAACATGTTTATTGATAGACTTCGCTGGTCTGTGTGTCACCTAGCACATGTTTTATTGATAGACTTCCATGGTCTGTGTGTCACCTAGAACATGTTTTATTGATAGACTTCCATGGTCTGTGTGTCACCGAGAACATGTTTTATTGATAGATTTCCATGGTCTGTGTGTCACTTAGAACATGTTTTATTGATGGACTTCCATGGTCTATGTGTCACCTAGCACATGTTTTATTGATAGACTTCCATGGTCTGTGTGTCACCGAGAACATGTTTTATTTATGGACTTCCATGGTCTGTGTGTCCCCTAGAACATGTTTTATTGATAGACTTCCATGGTCTGTGTGTCACCTAGCACATGTTTTATTGATAGACTTCCATGGTTTGTGTGTCACCAAGAACATGTTTTATTTATGGACTTCCATGGTCTGTGTGTCACCGAGAACAGGTTTTATTGATAGACTTCCATGGTCTGTGTGTCACCAAGAACATGTTTTATTGATAGACTTCCATGGTCTGTGTGTCACGTAGCACATGTTTTATTGATAGACTTCCATAGTCTGTGTGTCACCTAGAACAAGGTTCTATTGATAGACTTCCATGGTCTGTTTGTCACCGAGAACAGGTTTTATTGATAGACTTCCGTGGTCTGTGTGTCACCGAGAACATGTTTTATTTATGGACTTCCATGGTCTGTGTGTCCCCTAGAACATGTTTTATTGATAGACTTCCATGGTCTGTGTGTCACCTAGAACAAGGTTCTATTGATAGACTTCCATGGTCTGTGTGTCCCCTAGAACATGTATTATTGATAGACTCCCATGGTCTGTGTGTCACTGAGAACATGGTTTTCTTGGTAGACTTCTATGGTCTGTGTGTCACCTAGAACATGTTTTATTGATAGACTTCCACAGTCTGTGTGTCCCCTAGAACATGTTTTATTCATAGACTTCCTTGGTCTGTGTGTCACCTAGAACAGGTTTTATTGATAGACTTCCATGGTCTGTGTGTCACCGAGAACATGTTTTATTGATAGACTTCCATGGTCTGTGTGTCACCTAGAACAGGTTTTATTGATAGACTTCCATGGTCTGTGTGTCACCTAGAACAGGTTTTATTGATAGACTTCCGTGGTCTGTGTGCCACCTAGCACATGTTTTATTGATAGACCTCCGTGGTCTGTGTGTCACGGAGAACATGTTTTATTGATAGACTTCCGTGGTCTGTGTGTCCCCTAGAACATGTTTTATTGATAGACTTCCATGGTCTGTGTGTCACCGAGAACATGTTTTATTGATAGACTTCCGTGGTCTGTGTGTCACGGAGAACATGGTTTTAGTTGCCGCCCATCCTGGCTTAAGCAAAAAGGGACTGAGTGGGTCAGGAGTGGGCCTGGCTGGACATGATCTAAGCCCTCAAGCCCATCCTTACATTTCTCCCTCTGCTTCCTTCTCTGTTACCCCATTCCTAGTGAACCCCTTCCTGGTGGCAAGTGGCTCAGGCAGCTCTGTCTGTGCCGCTTCTCAGCTCCAAGAGTCCAGACCCTTGGGAATTTGCTTTCAGGCTTGCCTTGGCCACGTGCTTCTTGGGGGACCTTGAGGGTCAGCTTTCACTCTTCTTTGTCTTCTATTTCTATTTGTAATTCAATTAAAATTGACAAGCCCCAAACTCCTACTATATTCTAAGCTCTATAGGCCGGAGAACATCAAGATGAATAAAATATTTCTACAGATCTTGGGGAGGTCACAGGATGTTAGGAGGCAGGGAAACCCTTTTAGTTGTGAATTATTACACTGAGCGGATTCTAGAGAGGGCTCATCTCTCCTGGGTTCTTGGTGGAAGAGAAATGGCGGGTGAAGCCACTCTGGGAGCAGACTCCATCCTGCAGACAGGCCAGAGGAGCAGGGGACGGCCTCCCAGTGGAGAAGAGCATAGGGAGTGGTTTTAATCTCCATCAAGCTCTGTTTATCAGATTTCCCAGCTGTCCCTGCACCATCCTCTTCTCACCTTGTGCCCCCTCCCCCTCATCCGCCCTCCCAGCAGGCACTGATCACTTGCACACATTTGGCAGGTGCATTCATTACTTTGTGTCATTGTTTACTTACCTCCCTTTCCTAGTTCCTTTTTTTGCTCATTGTCTGGGCTGCACAATTAGTGCCCTATTTTCAAGCAATAGCCCCCCATTAGCAAAGGGGTTGTGGCTCCAAGGACAGACTTTGTCATCAGAAACTTGGTTCCCAGGCACTGAGATAATGGAGTCAGCCCTGGGCTGTATTCAAGGAAGACTGGAGGGGGTGGGTAGAGCATGGAAATTCAGCCATTTCTTGTGCTGGAAATACAACGCCGCTGTCTTGAACCTGATGAAGATAAGGAGCTTAGAGGAGGGAGAAAGCAGCTCCTTTGATGGCTGAGGAGTGAGGAGGAAAGGAGAGGCCTGGGCCTGGCCTAGGGTTGGAGTCCAATTCTGTTACAATGGCAGTAGGTGGAAAGCAAACCCTTCGTTGGGCTTGTCCCTTCCCAGCACCTGGTTGCATGCGTGGAATTCCTGGAGTCTGAGCTGGAGCACATGGCCCAGTCGTGGCTTTTTTTTTCCTCCCACCGATCTGAACCTGGCTGTTCTGAAACCAGGAGGAAGTGCACCTGACCACCCTGCTCGTTGTACAGCAGAGAGGATTGAATACAAGAGGGTGCGAGGGGTACAGTGCAGTGAGGCCTCTCCTTAGTCCTCTTTGCACTCAGTGAGAAGGGAGGAGACCCCACTCCGGAGAGGGGCAGAGGGCTTCCTTTCTGCAGGTGCTGTATCTGCCAAGCCAAAGAGACCTTGGCCCCAGACAGGCCCGAGCTCGTGGTGAGCTCCCCAGCAGCTCTGGACAGTGTAACCCCAGAGGGTACCAGTGCGAGCATTGGGAAGGCCGCAGCGCTCTACACTGGCTCCAACCTCTAGTCCAGAAACCCTCCAGGCGGTGCATTAATAAGGGCAGAGCTCTTTGTCCCAGTCAGTTCTCGAAAGCTGACCACAGAAAAGCCTTCTATTCGCTGACTTGACAGGGCTGTTGGTCACTGGGAAGGAAGGGCTGAGATGGGGATTTCTAGGTTGGAGGGGAGAGGGGCACTGGGGACCCTGTGAGGAGACGAGAGAAGACGCTGGGGTAGAAGTGTTGTGCACAGGCCTGGACACGTCCAGGTCTTCTCCACTGTTGTGAGACCACCTTCTGCTACTGCCCCCCCCACCCCCTGCAGACAGAGGAGCCCTGGGGCAAGGGCCACCTTGGTTTTGCTCACAGCTGTTGAACCTGTAGCCTCCTATGGACACTCTGGTTTAGCGCCCATAATTCAGAGGCCACTGCCGAAAGCAGCTTGCCCATACTATTTTTCATTTCATTGCTTTTAAAAATTTCCCCAGTGATATATTTACCCAGGTTTTATTCTTCATTCTCCTAAAATCAGAGAGTCTATTGCGCGCACAAAAAAGCATTATTCTATGTGTATAGAACGTTGGAATGTTGACAGGTATAACACTGCCTTGTTCAGGGGCTATTTTTAGGTGTGCGCCTTATCTTAAAGTCACTCTAAAATCCCAATAGATATAAAACCTGTCTTTTAAGACTCTTTTAATTCCTGATTTAGAATACATAATAGGTGTTTTGCAGTTATTTCCCCAGTGAGACTCTTGAGCGTTTTTAGTGCCAGAACAGTGTCTTATATTTATTCATCTCCCCTTTCAGTGTTCTACACATAGTAGGTCTTGTCTTAGAGGCAGGACCGTTTTGAACAGCAGTGTGAGCAGTTCAGGCCCCGGGAAATGGCGCTCCTGTAACCACGCCCGTGGAAGCACACTAATGGATGCCCGTTTCTCTGTGTGAGGCTTTTCCTTTTGTCTTCTTTCCGTGTTTGGTACACGAACAGGCTGTCTCTCTGTGGGGAAGAGCAGAAAGCTTCTGGGGCTCAGCTGCTACACCCACATGTGGAACCTGGCCGCAGAGATGACCGCCTGCACGAGTGGTCCGTCAGTAGATTCCACTCTGCGTGTGGTTTTCTGGTCAAAGGAACTCGTTTTCTTGATTTGTTAGAAAAGGACACATTTTGGCCAACTTTGGAATGGGTAAATACATGTTTTGATATCTGCCTGGGCTGAGTTTTGGATTGCCTTTTCCCCCCCTGAATTTTGGAAATTTCAGATTTAAGAGTGCATTTCCTCGTACACTGTGTTTTCAAGTGATCACACTGTATTTATAGGCAGTAATTATTATCTTCTTAATGTGTTTTTATTGATTTTAGAGAGGAAGAAGGGGATAGAGAGAGAAACATTGATCACTTGCCTCCTGCATGCACCCCATCAGGGCCAAACCCACAACTTGAGCATGTGCCCTAACCAGGAATCAAACTGGTGACCTTTTGGTGCCCAGCATGATGCACAACTGACTGAACCACACCAGCCGGGGCCAGTAATTATTTCCGTTAAGAAGTGAAATATCTTCTCACACCTTTTTCCTAAAACATCTAAATCTTTAAGAAGCATTCTTTAGTTTTTCTCTCTCTTCTACATTTGTATCTACCTGGCAGAGACCCTCTGCTGCATTTCTGTTGGAAAGGAGTAGGTGGGTGCAAGAGAATTACTCCTTGCCTAATTACTCCTCCTTGTCTAATGGCATAATAATTGATTTCTCCACCCCTTGGCACTTTAGAATAACACTTGATAACCCCCAGAAAGAGTCCAAGGTGAGGCATGGCTCTCCAGGGGAATTTATGGGCCACTCACCAGTGCGCCCAACCTTACTAACTTTCGGGGTCTGGTCTGGGGTCATCTGTCCCGTGGGAAACTGAAGTCAGTGCAGTCACATGCGGGGCCATCCCTGCCAAGACCAGGTAACAAGGTAAAACGTTTACCCCTCTTAGCGGGGAAGAGGAAATGTCCGTTCACTCACAGCATAAATCCTTTGCATAATATTTTTACGCTGTTTTCCTCTGCGTGTAAACCTTTATTTGGTGCCTTCTCTCTTCTGTGGTGGGACTGACTTTAGGGCCGAGAATTTGGGAGGTAATTCCTCCCGCCCTCCTTTCCTGTGGCTGCAACAACTGCCGAGTCCCAGTGCTGCTTTGATATAAAAAAATGTTCCGAGCTACTCGCCTGCATTGCCTCCGCCTGCCTTGTCTTAGAGGCACATCATTTTTGCACATCAGTATTAACAATTCAAACACCCTGAAATGCTAATAGCACTGGTAAGCTTTTAATTCCGTGGAATTTATTGCTTGCTGTATTTCCATGAATTTATAACGCTTTGATTCTTAAGAGCCCTATTTAATCAGTTTTGCCTGGCACGGAACATAATAAACAGCGTGCCGGTGGAGAGTGCCACTCGGGGAGGCTGCTAACAAGGAAGTTAAATGCTTCTGCCACTAGCAGTTTCTTCGCTGTATTTTTCATGAACTGCAATGTACTTTGCTGGCTTCAGAGTGGTGGTTAAACACAGGGACCCACCGTGCAGCATTCGCCACTCAGACATCGCTGGGTGTCTTTGCAAAAAGCACAGAAGAAATCGGCGCTCTGAGCCTCACTTTTTTTCTCTTCTGGCTTAATGGGTTCTAATACTTTTTCATTATCTTTACCTTAATCTCTTAGCATATGATTTATGGACTGGAGTGGTGAGTGATATCAGTGGGCAAAAACAATCATCAGAGGCTGTTAAGGAACATTTATTGTTTATTTGGCTGCCCGTCTATAAAAGTGCACATGGTGGCCCTAATAGCAAAATATCAAATTATCAAGTGCTTTAAAGCAGAAAATGTCATTTGTTTCTCAAAACTGTACCAACTTTATATAATTGCCCTTTTAATTATCCCTAGTGGCCCATGAAATTTGCAAATAGAGCATCAGAGGTTTGATTTACTTACATGTTGCACTTTGGCGAGACTCTTAATGAATATTGTTTAGTACTGATGCTGAGATGCAATGTGTAAATGTTTATAGTGAGGAGCTTAGACGTGGGAGAGTAGCAATAAACCCGAATCGCTGGAGTTCCTTAGGGTGGAGCATCATGGCCATATGCTTGGACCTAACCTTTTGAAAAATCCTTTTCTTGGTGGCCTTTCATTAACTCAGGTCTAGAGGAACGATGGTACGTTTAGTTTTGCAGTTTCTCTTTCTGCCTGCATGGCCGCGCTGTTACCTCCCTGAGGGACACTGTGTTTCCTGGCAGCTTGGGGTTGGGGTCCGCTGCCGCTGCGGAAATCACGTCTCCAAGGTGACACCAGCACTCGAGCACTAGGAGCTCGTCCTCGGGTGTGGTCTCTGTGGGTGGCTTCCACGGGGACAGCTTCCCGGCTCCCCGGGTGGGAGGCCCCCTGGGACCGGTCATGTCGGTGCCCTTGGAGTTCGTGGGCAGCATCGTGTGTCATGAAATGAGAAACAAAAGCCGCTGTGAGCGATGGGCACCGGGTCCTCCCGGATGTGCTGCTGGGCGCGTTTCCGCCTCTCTGTGCTCAGGCGCCTTCCTGATGCTGTCTGGCTCTGCAGAGCGGAGGCACGTCGCACCGCAGGCAACAGGAGCAGCGATGCCGGATGGCGGCAGGGGGGCCTGGATCCATGGCAGGCCCTTCCTCGGGTGCAGGGAGCTCTTGGTTCTCGTGGCGGAGGGTGAAATGATCCTGGGGAAGCTGGTGCCCGTGGACGTCACTTGTCAGGCGCCCCCCGGCTGATGCCACCAGTGGCGACTGCCTCGTGGTGTGGTGTGCCGACCGCCTGTTCCTTGCCTGCTGCTGAGCAAGCCACAGGCGCAGACAGGAGCGGGGAGGCTGTGAGAGCTCATCTTCCTTCCCCTCGGTCTGCCTGGCTCGTCACTGGGTCAGAGGGCTGGCCCCACATCTCTCCAGAAAACCTCGCTGGCTGTTGCCTGGTGACTTGTTCTCAGAGTGATGGCAGGAAGAGCATATCCGCTCAGGGTCTCCCCTGGTGGCCGATAAAGAGCCCTTTGAGGTCCTGGGCTCCTGGTTTTGTGAGGGCGCGTCCCCCTGCCCGGCGTCCTGGGCGGGTCCACAGCCCTCAGCACCGTGTTCCTGTCCTTCATGCGACCACCTGACTCTCAGAGTTATTTTCTGCCTCCTTCATCTAGCTAATGGCAATTTTGAAGCTGAAATAATTGCAAAATTATTAAGCCGCTGGCATTTTTAAGCAATCTGTTGCCCTGTCTGCAGGAGTAGTAATATTTGCCTGGTTTGACTGCTTTTGTCTTACACAGTGGCGTCCCGCGCCCTTACCTATTGTCTCCTTTGCAAATGGTATCTGCTCTCGCTCTTAGCTGCATGACCTTGTCCTTCCTCATACAATAGCTGATTCCTCCCGCAAGCTGCATGTCGCACATCAGGAGCGCAATTCTGCCAGGTGTCCCCGTCCTGCGCCCACTCACCGTGCATCCCCCTGGCCGCCGCGCTGCCCTCTTCCCATGGACTGAGAGCGTCCAGACCTTGGTCTCTTATCTTTGGTTTTCCTTTTAAAACAATGTATTTGTATAGATTTCAGAGAGGAAGGGAGAGGGAGAGAGATAGAAACATCAATGATGAGAAACATTGATCGGGTGCCTCTTGCACATCCCCCACTGGGGATGGAACCCGCAGCTTGGGCATGTGCCCTTGACCAGAATCGAACCCAAGACCCTTCAGTCCGCAGCTGATGCTCTATCCACTGAGCCAAACTGGCCAGGGTTGGTTTTCCTTTTGGATTCTCCTCCACACGGATCTTCTGTAAACTCCTTTAAACTTCTCTAAGATGGTCTAATACTGACTCTCTTTCTCTCAGGCATTTATGGTAGGAGGACCTCTCTGAAACCAGGAGAGCCCTGGGCCACATCTGTTACTTCTGGCTCATGGAGTATTGATAGGTAATACAAAGAGATTCATGCAATTTATGGTATCTTCTCAACATTTACCTTAAATAGTTAATGTTTTCACACACACGCATGATATATAATGCAGCATGAGTCATGTGATTTAACCAAAGTACTACTTCCGATGTGATCCATCAATGGAGCTTCAGGTTAAATTCACTCCTGACGTTGGATTTCCGTGACTGGAGGGAAGATTTGATTTGCTGCGCGCATTGAAAGGCCTCGGCTGTGGCTGTGGCTGTGGGCATGGGCTGGGCGCTTGCGGCCCTTCCCCACGGGAGTCCCATTCCTAGGCACCCTCCCCACTGGCCCCGCATCGGTACTTCTAGGCTTAAGGGATTCTTTCCGACGGTAAAAATGAACCCACCGTTTGGTGGGGTTCAGACCCTCCCCGTGCTCTGCGTCTCGTTGTAGGTGCAGGTAACACTCCATTCATCCCACCACACAACCTCTTGTACTTTGGAGCCTGGTTCTCAACTTGGGGTGCCCTCACCTGTCTCCTGAGTGTGACATGTGCTCCTGCCTTTTGATGCCTGAACTGTAACCATTACTTTTCACTCCCTTCCTCCTACGTGATTCTGCCAAGCTTGAGCTTTATTTGCATGTGTTTGTCACTTTGTTCTCAGTTTCCTTTGTACTTTATCCTTCTTTTGGAGTTGGTGCTCCTGGCTCCTGCTCGCTGCTGGCTCTCCCTGCCATTGCCACGCCCCCAGACCCCGGCCAGCCTGGCGCCTGTCTGCTGCTCCCTGCAGAGCCCTGGTTCTGTCCTGTCCTGTGCGTCTCTGAGAAAAGAGACCAGCGTTCCTCACAGCAGCTAGTTCCTTAGGCATCTATTCCCACATGGGCCTGGTTCTTCCTAGCAGAGAACCTTCTAGTTGGTTCCCCAGCACTGACACTGAGCTGAAGGGTGAGTGTGGGCAGTGGGGGCCCGACTGGGTTTGCCGCGGGGCTCGCCCCTGGGACTCTGGAGCCCAAGGCCATTCTGTCATTCAGCTCTGGGATCTTCTTTGACTTCAAGGAGCCAGAATTACCCCTTATTTGTTTCCCAGCAGATTTCCTTTGGTCCCTGTGGCCGGTACCTAGAACAGAGCCAACACAGTTCTCAGTGAATTCAGCTTATAGTGTTGTTTGGCCAGACTTCTGGTTGTCATTGTTGTTAGATCAAAGAGAAGCCGTCCAGAAACTTCCTGGGCGAGAAGGACGCAGAGTTTGTTGTTTTCTCTTCCTGTTTTCTCGCCTGCCACCTCTGCACTCCTGAGGTTGGAGCTGGGACCTCGCGGAGTAGAGCGCTCTTGCCCCAAAGCTGAGGGACTGTAAGTGGTACAGGCGGGGTCTCTAGAATCAGATGAACTGGGTCTTCATCGCAGCTCACCACTGCCTCTCTGTGTGATCTTGTGCTGGCAACTCTCTGAGCTTCTCTTTCCTCATCTGGTGAGGGTCCCTGCTGGGGGGCTTGGCCAGCTTGAAAACAGCCATCAGCCCCTCACCCAGGCTGGCCAGGCACCCCAGCAGGACCCCCGACACCCTGAAGGGGGTGTGGCCAGCCTGAAAATGGCCCTCCGCCCCTCATCCAGGCTGGCCACACCCCCATGGGGTGAGGGTCCCCACTATGAAGCTTGACCAGCCTGCAAATAGCCATCAGCCCCTCACCCAGGCTAACCAGGCACCCCAGAGGGGACCCCCGCCCTGAAGGGGATGTGGCCAGCCTGAAAACGACCTTCAGCCCCTCAGCCAGGCTGGCCAGGCACCCCAGCGGGACCCCCACCCTGATCCAGGACACCCTTCAGGGCAAACCAGCTGGCCCTCACCCATGCACCAGGCCTCTATCCTATATAATAAAAGGGTAATATGTAAATTGACCCTAACAGCAGAACAACTGGGAATGACTGGTCACTATGACACACACTGACCACCAGGGTGCGGACCCTCAATGCAGGAGCTGCTCCCTGGTGGTCAGTGTGCTCCCACAGGGGGCGCTCTGCTCAGCCATAAGCCAGGCTGACGGTTACCAGCACAGCGGTGGTGGTGGGAGCCTCTCCTGCCTCCTCAGCAGCACTAAGGATGTCCAACTGCAGCTTAGGCCTGCTCCCCGCTGGCAAGTGGACATCCCCCGAGGGCTCCCGGGCTGCCAGAGGGATGTCTGACTTCCAGCTTGAGCCCGATCACCCAGATAGCGGGCCTAAGCCAGCAGGTGGACATCCCCCAAGGGGTCCCAGACTGTGAGAGGGCAGAGGCTGGGCTGAGGGATCCCCCCCTCCCGAGTGCACAAATTTTTGTGCACCAGGCCTCTAGAAATCCTATAAAATAAAGAGGTAATATGCAAATTGACCATCACTCCAACACACAAGATGGCCGCCACAAGATAGCAGTTGTGGGCGATCAGGCCAGGAGGGGAGGGCAGTTGGGAGGGACCTGGCCTGCAGGGGAGGGCCGTTGGGAGGGACCAGGCCTGCAGGGGAGGGCCGTTGGGAGGGACCAGGCCTGCAGGGGAGGGCCGTTGGGAGGGACCAGGCCTACAGGGGAGGGCAGTTGGGGGGGACCAGGCCATCAGGGGAGGGCATTTGGGGTGACCAGGCCTGCAGGGGAGGACAGTTAGGGGCAATCGGGCAGGCAGGGGAGCAGTTAGGCATCAATCAGGTTGGCAGGGGAGTGGTTAGGGGGTGATCAGGCTGGCAGGCAGAAGTGGTTAGGGGCAATTAGGTAGGCAGGCAGGCGAGCGGTTGGGAGCCAGCAATCCTAGATTGTGAGAGGGATGTCCAACTGCCCATTGTGGGATCGGGCCTAAATGGGCAGTTGAACATCCCTTGAGGGGTCCCAGATTGGAGAGGGTGCAGGCTGGGCTGAGGGACATCCCCTCCTCCCGTGCATGAATTTTGTGCACTGGGCCTCTAGTGAATAAATATAAAAGCAATAGAGAAGAGCCTGGTCCATGAAATGTTAGTTATTTTTTCTATTGTTCAGAGTGCCTAATAAAGGACTCATCAGTTGCTTAGATCTGTCGACCAGCGGTGTGGGAGCTGCTCAATGGACAGTTTTGTGCTTGGAAAGCCAGAGTGGAAGGCTGATGATGGGAACATGCAAACCTCCTTGCACTCTAATCCAGTGCTCAGCAAACCAAACAAAGAGGCATGAAGGGCAGATGCCCAAGCAATTAGAGAATCAGTCAGCCCCCTCTCTGTGGCAGTCTTTCGGAGTTATGAGGACTGGAGGACTGAACTCTGTAATGTCTCTATAAGGCCACTCAGGGCTCTCCATCCCAGTGTCAAGATTCCATGCGTCCTGCATTGCTCCTCCTCACTTGACTGCATTCTAGAATTGTATGTGTTGGCTGTTTATCATAAATATTCCGTGGGCCTTTTGAATTCATGTGTTTTGGAAAATGTCCCTTTAATTTGCTTTCCTTTCTGAGCCCAGTCGTCTTTTCTCTCTAGAAATCCCTCCGGGGCACCTCTGAGGATTGTTGAGTGTCCGTGATAAGGTGACACGCGTGGGTGACTTGATCGTGGGGGCACTAATGCAGAAATTACGCTGAGAATTAAATTAGCCATTGGGTCTAGAAGCCGGAATGTTTTTCCCCTCAGACAATTTCTGGGGGGAGTGTTAGTCACTGATGAGGTTTTCTAGACGCCGCCTCTCAGAACCCGGGTCTCCTCTGGCTGCACTCTGGCTGCTTGTCATCAAATAGTTCTGTGGGCGCTTTGAGAAGGACTGCATCTCCGCCACGGTAGCTTATGTGTGACTAGAGGCTGGGTGGGTGGAGCAACTTCATGTAGAAACAGGTAATTGGCACTTTTCGGAGTTGATTCCTCTTACCCTTTCAGTTCATGTGGGCTCCACAAGTTTGCATAGCGTTCTTTCCCCCAGCACTTACAGCTGAAGAGATTATTTCCGAGGCAGTGACTAGACAAAGGTTTAAGCCCCTGAAAGGTCAGGGGCAATCCTCACTGCTCTGTGCCCAGCAGATCACAAAGGCTCTGGCACACAGTAGGACTTAACATACACACTTATTGGCCACCCATTGAGCAGGGAGTGCGAGCACTTTTTCCTTTTTCCTTCCTGGGAGTTTTCCATGACTGGCTGTATTTCAGTTTGGATTGAATTGGGTGCATGGAACAGAAACCTGACTATGGGGAATTAATCCAGGGTTGGCAGACTTTTTTGTAAATAGCCTGACAGTAATGCAGGCTGTACCGTCTGTCACAACCCAACCCTGCAGTTGTAGCATGAAACAGCCATAAAACATGCTTCAATCAGCAGGCGTGGCTCTGTTCCAATAAAACTTGACATCAACAGGCTCCAGGTTTGGCTCATGGGCCACAGGTGTGGTCCCCCAGCCTAATCAAATTGGAGGTTATTTTTGTTGAATGAGACTGAGTCTAGAAGTAGGCCCTCCACGGTGGGGCCTCTGGTCCAGGGACCCTCCGCACTGGGGCTTCTTGTCGCTGTCAGTCCGCCATCTCTCCCCCAGGACTTTGTTCTCAGGTCTCAGTGGCTCTGGGACTTCAGACATCAGAGGTACAGGAAGAAGGTGGAAGAGCAAAGGACAAAGACGTTCGTTCTCTCCAAATTTTGCCTTTTGTAAAATTATCTTCCCGATTTGCTTTCTTACTTCAGAAGGAACGCCCTTCCTTTGCCTTCCATCTGCATCTCATTGGCCGGACCTTGCTGAGGGCTCCTCCCATGACGAGAGAGCTGGGATGGCGAATGTTTTCGCTGAGCACGTTGCTGCCCAAGCAAAGCTGGGCCCCTGCTGCTGAGGAAGAGGGAGGTGATGGAGACTGGACAGCAACTGGCGGGATCTGCTGTCCTGCAGGGTTTCTGGGGGGGGCGGGGGGGGGAGATTGCACGGTTTAAAAGTTACTTTTATTTTTTCCCATCTCCACTCCCCTTTGGCACCATCAGCTTATTCTGTATACCTGTGGGTCTATTTCTGTTTTGTTTATTCACTTTTTTTTTTTTTAGATTCCACATAAAATTAAAATCATACAGTGTTTGTCTTTAATGTCTGACTTTTTTTTAGCTTAGCATAATTTCCTCTAGATCTATGCGCGTTGTCACAAATGGCAAGATTTCATTCTTTTTTGTGGCTGAGTGCTATTCCATTGTATATATGCACCACTTCTTATTTATCCATTCATCTATTGATGGACACTTGGGTTGCATCCATATCTTGGCTATGGTAAATAATGCTATAATGAACATCGGATATATATATATATATATATATATATATATATATATATATATATATTCAAGTTAATGTTTTGTTTTCTTCCACTAAATACCTGGACTTGGATTTGCTGTGTTGTATGGTAGATCTAGTTTTAGTTTATTGAGAAATCTTCATACTATTTTTCACAGTGGCTGCATCAGTATGTATTCCCACCAACAGTGCGCTAGGGTTCCCTTTTTTTTTTTTGCATCCAGCTAGCAATTGTTTGTTGATACATTGATGATAGCTATTCTGACAGATGTGAGGTGCTATCTCATTGTGGTATTAATTTGCATTTCCCTGATGATTGGTGATGTGGAGTATCTTTTCATATGTCTGTGTCTAGGTCTTCTGACTTTTTTTAATTGGGTTGTTTGTGGGGTTTTGGTGTTGTCTGTGTTTCTAATATATTTTGGATATTAACCCCTTATCAGACGAGTCATTGGAAGTATCTTCTCCTATGTAATAGATCTTTTCATTTTATTGATTATTTCAATCTTCACTGTGCAGAAAAGCATTTTAGTTTGATATAGTCCTATTTGTTTATTTTTTCTTGTGTTGCCCTTGCCTGAGGAGACATACCCCAAAAGATATTGCTAAGCATAAGATTAAAGAGGTTACTGTCTCTATTTTCTTCTAGGAATTTCATGGTTTCAGGTCTTATATTTGTCTTTGATCTACTTTGAGTTTATTTTTTGTATACTGTGTATGAAATTGGTCCAATTTCATTCTTTTTACATGTATTTGTCTAGTTTTTCAACAACATTTATTGAAGAGACTGCCTTTATCCCATTTTATATTCTTGCCTCCTTTATCGTAGGTTAATTAACCTTATAAGCAGGAATTTATTCATGTGCTATCTATTCCATTGATCTGTCTTTTTTAAAAAATATATTTTTTATTGATTTCAGAGGGAAGGGATAAGAGAGAGAGAAATAGAAACATCAATGATGAGACAGAATCATTGATTGGCTGCCTCCTGCATGCCCCACACTGGAGCTCGAGCCCTAAACCTGGGCATGTGCCCTGACCAGGAATCGAACCATGACCTCCTGGTTCCTAGGTGGATGCTCAACTACTGAGCCACGCCGGCTGGGATATATATATATATATATATATATATATATATATATATATATATATATATATATATATATATATATACACACACATATATATATACACACACACACACACACACACACATATATATATATATATATATATATAGAGAGAGAGAGAGAGAGAGAGAGAGAGAGAGGGCCAGTATTATATTGTTTTATTATTCTAGCTTTGTAGTGTAGTTTGATATCTCCCATTTTGTTCTTTCTCAAATTTTCTTTGGCTATTCGGGGTCTTTTGTGGTTCCATATAAATTCTAGGTTTAGTTGTTCTAGTTCTAAGAAGGATGCCATTGGTATTTTAATAGGGATTGCATTGAATTTATATATTCCTTTAGGTAGTAGGGACATTTTTAACAATATTAATTATTCTAATCCACTAATATGATAATATTCTTCTGTTTATGTCTATCTTCTATTTTTTTTTCAATGTCTTATAGTACAGGTCTCAGAGTACAGGTCTTTGACTTCTTTGGTTAAATTTATTCCTATGTGTTTGATGCTTTTGATACACTTGTAAATTGGATTGTTTTCTTCATTTCTCTTTCTGTTTGTTTGTCATTTGTGTATAGAAATGCGATGATTTCTGTATACTGATTTTGTATCTGGCAACTTTATTGAATTCATTTATTAGTTCTAGTACTTTTTTGGTAGATTCTTTAGGATTTTATATGTAAAGTATCATGTCACCTACAAATAATGAGAGTTTTTCTTCTTCCTTTCTGATTTGGATGCCTTTTATTTCTTTTTCTTATCTTATTGCTTTGACTAGTACTTAGTGGACATCTTTGTCTTGTTCATGATCTTAGAGGAAAAGCTTTCAGCTTTTCACTATTGAGTATATTAGTTGTGTTGTGCTGTAGTTTTAAAACCTTCCCCCATCTCATCCTCTCTCACCAACTACTTTCTACTGAGGATTAGTTATATATTAAGCATAAGAGGTATTGGTTAATCACCTGTTTGGCAGGTTCAAGTCTCAGCTTATCTCAGCTCTTCTTCTCTTGTTTTTATGACCTTGACCTCAGTTTTCTCAGCTTTAAAATGGGAACCTAGAGTAGTATGTACTCTGCAGTTGAGAGCGGTACGTTTGAGAATGTATGTGAAGCACTTAGCACTGTGCCAGCCAATGGTCACACTCAGTAAAGGTGCATGTCATCACTATGATGACTATGGATGTACAAGTTATGTTATTATCTCCACTTGCTCTTTCTAACACAGATATATTTATTTGAAAAAAAAACATAAGAAAATAAAGGAATAATGAATATAAGCTTTATGGCTAATATAAAGCTTGAGGAAGGATTGGTGCAGGAACTGAGTCTCAGTTGTCATAAGTATTCCACAAGAGTGTGAGATTTTATTTTATTATTATTATTATTATTATTTTTATCCTCACCCGAAGATTTCCATTGATCTTTAGAGAGAGTGGAAGAGAGAGGGAAAGACAGAGAGAAATATCGATGTGAGAGAAACACATCGATTGGTTGCCTCCTGCACGCGCCCTGAGCAAGGCCCGGGCTAGGGAGGAGCCTGCAACCGAGGTATGTGCCCTTGACCAGAACTGAACCTGAGACCCTTCGATCCACAGGCCGGTGCTCTATCCACTGAGCCAAACCAGCCAGGGCAAGAGTGTGAGCTTTTAAATATAGCCCCCCCCCTGATTATACAGCAAAGTTTGCGATAAACAGCACTAGAACCACTAAAACCCAATCACCAAAACCCTAACTGTGATCACATCCTCTCAGCAGCTATAAAAATTCCCTTTTAATGGCATCGCATAGACTAGGTTTCGTTGTTTTATTTTATTAAATTCCCCTGGAAGTCTGACCCTGTCCAGGCTGAGTTCCCTCTGTGCCGGGTGCAAAGCAGAGGCCTCAGTGCTGCATCCCCTGCCCTGACCCGGCCGCCAGCGGTGGGGCGAAGTGCTCTGGGGGCAGGGCGTGGAAAACACCGAGTGGAGTGCTGCTGGCCGGCTTAGTCCTGATTTAAATGCATCTCTTCTGGGGTTCCAAGAGTTCTCTCGGCCTCTGTGTGAGGAGGCCTTTCTCAGGGGCATGGCAGGCTTTGCATTTGCTTTAGGAGGCCAAGCCACTGTGCTCATGGATTCCCGGGGCCACCCAGGCACTGATGGAGCAGCCTTGCAGGGGCTCCCGATTTGCTAGGTCAAGTCAGGAAAGCAAGAACCTTACAGACAGATCATGGAAGGTTTATTTCTCAGACCAGTCACAATACTGGAGCAACCACCCGGGCATCACTTTAAGCCACGCCTCACATTCTCGCGGAAATCTCTGTGATTCCATGACACAGGAGAGGAGCTGGGTGAACACCGAGGACTCGCCCCTGTAGGCTCTGACCCTCACTCAGCAAGGGGAGTGATTTGTTTCCTGGGTTGGTTTCATGCCCACCTTTTTGCGGACCTTTTAATTTAAAAGAGACAGTGATTAATGATGCTTTGAGATGCTGACATTTTTTTCTCTTTTAAAGGGCAGCCTCTTTCTTTCCTACATAAATTTGATGTTGGAAGTAAACCATGAGTCTAAACATTATATTGCTCATTCATTTCTGGGTGTGTTCGCATACCCTGACCTCGTTCCCTGTTCCAAAGTTATGGCGCACGCAGGGCTCATATCTTCTTTGTAGCTTTAGCATTCAGTGTCTGGTATATAGTTCGAATTTGACAAATACTATCTATCTGTTCAGTGAACCAGTAGATGAATGAGTTAATAAATCATATTTAATAATAATCAGGACCTGTGTGGAGGGCAGTTCAAAAAGTATAATTCCAGACAGCTTGTGCGTCTTCTCATTGAGAATGAATATTCTGTAGGCTGTGTCTTTGGTCTTTGTTTCAAACCTGTGACGGTCCAAATGAAAGTAGTTCATAATGGAAAATCTTTCTGCCTGTGTTTCTTGATTGGACAGGAAATCAAGCCTCCAAGACACAGAGTCATCTTGAAGTCTGTGAATATTTTCACAGCCATTTTAGACTGCTTCCCAGCAACATAGCTTTAATGCCTTCAGAGCGTGTGACCTGTCTCACTATTCTGTGCCTCTTCAATAGTGGGTGTGTAGATGTCAGTGTTTAAGAAGGGAACTGTGACTCTATTAATCACAGAGTTACATTGGGTCTTAGCAAATGTAGATTCTGCTTTAATATTTTTGTCTCGTTCTTTCAGAAATAAACTGTATTTTCCTCTGATTTGCCATTTTATCCATTTTTATGTTTTCCAAACTAAATATGTCAAAGTACAAGAATTGGTGTTACTTTATGATTGCAGAACTGGAAACTACAGTTAAAAAAAAAAACAAAACCTAAGATTTTAAATTAATGTGTTTTATATTGTATTGAAAACTTAGTAATAATTTTCCCCAAATGGCATTATTTAGATAGATTTATTAAATATAGAACACCATCTAGACCTGAATGTGCTGTCAGATAGTTGCCTTGATGAAATGGCAGCTATCCGGACCTGTGTGCCTTTAAAAGGGAGAAATGACCAGTTGTGTGACCCCTCGCCTTCTTCCCTGTGTCTGTACTTATTACCAGGGGCTCCCTCTGCGTCACCTGAATGTGCCCAGGGAACTCCCGCTCAGTGTCAAAGGACACCCAGAAGGACATTCAGTTAATGGTTTCACAGATTCAAAACTTTATTAGCAATGGGTGCTTAGAGCAGCGGTTCTCAACCTGTGGGTCCTGACCCCTTTGGGGGTCGAACCACCCTTTCACAGGGGTCGCCTAAGACCATGGGAAAACACATATATAATTACATGTTGTTTTTGTGATTAATCACTATGCTTTAATTATGTTCAATTTGTAACAATGAAATTGGGCGTCACCACAACATGAGGAACTGTATTAAAGGGTCGCGGCATTAGGAAGGTTGAGAACCACTGGCTTAGAGGAAGGGCAGACGGTGATATCTCTAAATTCTCACTCAGGTTTCCTTGTAACTGCTGGTCTCCTCTGCCAGTTAGGAACTAGGAAGGTGGTTACACTGCATCCTCTTAAAGGTCCTTTGCCGCCTCCAGCAGCTCAGGGCCCCTGGCCTCGGTGACCGGCCACCTCCCGTCCCGCGCGCTGCTGCCCGCTCGCGGCCTCTCTCACACGCGCTGGCAGGTGAGGCGGCTTCCCTTTCAGTGTCAGGTGACCCACAGGTGCTGCTCAGTGTCAGCCTCCTACATTAAGGCTCATCCTTGTTTATGTTTTCAACATGGAAATAAAGGAAATCAACAGAATTGTACATTTTGATTCTGGAGATTTTTCTCATCGTTACTAACCATTCCTGCAGGCTGTGCCCAAATCTTGTCATATTTTAATTATTTTTGTCTTGGGTTTGTTGTTTTTTACTTTCCTTTGAGTTTTAGTCTCGTTCACCCCAAATAACAGGTTAAAAAATTGGTCCAAATATGAAACAAAAATATTAAGTTAGAATTACAGATAGTATTTAGGAATGCGGGAATGCTTAACAGACTTTATCCCAAAGTGCAAAACACAAGTGTGTAGTAGTTGAAAAATGAACCATCACGTCCATTTATGGACAAAACATGGAAACCGCGGCAAGCAGGCATGTGTGCTGTGTCTTCTGGGCGCCCCTCCGCTTCCTCTCACCGTTAGAAAGTGTCCCAGCCAGTCCCCGCCGCTGCTCCTCGCAGGGCTCCCACCTCCCCTGCCTCCGGGTGGCACCCTGAGCCCCCGCAGGACTCCCTCCACCCCTGCCCTCTTGCTTGTCCTGATGGGCTTCGGACGGAGCTGACAGTTGGTCCACATACGAAGCACTCCCCGTGGTGTCTGTGGTTAGTTCTGTCATCGATGCCCTCTCATACATAGAGACTTTATGAAATCATTTGTAAGCATTCTTGTTTTATCACAAAGCCACCCACAGACCATCTGGTCCACCTGTAGGGTGCTCAGGGGAAGTCAGCACCCTCACTGGATGCCCGGGCTCGCGTTCCCCCCAGCGTTAGGGCCCTTGAATTAGAAACAGTCATGTGGGACCTGAGCTCTTTCCTCACCGTCCTTGGTAGGTAGTGGCAGTTAGGGAAACAATGGGAATAATCGCAGCTAACATTTATGCAGCATTTTGTGTGCGCCAGGAGCCATTCCAAATCCTTTATACGTGGCTCCTCTTTGAACGTGGGATATATAACACTGAGTGGCCAGATTATTATGACCACCTGACGTTTGTAGGCACATTAGCCGTACACTGCATCGTATGGGATATGGAAGCTGAAGGCCTGTTCGAACACCTTTGCTGTCTGCAGTTACCAAGATAAAACGTCTCCAATTCGCACAGGAACACAAGGATTGGACAGTCGAGCATTGGAAAAAAGTCACGTGGTCCGATGAATCACGTTTCCAGTTGCATCATGCAGGTGGCAGAGTGAGAATTTCGGGGAAACAGCATGAAAGCATGCACCCCACATGCATGAGTACCACCCTTCAAGCTGGTGGGGGCAGTGTTATGGTTTGGGGCATGTTTTCCTGTCATGATTTGGGCCCTTTAATTCGTGTGGAACAACGTCTGAATAGCACAACATCCCTAAGTATCAGTGCTGATCAGGTTCATCCTATCATGTGGATGGCGGATCCCAATGGAGACGGCTTCTTCCAACAAGACAATGCGCCATGCCACGGTGCTCGTATTGTGCAGGAGTGGTTTCAAGAGCATGAGGGAGGCTTTACCTTGCTTAGGTGGCCCCACAATCACCAGATCGCAATCCAATTGAGCATTTGTGGGACGAAGTTAAAAGAGCCACCAGGCAGCTGGTTCCACAGCCATCAAATCTCACAGAACTGGACAGTGCTATTCCTCAGGCATGGTGCCAGATTCCTCGCATCACCTTTCAACATCTCGTGGAGTCAATGACAAGAAGAATCGCCGCAGTATTGGAGGCAAAAGGTGGCCCAACGAAGTACTGGTGGGGTGGTCATTATATATATATATCCCACGTTCAAAGGCTGTTAAATCATGTTGTTTACCCATACCTTCAGAAAAAAATCACTTCTGCTGTTGTGGTAAACAACCTGCTTCCCTATTTATAATGGTCTGGCCCTCTAGCAACTTCAGCTTGAAATTATAGCTAATTTGCCTACAAATGTCAGGTGGTCATATAATCTGGCCACTCTGTGTGTGTGTGTGTGTGTGTGTGTGTGTGTGTGTGTGTGCGCGCGCGCATATATATATGCATTCTTGTAGGCCTTACACACACCACTGTTGACCCCATTTTATAGATAATAAAACTAAGACATAGAGAGCCGAAGTAACATCTGCAAGGTCACACAGTGTGAGTCTTGAAGTAACCTGGGTGTGAAGCCTGGCACCCTCTCTCCTCCTGGGAGGCGTTGAGTACCAATCTCGCTCCCTCCCGAGGCAGCTCAGCCCGTTCTCAGGGCTGTTGTCTGGAACTTTCTCTGGGGTCCAGGTTTGTGGCTGTTATCAATGATGGTTCTAGACCAGGGGTGGGCAAACTTTTTGACTCGAAGGCCACAATGGGTTCTTAAACTGGACCGGAGGGCCGGAACAAAAGCATGGATGGAGTGTTTGTGTGAACTAATATAAATTCAAAGTAAACATCATTACATAAAAGGGTACGGTCTTTTATTTCAATAGTTTTATTCATTTCAAACAAGCCGAATCCGGCCCACGGGCCGTAGTTTGCCCACGGCTGTTCTAGACACAGAATCATTTCAGTTAAAAGAAAAAATAGATTCCCAGACTTATAGCCTAATCAGAGCCCCCTTTTCTCCATCCTCCTCCCACACCCTTCCGCAGCCAAGCCCTGGTCATTCACTGTCTCCAGGTCTTTCCTGCTCTCTGTTCCTCTCTCCTTGTCTTTCCAGCTGTGGAATAGACGTGGCTTCTCAGCGTGGCCTTCAGGGCCCTTCAGACGCAGGCCATCCACCTGCTCTGTGCCTCGTGCAGCGGCCCTCAGCGGCACCCCGGCCTCGGGCCAGCCCTGCTCTGGAGGGCAGCACCCACACAGGAGTGGTGTCAGCTCAGGTCTCCGCCTTGTGACGCCATCAGACCCTCCTCCTTCCCTTTTCCGTCCTGCCCTTCTCATCGTTCCTAACCATTCCTGTAGGCCATGCCCAAATCTTGTGTCATATTTTAACTATTTTGCCTTGGATTTGTCAGCTGTGTGACCGTTTCCTTCAGCGTTGGGTGCCAGTCTGCCTCCCCACCCCCATCCTAATAACATCCAGGCTCCCTTCCGCTTGGCGCAGAGGTCACTGCCGAGACGCCATGGGACGCACCCCTGGCTGGGCGCCACCCTGTGTGTTTGTAGTTCATTGCGACCTTTGTTCGGATCTGCTCTGTATGTTATTGTGTGGCTTTCAGATTTGAAAGCCACGGACTCTTGTCTGCGGGTGAGAACCTATGTCACTCACTTTTGTGGCCCCAGCGCATGGGGTGGAGATGGAGGCCGCGGGTGCAGCTGGCACAGCAATGATTTGTGCAGGGCCTGCCACACCAAGACGGCTAGGTATGTCGTATGTATTGTCAGCTCTGCTCTTGCTAACGAGTTTGAATTGTAGATATGATTATTATCCATTTTCCAGATGAATGTGTCTGTCCTTACCGCGGTCTGCTTTTATGAATCAGACGGCCTAGCCCTAGCGTCTGTCATGTATGTGCCCCATGGCTAAGGGAGGGCAGGGGACCTTGATTGAGGATCCCACCCTTTTGCAACTAAAAGGGATGCGGGGGTTGTTAAATCTCCAACGGAAACTGAAGTGAGAATGGACTCTGGGTAGCCCCTCAAATCCAACAAGTCCCAGCTGTTCCTGAGTTCTGCGTGGCATTGGTGGGGGAGCTGCAGTTTTGCTCTGTGAGCAGTCCCGCCTTTCGTGGCTGAGCCTCCTCTCTGACGGCATCTCCGCTCTGCTCTGCACCACAGATCTGGTGAGCTACCCTCACCTGGGATGGCTTCCTCTGGTCTGTAAGTCACTGAGAAGATGCAATAACGTTCCCAGGTCTGTAGCTAGCGCATGCCGAAGTCCTCCTCCAGCAAGTCTTAATAAAACCTGAGTCCTAAAAACCCATCATCAAATAATAAAAGAAATAGAGTAAATGCACAATTCATGAGATTAATATAGAGCAGGGAGCCAATCTTTTCCCCGTAATAATCTTTACTTTTATATCCTACTTTATGGGGGTGCTGTTTAATTTCATGTTCATTTACTTTAATTACTTCTTGCATGTAGTTTGCGGGAAAGTTTGCCATTTTCCAACATCTAAAAGATGGCTCGCTCGAGTTTCGTTTCAGACTCTGTTAGAATTAATACATAATAAAACCCAGTGTGTAAATTTCTCATTTTTCACCTCAAAGGATTGTTCATCTTAATAGAATCCGTTTTCCAGGGAGATTTTAATCAGAATTACAAGTCAAATTAGTTGAATGCATTTCTTCTGCTAATAAACAGACAGCCTTTCCCCTGAAAGCACCTCTGAATTCCAATAGTTCACCGTTTCCTCTCCTCAAGAGATCACTCTATAAATACCTAGGAATCAAAACATGAATGTGTTAGCCTGAAAGGTGATGGTTAAGATGGCGAATTCCAGAGGATAAAAGTGAAGAAAGGTTATAAAATCAAAATTTAAATATTGACTATGTGTTAGATTAAAAAAACACACAAAAAATTTTAAAGGCATAGGATCCCTGTGTTTGTGGTTGCGTTTATTTGTGTGTTGGACGATGTGAGAGGGTCACAGTCTACATGTGCTTCCCTAAAAACGTCTTGTGTGTCTGTCTAACCTAAAAGACCTGTGGCTGTGGTAGGACCACGGGCAAGGGGCGCCGTGCCGGCTGGAGCGCTGCCCCCATCTGCTTGGCCTTAGGATGTGCAGGCCCAGGGTTACCTGCGAGGCTTTGGGCGTGAAGCAATGACCAGCCCTTACCGGCATAGAGAGGGTTACGGTTTCTTTCCAAGGCCTTGTTAGGGGTGGGTGTGGTCACTGACTTGCTGCTTGACCCCAGCAGCCCCTGGGATCTCCTGAGTTAGTTCACATCTTCCTTTAAGTTGAGTCCGAGTTGCTGTGACCTCAGCTGCTTGCTCACAAGGGTGTCAGATGTTGAGATGCTGAGTATTTGTATCGTTTGTACTGAGAAGTGCGTTCTCTCTGTTAGGCGTGGAAGATCCGACCCTATAGGAGAGACAGGGGCCTGGCTTTCCTCCGCCCGGATAAGCTCTCCTGCAGTGGAGGATGCAGGGACATTGTTCAGGGAGCAGCTGGGAATCCAGTGTGTAAACGACAAGAGGAATTCTCAGGGCTAGGAGTGAAACCCACTTCAGTGTGTAGTTGAAATTCACCTTCTCTAATATTTTTGCAAGACTGAGAATAAAAAATGGTTATGATTGATGAAGCATTCCGTGTGTGTCTAACTATATGTTGGACTAGCGGGACTTTTAAATCACCCAAATGAAAGAATTGCATTATCATGAACATTAATATGTAACAGTTAAGTGTGTCATTGTGGATCCTCAGCCTTGGCATTCACAGGGCTGAGTGACTGAGGCCAGCCAACCAAAAAAGAAAAACTTTTTATCAAACACCAGCTCACAGAGCTCCGTGGAGGAGGCCAGCCAGGGTCATGACTCTGATAGGTTACTTATGTTTGTGCCCTGCTCACAGGGGATTTCAGTCACACCAGGTGGGCTTGAAAGACGCCCCCTGAGGTATTACCGGGAAGAGAAAGGTAGGGTTGAAACCAGGGTGAAGACTTTATTCCTGGTGAGAAGAGGAAGTTAGGGAGGAGGAAAAATAATGAAGAATAACTTATCAAGAGCATAGAGATTAGGTTAGTTAAATGTGTAGAACAATTTTTATTTCTTATAGATGTGTTGCCATTTATATAGTTGAGAAATTATCAACTGTTAGAAAACCAATTCAAGAAAGTAGAAATTGGATTGTTGTTATTCTTTTTTATTTTTTGAAAAGTAGTTTCTCTTCCTCAAAATATATAAGTAGTGCATGTATATAGCAGAAAATTTGACCTATAAATAAATTGTTTAAAAATTAAAATTATCTCTGTTCTCAATTCAGAGAAATTTGATAATATATGTGTTAATGTTACATATTTCTAATTATTTTCAATGAGTAAATAGTTTTCTGTCTTTTTATTTAATACTAGGGGCCCAGTACATGAATTCGTGCACCTTGAAAGGAACTGTGACATTGAGGCTGTGGTGGGCACAGGGGTCTCGGCCCACCCTCCGCACCCCCACCCAGCCCCTCCCGCCGCGGGCCCCTGTCCCGTCTGCCTGCAGCCCTGCTCCCACCATCACATCCTTGTGCTGATGGCACCTGCCCCACTCGCACCCACTGATGGCAAGGAGTGATTGGGGCTGGCGCCAGCAGCAGGTGCAAGCGAGTCCGGCACCCGTCAGCGGCTGCTAGCTGTGGCTGCTGCCCCAATCACCCCTCAGGAGCAGGGGGAGGTGGAGAAGCCCTCAGGGGCGATGGGGGCCGGCAGCCACCACTCGCACCCGCTGATCACGCTGAGCGATCGGGGCCAGCGCCAGGCTCCAGCAGCGGGTGCGAGTGGGGTCGGCACCGGCAGCAGGTGGGAGTAGGTCCAGGCACCGGCAGCGGGTGCAAGTGGGGCCATGCGCCGGCAGCGGGTGCAAGTGGGGTCAGCGCTGGCAGCAGGTGTGAGTGCTGGGTGTGACAGCAGGTGTGAGTGGGGTCAGCGCTGGCAGCAGGTGTGAGTGCTGGGTGTGACAGCGGGTGTGAGTGGGGTCAGCGCTGGCAGCAGGTGTGAGTGCTGGGTGTGACAGCAGCGCGCGGGAGCAAAGAATTTTCAGTAACCACCAGAGACTCGTCCCAATGACAGCGACCGGCGCCCCCCTTGGTCTGGCACCCCTGCTCACCTGCTCCATTATCCCACCACGGCTGACGCCCAATGCCCGCCATGTTCCATGCGTGCCCCCTGGTGGTCAGCGCACGTCATAGCGACCGGTTGTTTGGTTGTTAGGTTGTTCCACCGTTCGGTCTATTTGCATATTAGCCTTTTATTATATAGGATATTTATTAAGTGAGCATATGCATTGACACTTTATCTTTCTACTGAACATCAAGCTCAGCACCATTTTAGTGGATGAATTCATTGATATTTTGAAAAATTGCAATAAGTGCATCATGTCAGAATTAAGTCTTTGAATTATCTGTAGAGGGAAGAGAGATGGGAAAAGCAAGGGCTAAGCATTTATTGAGTACCTAGTGCATGCCCGGCTATGCTGGGCCCTTTCAGGTAATTTTGAATTCATTTCCCTTCGGTTCTCATGGCGAGGATATGGCATTTACAAAAGACTGAGCACTTGCCATGTATAGGTGAGAGCTGGGCATGCGTCATTTTATTTCATTCTCACCACAACGCAAAAGCTGAGCTATTTCTATTATTTCCATGTTACAGATGAGACTCTGAGAGGTCAAGCTAGTTACTCACGAGCACACAGCCAGGAATTGTAAAGCCAGACTGGCTGGTGGTGGAGAACTACCACACGCCGAACTGCCCCTGGCCTTGGCCCTCCCACCGGTGCATATGCCCAGTGTCCACGGTGCTAACCGGGGTCTCCAAGCTATTTTTTCTAACCTTTGCTTCCTTTGTAAAACTCCCCTGGAGGCTTATCTTTACCTTTTCCTCCCCTTTTGGGGTTAAAACACTGGGAGAACTGGAAGCACTCCGTGATGCAGGCCCGATCCTGCTCCATCCAGGGCGCGGGGACAGACCGTGGCAGCCTTGCTGGTGACCGCCTGTGGGCGCTGCTGCCACCTCCAGGGAGTGCCCGGCTGCGGCTGTGGGCTGAGCGAGGAGGGGTTCCGCTCCGGCTGCTGCTGCAGCGCCTGCGCCTGGGGCTCAGCTCATGGGACTGCATGTGGCCCACGTGCCCTGGTCCCAGGCTTCTGCTGTGATGTCTTAGAACCTAAGAAATGTCCAGCACTCGTGCGGGGCTGTCCGCGCTCGGCGGTGGGGCCATGCATGGGAGCAAGTTCTCTGGAGCCGCTGTTGTCCCGGGACATTGGTTTCCTCCCGGGAGCTGCTGGGGGCGGGGAGGGCGGTGTGCGGGCAGCGGCAGAGTTGGCGCCCCTTGTTGAAGGCGGGGAGGGCGGTGTGAGTGGGCGCCCCTTGTTGAAGGCAGTGGTGTTTCCTTCAGGGATCCTCTAAGACTGAGAAGCACTTTCTTCACTGACAGGCTCTCAGGTGACAGGGACCTCCTTAGAGGACAGGAGGCTTGGCTGAACGCACGGTTAGTTTATTTCCCTCAAGGCAGTGATTTTCCTCTTGTCATTCCTGGGGTTTGTCAATACGCACGTGTCCACTAATTGTAGCAGAAACCCTCACGGAGGCTGGAGACGTAAGGATGTTTATCATTTACTTGCTCAGAAGTCTGAAAAGTTAGACAGTCCTGAGACTGGTTAAGCACCTGAATAAGACCTGACTGCTGGATTTGCATACCTATGATTCTTTTAGCTTTTAGGCGACTGCTAAAGGTCCAGCCATCGCCTTCCTGCGTAGTTACATTTAAGGCACAAAGTGGGGAAGGGAGTAAGTCAGGGAGAAGGAAGGGGGGGGGGGGAGAGAAAGAGAGAGAGAGAGAGAGAGAGAGAGAGAGAGAGAGAGAGAGAGACCCCGACCTGTTGAGTCCTTTTCCTCTAATCAAAGAGGAAAAATATTTTCAAGCAGTTCCCCCTCATATCTTTGAACCAGAACTAGGTTAGATGCCTATCCCTAACTGCAGAGGAAGCTGGCCAAGGGAATATGTCATTTTTTTTTCAGCTTGAAGAGTAAGAGAGGGGCGGAAAGAATCGGAATGGTTGTTGAAGAACTGTCTAGCACTTGACCCAAATCTAGATTGAGCCTTGTAAAGAGTCTGAGTGTTGCGATCGTCAGAATTACCTGGAATGACAGTGCATGTTTGGATTCTCCCTTCATAGCTAACGCTGAGAGTTTTGGTGCCAGGACCGGCTGGGTGAGCCAGGCCCTCTGTACTTCCCTCTGCAGCGGCAGGCTCCAGCCCATCTCCAGCTCGCTGTGCATTGCCCAAGAAACACTTTGCAGATGGCTCAGCTTCCTGCTCAGAGCCACTGTTCTAGATGTTGCACACCCTGCAGATGGTGCTGGCATGGTTGCCCTCCCCCAAAATGGTCTTTGCTTCTGTACGTGCTCCTTGTGACAGACACGTCCTGACAGCCGCGATGTATTTATAATGTGCGCTGGTTGTCCGGTCACTTTGTTACATCAGCACTGATCTTTCCCCCTGCACTGAAAATGCAGCCCACTGGCAGTTACAGGGTCTGGAGCTTGCAGGGGAGGGACAGGGGAGGAATGACACTGTTACGAAACTTTCAGAATGTCACTGGTTCCCAGTGCTTAGAGTCACCGGTGCTGGGCAGGCAGAGCGAGGAGCCCTCTCGCAGGCCAGGTTGGCAGTGAGAGCGCAGCCCGCCGCGCCTCCTGGGAAAAGTCATTGTGCAGCCGGCTTCTTAAAGAGAGTACTTGGTTCTAATCCTCAGCATAAATCTCACCAAGTTATTCAGTTAAATAAATCTACAATTCTAGTTAAAATTCTTGTTACAATTAATATAATAACTAGAGGCCCAGTGCACGAAATTCGTGCACGGGTAGGGTCCCTAGGCCTGGCCGGCGATCAGGGCCGATCAGATTCCCCACCTCCTCCTTCCCTCGCCGCCTGTGTGCCGCCACCCTGCGGTTCCCCTCCCACCCCCTACCCCGCCTCCCTGCCTCCGGGCCTCCTCCTTCCCTCGCTCCCTCAGTGCCCCACCACCGCTGCTGGTCGCCCACCATGTTCCGCACTGCCCCCTGGTCATCAGCACACGTCATAGCGAGCGATCAACCTCCCGGTCTCCCAGTCGAACTCCCGAGGGGACACTTTGCATATTAGGTTTTTATATATAGAGATTAGATTACATTTTTTATAGAAATTAAAAGAAAAAATTCAGAGTAAGAATAGAATTTTTAAAGAATCATGACCAAAACCACTATATTTCGAAGACTATTGATTGCCAGTGAGAAGAAAATGAATGTTGATATATAGAATCTCCTACTGGGAACCAAACATCCCTCTGACGAGGATCGGAGTCTGGTGAGCCTGGGAATTTGGTGGTACTTCTAAACTGCACAGTCCATGAGACAGTAGCCACTAGATGCGTGTGGCTGTTACGCATAAATGAATTAAAGTGACAGCCCTGACTGGTGTGGCTCAGTTGTTTGGAGTGTCACCCCATTAACCAAAAGGTCTCGATTCCCGGTCAGGGCACATACCTGGGTTGCGGATTTGATTCCTGGTCAGGGTACATATGGGAGGCAACCAGTTGAAGTTTCTCTCTCTCTCCTTCCCTCCCTCCTCCCCTCCCTGTCCCTCTCTCTAAATCAATCGACATATCCTCAGATATCCTCAGGTGAGGATTTTAAAAAAAAGAATCAAATCAAACTAAATTTTAGAATTTAGTTTCTTTGCTGCACCAGCCATATTTCAGGTGCTCAATGGTGGCTCATGGCTGTTGCGTTGGACAGAACATGTGGGTCATCTCAGCAAGTCCTGCAGGGCAGCGTTTCTCTGGATGAGTCTGTCGGAAGTGACCTTCCTCACAGGGAGCCGGTGCCAACCCTGGACATGGTGGTGGCCCCAGCCGGGTGCTGGTGCTGTTGGCATCCAAGGATGCTACGAGCATCCCGCAATGCACAGGAGCTCCCGTGCAGAGCAGCCTGAGGTGTCCGGCAGGGCTGAGGCTGGACCCTCCGGGTGGGCAGACCCCTGTGGCCCTGCCCCTCAGCTGGAGTTCTAAAGCAGCGCCCACTACCAAACTTGTAGGGAGCCTGTGTTTTGGATATATATAGGTTCGAAGTAGGGTTAAAACGTGAGGTTACCAGTAAGTGTAGAAAAGACTTGCCCCAAGTCCCGAGGCCCTAGTTAGAGGCAAGGGAGGATGCGCAGGGGAGTCCAGCTGGCACACGTGTTCCCTCTCCTTCCTCTCCTCCCCTCACGGGCCCGACAGGCACACGGAGTCTGCACGGCCCGGGCTGTCCTTCCGCTCCAGGCCAGGTCCGCAGCCAGGACATCAGTGTCAGCCGCCGGCTCGTCCTAACAGCTGCTCTTGCAGCGGGCAGATGCCAGTGACGTCTAAGCATCGGGTGTCCCAGGCAGAGCGGCTTCAGGTCTGAGCTCTGCCACCGAGCGCTTGTGTGGCCAAGAGCAAGACACTTCACTTTCCTGAGCTCCAGTCTCTTCTTTGTAAAATGGAAATAGTGACAGTATGCGTTTTACAGGGTTATTTAAAGATTAAATGAGAAAAGCATGTAAAGTGATTGGTATGGTCTCTAGCATATTAAGAATAAGGTCATAGGTAGCTTTTATTATTGTTGTTTTGTTCTTTGTGCTACTGTGGCTATTTGGCCCGAGAAATGCTAGCCGTTTTGACTTGGGTCCTGTCCTGCCCGCGGAGGAGATCTGGGCCCTGGTTGGCCAGTCGGGCGGGGCTGGAGCCAGGGCTGAACCCTCCCCCTCAGCGCCAGTGCCTCTCGCTCCGGGACCCGTTCTGTTCAGCCTGCTCGAGTAGGCTCCCTTCCCCAGACCCTGTCAGCGCTTCATCTCCGCTCATGTCTATCTCCTCCATACAACATGGGCAATTTTGTGACTATATGTTTGTGTGTTTTTACTGGTTATCTCTTCTTCTAGACATGGAGTTCGTGTTAGGCATCAGGGATTGAAGAATTAATGGCATGTTGTAATGAAGAACTGAACTCAGGAGAATGAAGAAAGGGAAGGTTGTGACCGGGTAAAGCAGACTTGAGCTTGCGTGCTACTGAGTAACGGAATTCTTGCTCTGTCCGTTACTCACTTTGTGACCTTAATTATTTCGCCTGAGTCTCAGTTTGCCATATCTGTGAAATGGGGGAAAAACTGTAAGAATTCCATGACAAATACGTTTTCCACTTCAGTCATCATTCAGGAAATGGTGGTTTTTATAATGATTCAAAAACCGACCTTGGAGTAAGACTAGAGGGTAATTGATGAATTTAACCTTCCTTCCCTTCTGTCGATATTAGACATTGAACTTTAGGTATAACACTTGCCATATTAGAAATTTATGTCTCCTAAAATAATTTTATAGTTTGTCCAGCAGGTTGAGACTTTGGTAGGTGGAAGACAAGAATATTTGGCCAAACGGGTAGTAATTTTATATGAATGTGAATGGACCTGTGAAAGGGGTTCGGAAGGCCTTGGGCCGCAGGCATGGTTGGCCTCTGTTCAGGGCTATTTGTGATCAGCGGCCGAGGCCCTCTCCGTCCTGCCTCCTCTTCTGAGCACAGCCTCCCATCAGAGGGCGAGAGACCAGATCTTCACTCCTCAGCCATGGACCTGATCAGGAGACTGCGGCTGTTCTGAGAGCCAAGCGGCTGTTCACCTAAACTGATGCGCTGTCCATCCCTGCCCTGAACCTGCCCCCACCCCACCACCACCACCAGGGCCTAGAGCAGGGCGTGAGGGGTTCTGTGTTAGACCTCATGCTGATTTGCTTTAGACCTTTGGTTCCGTTTGCTTTGAGACCATCTTCAGTTCTTTCTGACTGTGTGTCCTGACTTTTTTTCTAACTCTTGCCAGTGGTAGCAGAAAAGAGGGTGTGGCTGGCGGTCAGGTTGCCTCGGGTACATGAGGTCCTCAGAGTTTGTGTACTAGCCTTGGGGGTTCCTGGCTTTGCTTCCTACACTGGAGAGATGAAGACGCACATAGAGAACACATGTCTATTTTGAGTTCCTGTATTGGAGCTTTTGGTTGCAAATAACCCAGAGCCCACTCTGGCCGGCGAAGCAAATAACAGAATCGTATTGGCTCGCGTATCAGAAAAGCCAGGAACGGGAGCGGGAGGCTCTTTGGGCAGCGCTAGGCCCTGCCCTGCTCCTGCACTCGCTGAGTTCACGCGTGCTGGCCTCGTCCAGTGTTCTCTTTATTGGGCAAGCCTAGCCCACAGCGTTCCACGCCCGCAGAAGGAACACTGTCCCCCAGGAGTGCCACCAAAGACCAGTAGTCGAGGCTGCTTCTGGTTTGGGACAGGCCCTTCCATCCGCCAGGCAGTGTGGCCAGCAGAGAAGAACACACTGATTGGTCAGACCTGGCTTAGGGCTTCCCCCTCTGGAGCTGGAAGACTTGCATCAACCTCCTGGGAACCCCAGGGACTGAGATGGGAAATGGGGTGCTTTCCCAAAGAAAAGTCAGGCTGTAACAGAGGAAGAGGAGCGTGGTGCCCAGCAGCAAGCACAGTGGGCGTCCGTGCTCTGCCCCTTTGATTTGATTGTGCTGGTGACTGGGCACCTCGTGCATGGCGGCGTCTCCATTTTCCCTCCAGAGCTGCTGCCAGGCCTCGGCTGGTTTATTTCAGCACCAGCACCAGCACACCTCTCCCCTTTCCTGCAGTCCGAATGGCCCAGTCTTTCCCAGAGGGGAGAGTAAGTGGCCTTCTCTGAGCCACAGTGGCATTCTGCAAGGTGTGGCAGAGGAGGCCACCTGGCACTGCCCACTGCCTTGTCCCTGCCCAGACAGGAGTGCACTCCAGGCAGCCCAGCACAGTGCTCTCCCTCCAGGCCTCACCCCTGGGTCTGGGGTAGGGAGACCCCACGGGAGTCGCACACCTGGCAGAAGTCTCCCTTTCTTTCCCCTTGTGAAATTTCCCATCCGAATTGGGTCGGGGAATAATAATCAAAATGAAAATGATTTTTGAATAAAATTATAAGTTTGAGTGTTCTGCACAATACTTTCCCAAATATTGGATAGATTTTTTTTTTAAGATGCCAGCACTGAGATTGCTGGCCCATTTCAATCTTTATTGAAACAAATAAACCCAATAAAAACACTTATGCTGAGAGCTGTAGCGGCACAATAAAAGAATCACCCTGTATTGAATTTATTGATTTATTTATTTACTCCAACTGGAAAATTGAGTATTGTGTTAATGTATTTTATAAGAATCACACTGCTCGATGAAATGGCTAATTTATTTTAGCGTATACATAAATAGCTAGCAATTTTCCATGAGACAGGCTAATGAAAACGATGCCATGAAATTGTCTATACTGTGAGGAGTGGCGGAGACGAGTTATTATTGGGTGAGTGCTAAGAAGCACTGAACTGGCCATCATATCTTTGAACTTTTGAACTGCTACTTGTTTCATGTGATTTATTGATTTTGCTATCTCTCTGTTTAGCTCAACTTTAGTTTTTGCCCAGCAGGGCAGATAAGTGGCGTAGGAGATTTAATTTCATGGGTATTTGGGGTTGAAGCCTATCTTTAAGAAGAATGCTGAACATGTTTAATAAAACATGAGTAGCAGGGCGTGAGGTTTCTGTGTGATGGGATCCGGAAGAACCGAGGCGGGCGAGGCAGCCCAGGGGTCCGCGGAGGCCTCTCCCTGCGCCTGGAAGCTTCCCCAGGCCACGTGCGTCTTCTCTGCCCGGCAGCCGCTTCATCCTCAGCTGCATGTGTTGCTTCTTTCCCTGCTGTCCCGTTAGCGCAGGCACATGTTTGCCTGGTGCCTGGTTCCTGGGGTTCTCCAGGCAGAGGAGTGAGCCTCACCTCACCTTCCTCCCCGCACAGCAAGGGCCGCCGCCATTTAAATGCCCTCCTGTGGGCAGGTCTCTCAGGGAAACTGCTCCCAGAGCAGCCAGGCTCTCACCTAGCGAGCAATTCCTCCCAGAGCTGCTGGTCCCCTCTCCTAGGCTGTGTGCCATGCCTGCTCCTCCCAGCCCGCCCTGACCTTGGAGGGTTGTGTTTCCCTCCTGCTGGGTGGGGGCGGGGATCTGATACTGAGTGACAGAGGCAGCCTTCCTGTTTTTCACTGCTTTGGACCTCAGAACTTCTGAATATGTGACATCTTGGAGCCAGTTCTGGATATTTTCGTTTGATTAGCTAATTGCTGAAGGATGACGACAACAGTATTTATGCTGCTTCTTTGGGGAGGGGAGTCGGATGAGGTGGGGACGAGCTTGATCACTAAAAGTAACCATCCTGGAAATCGCAGGTAATACATTTTCAGGCGCATGAGCGGTTCAGACTCCTCACTCAGTGACACAGTATGTGAACGTGGAATTTTTATGAAGGTGATGGTCTTTCTGTAAAAATCTGATTTATTTGGAAGGTACTTTTAAATGGCCAAGTAATTTTAACCTTTAGGAAGAGATGGGGGGGTGAGTGGGCAAGGCGTGGATCTCTGTGAGGGTTTCAAAATTCACATCCCTTTTAATGATTAAACTGGCAGGATCTTTATTTGGATGTTAAAAGCTTTTTCTTACATTGCAAACATTCTCAGCAAATTTACAGTCAGATATTTGGAAACAGCTAACACTTTTTAAAAAGAAGGAGGAGGGCCTGTTTAACTAGGAAACAAAATTAGTGGGAAAGGCTAAAAAGACAGGACTGGCCCAGCACCACTAGCTGGGGGAAAATTCCATTTCATTGCAACTATGTTATTGTTTACTTTACCATACACATCCTAATATGGTCACCTCCCTGTCAGAGGCGGCCAAGCGGGTGAGAGGCCCCTCCGAGACAGCTGCTCGCGGCCTCTCAGACAATAAGAAACAAGCGCAACTCCACAAAAGGCTTCGCGGAAAATAAGTGTCACATAAATCCTACAGAACTCTCGCTCGCCGCTGAGCTCCGTGCCCGCAAACCTGTTTCGATGCTGCCGCTGCCCAGGCTGCGCTGCACTTGTTTGGAAGCCAGCCACTGCGTCTTCGTTTTCCTTTTCCTTTTCCCCTCTCCCTTCCTCTGAGGGCTCTGGATGAATTCTCTGAGACGTATCTTTGCATACATGTCTCATGAGTTATGTTTCCTGGAGCCTTGTACTAGGAACCTTAAGGTAAGAATGTTGATTTAGCCTGGGACCTTTGTCACTCAAACTAATGCTCATCAGGGATGGAGACATTGTAAAGAAATATTGCAGAGGTGCAGTTGCTTTTAATTGTCATGCATGGATTCGCCAAAAAAAAAAAAATGCCACCAGTTGTGAATGAGACAGAGCAGAAGTGTACTCACTGGTGTAAACACTGAAGGCACGGTGGCGTGGCGGCCAGTTTCCCGGGAGGCTGCCTTCCAGTTCTTCTTTTCCACTTGTGATATTTCTTTTTCTTTTCTTCCTTTTTTTCAACTCTTCTGCTCTGTTCCAAACCCTCATGGTCTTGAGGCTTGCCTGTTATCTGCAACTCCAGAACAAAGGTAGGTTGCTCAACTTGCCTCGGGGGAGGGCCAAGCTATTTTGGGAGGGATGTCTTCCCACTGCGTGAGCTGCTGACCTGAGGAGGGGATCCTGCTCGCGCCCAGGGATGAGAGAGCACGCGTGGTGGCGGGTTTGTGGAGTGGAGTTTATTTTTATGCAACTTAAAGACGCAGCAGCATCTTCGGTGGAATGCACTCGTTAGCTCCCGAAATCCTGCACTTGCTGTCACACCGATGTGTTCATTGTGTTACAGCGCTGGGCTCAGGCCTGTGGGGTGCTTGGATTTATGACAGCAGAGAAGATGCCCGGATTCTGCATTTAGTTTATCAGAATTAAATAAAGGATCTAGGAATTTTTTTTTTCTCTTTCTTTGAATTGAAATGTAAAGGTGTGAGTTTTGGATGACTGGCCTGTGTACTTTTCTTCTTCCTTTGGTCTAATTACTTTAATTCCATGGATACCTTTACTTATTTCTCAGTGATTTTCTCCTCGAATTTTGCGTAATCTGGTCTCTATCAGGGCCAAGGTAGAGCCCATCTTAACTAATTGCGCCCTGCTCAGAGGCAGCACAATAGACAGGGTGAAGGCGGAAAGAAATTATTTCCACCCGAAAGGGGCACTGGAATAGAGTGGTGCTGATTCATAATTGAAAACAAGGGCAAATTAGGCCTCAGTGAGGGATATTACAGGCTATTAATCATAATAAATATGTTTGTCCACGTTGTGTTTGCGTTCTATAGTTTTCAGGGGGGAAAAAATCAAAGTCGGTGATTAGAAAAGGGAATAGTTCTTTGGCTTGTGAGATGCTGGGCTGTACGTGTTCATTAGTTCAAAACGCATTAAAAGTGAGCAGTTTGTTCCAGAAACCAAGTATGTCGTCCCCAAGCAGATCTGAATACGTCCCCGTCCAAATGCAATCTCAGGTTCATGCCACAGCACGGCTGCCTCTGAGCATCTGGCTCCGGGCGAGCCGGGCGCTGAGAATCCTGTCTGTGCTGCCGGTGTGCACGCTCCTGTCGGCTCCTGGCGGCAGATCACCTCTGCACGCACTGCGGCCCCTTCAAGGTGAAGCCCTTTGAAAAAGAGAAATCCAGTGCATTTCCCCGACAGGAGCTTGAACGGCCTCAAAGTTTGTATCTTAGGAAGCTGCTGATTATGCTTGTCGGAAAACATATCTGAGTGGAAGGTTCTGAGTCCAAACAGAACCCAGCACTGCTTTCGAAATATAACTGTAGACCGTGCTTTTAATAAAGGGTTTATTTTTACTTTGGAGCCATGGAGGGGTGACCGGAATTAGTAGCCTTTAATTAGGCGGGGAGATATCCAGATTTTACAGGGATTTGTGTTAGAACAGGGGCTGGCGTGGCTCTCTCCTCATTATGAATCCTCCCTGCCATAATGAGGTTCATCATTAGTTGATGGAGTGGATTTGCCCAGCTCTACCTTGAAAGGCACATAATTTACATACTACTTCAGAGCCCAAGCTTTAATGGATTCCTTGATGAATAAAATGAAAAGCTACTTTCTTTAAATTTTTGAACACTGTTTAGATAATACGATTTTAATAAGACATTCAATTTGCTTGTTAAGTATATTTGAAAGTGCTTTTTTTTTTTCTTTTGGGGAAAAATACAGTTTGACTTGCCTTGCTGCACACCACAGTGGAGGGTGACCCTCAGATATGTCAGAGAACAGATGGGGCACATTTTAAGACATGGGAAGGGTCTAGGCAACGTACTCTTTGCATGTGAGTCTCGAGATTATTGATGTTTGTGTAGAAACGCTCCTGACATGAAATGATTATAACAGAAAGGTGTGGAAGCAGCATTGGTTCATGCCTCCTTCTGTATCCGCACAGAGCGTGTGCACGCCGCTCCAGCCACCGTGGCCTGAGAGCCAGCCACACCTCCTGGCTCATTTTAACTGGAAGAGCAGAAACTTTCCTGGTGCCGCTCATGTTTGAAGCTGCTGCGAGGCTGAGATTTGAAAGGGGAGTCTGAATGGGAGGCTGTGCTGTGTGTTATCAGATCTTCAACGAGGAGCTTTGTGGTCCAGTCCCTGAATGTGGCCAGTTCTCTGGCTCTGTCACTCCTCTCTGCTTTGGGTGGAATGTGGAGAAAGCCCGTTCAGACCGAGCACATTTGAACACGATGGCTTCCTCGCCGCGTGTTAGTGAGCAAGCCCCTCTCCAGCTGGAGACCGGTCACCCGCACTGTCGGCGCTGCTGCCAGTGGAAACAGGTTCCTGGCCTGTCACATCCCGGAGCAGGGAAGGTGTCTAAATGTAGGCGAAGCCTTGTTTTGATAGACGCTTTATTACCAGGAAATGATCAGCATATATTAACATTAATAGAGTAGACCGTGTCATTCTTTTTTAAGTAATTTACCTCTGCTATAGGCCTGTCTGCTTAAAAACATCTCCCTCTCTTCTAACACATATTTGTTTAGAGAGTTTTCACTGAAGTGTACATGACAATTACAGCTGTTCATTAACAAAATTGGGTATTTGTTTTAAACTTTAACCAATCACTTTGATATGCTAATTATGGTGTAATTTAATTTGAGCCCTGTAATGATGATGCCGTTATTATGGACATAAATGATGCAGTTAAGCTGAGAGTAATCTCATTTGCATACTGTACATGCCAGTAAATTAAGCCCTTTCTTCGACTGCTTCAGCTTTAATTTTCCACTTCTTTTCACACAGCTCCTTTCAGCCCCTCTTCTGAGCCCACTTTGTAATAGTCCTGATGACTGTTTGATGTGAAGGGTTTCTCACCACAATAACGCGGGGCAGAAGATGTAACATTTCAGGGATCCCTTGTCTCGCCGAGTGTTCCTTGAAGAAGGAAGGATTAGAGCGGGTGGGGGAGGAGTGTCCTGCCCAGGGCTGTGGGGCCCCCAGTTAAGTAGCCTGAGATACCAAGTGCTCTTCACTCGCCGCCTCCAAGTCAGACTGGGAACCTGCTATTTATCAGTGACGCTCGTTCCCCACCGTCCTGTAGTTTACTGTACACACTGTCTTGGGTGTGACAACAGTGAACTTCGCTGCCATTGCCCCATGCTAGTTGGGGTGACAGTTATTTAGCCCATCTCTGACAGCTCTTCAGGTGTGGGCTCTCACAGGTGAGACTATCACTGTGCACAGCTCCAAAACAGGTTGCCTGCGTCTTCCAGAGGAGCTCTGTGTTTCCCTCTGCCGATGGTCAGAACACACGTTCACCCAGGTGTGTGCGAGCCCTCGCACGCCGACCTCGGCGCTGACCCTGGCTGCTGCCCTCCTGGAGCTGGGAGACCCGCCGGGTGGCCTGTGAGGCCTGGCCAGCGGCTGTCACTCAGCTCCAACCCAGCTCCTCTCCGGCTCCTGCTCAGCCAGTGGGAGCTGAGTGGGTGTAAGGACTGAATTTAGCTCTGTGTTTGTAGAAGGGCCACAGGCCTATAAATAGTGCAGGCTGCCTGCCTCTCCTGCAGGCTGCTTCCTGGTGAATAGGAGAGTATTAAAAAGAGGAATTGGCTGTGTCCGTCCGCATTTCTTGGAACGAGAAGCCTGCCCTCCCTTTCTAAGCATCCCCGTTTCTCCGCCTCCTGACCCAGGCATTGGCCGTGATTTCCATCCCCCACGCTGCCCTGGGGGAGGCTGCCTCTCTGCGGGCGTGGCAGGCAGCTTGGCTGGTGGGGCCAGCGACGCCTGGCACGGGGCACATCAGGGACCCTCGTGGAGATGGCCTGTCCTGTCCCAGTTGCTTTTGAATAAAGCAGATGCTGCCACACTGTTGACACACAGGCTGTTTGAAAGCGATTTGAACGTCGTGCAAACCTTTACAGGCGTTTCCCGCTTATATGATCTGAAAGTGCTGTAGTGCAAACGTGTAAAAACGCTGACAAAAGTACTTGTCTGTGCCTGTAATTCCATAGTCAATGTTACATTTTTCAAAAATGTGGAATTTTTTTGTTTTCAATACAATTGAGGTAGGTGGATGAAAGAAGAAATGGTTTTATGTAATAGTATAGAACGTTGTCATTTTAGTTAAACTATATGGACTAGACTTTCTCAGGTCAGACCAAGCTCCTAACAAATATTCCCACTGGGTAATGTCCAGCTTCTTAGGAAGGTGAGTAAGCAAACAGGTGAATTACACAGGCACTTAAGTTCCCTGAGGACAAGGAATATTTATCTGAACTTTCAGCACTGTGACCGTGCCCTGCACATAGTAGGTGTTCAAGATTAAAGCCAACGTTCTTACTCCCGGAGGCTTGTGAGCACCCCTGCGACAAGGAGGACGAAAGGGCTAAAGGGTCACGCCTTTACGTGTGCCTGGTGGTGTTTAGGTGGGAAACCCCACCAGCCTGTTCCTCTTCGGCCTCTTCCGCTGCAGTTAGACAGGAGCAGTCGGCGGGGAGTCGCTCAGCTGGGTGACTGGGGAAAGCCTGCTCAGGCAGTAACAGGGCGCGCGCCAGTTCTGAGCAGCCGCTGTGGGCCGGGCGCTGCGCTGAGCGCTGGCCACAGGTGCTCCCCTGGGACCTTCGATAACCTTTCAAGGTTATCATCTCTCTGCTGTGGCAGCCGTGCTGCAGATGCAGCCGCAGGGCACGCAGCTGGGAGCGGGAACCAGACTTGCACTCCTCGGAAACCCGGTCCTCGCTCCTGGCCTCGCTCCTCGATCCTGGTGTCAGTGCCGGCACACACGCCATGTGACTGCGTGGTTTGTGCACAGGGATATACCTGTAGCTGCATCTGTTTTGTACATACACCCACCGCACAGCGGCGCTATGCATCTTACGTATGTCGCTTCCAGGGTAACGTGTATGCCCCGTCTGCTGGTGGGCAGGCTGACAGTCACGCGGATGGAGTGGCTTCCTTGTCAGGTAGGATGTGACTGAACGGGACTTTGAACCCAGGACCTCTGCCAGCTGGGACTTTGCTCACTGATCACCACGTCCCTGCTCCTCTGAGCTGGATGGAACTGGAGTGTTTCACGCTCCTAAGGAAGTTAACTTAGCACCTGTGGTCGCTAAGACCTTTCCTGTTCGGGGATGTGGCTTTAACTGTGAGCTCGAAGCAGGTGCGATGTCTCCTGATTCCCCCGTCTTTGGGGTGATGTAAATGCCTGGCAAGAAGCCGCTTCTCTTCACCGCCTCCCCCACACACAAATGAGGCGGTTGTTCGGCCCTCTTTTTCTTGGGGAGGAAGATGCTGTGCTGCCATCTCCCTTTGATTGAAGTCTGTTTACTATGGTCGTGACAGATGGCAGAGTGAGTGTCAGCTGCAGTCTACGGCTATATGGATCTATAGAAGTTTCCATGGTCCCTGTGGACACGTAGATGCTTCGCTCCCTCAGCGAGCCGATCGGAGGCCCCTGTGGAGAAAGCAGTGGGGACATCTCAGGGGAGCCTTGTCCCTCCTTGTCCTCACACGCCTTTCCCAGGTCTCAGCTCCCGTCCAGGCACGTGGAGTGGCCACTGGGCGTGGTGCCCTTCCCCTGACCTGCAGAAACTCTTCCAACCCAGTGGCATCTGGACATGCTCTAGGCCCACACTGTTCAGTGCGGGAGCCACCAGCTGGATGTGGCTACTGAGCCCTGGGATGTGCTCCCCCTCCCCACCGAGAGCTGTCATATGCGCACAGTCCGCATGGCATTCACAGACTTGGTAGGAAAAAGGAGGTGCTCTACCCCGTTAATAATCTTTATATTGATTGCATGTTGAAATTAACATGTTTTAGATGTATTAGGTTAACTGAAATATATCTTCAAAAGTAATATCACCTCTTTCTTTTTACTTTTTTAACGTGACTAGTAGATATTTTAAAATTCATCATATGTGGCTCTCATTCTATTTCTGCGAGATGGGCAGTTCTAGAATGTGCATCCCACTTTCCTACACACGCGCCAGCAGCCCAGGTGGCCCGGGGCAGGACGCTGCCGCGGGCGCCTCGCCGAGGACACGGCCCCCAGCCCGCGCTTGGGGTGTGTGGGGGAAGCCCAGGTGGCAGGCCTCCTACATGGAACACACCAGGGAAGACTCCCGGGGCCTTTTCAACGCCTTGTCCTTCCTAACCAGATTGGGAGACAGCACGTACTGGCACCCACTGTTCCCAAGAACTGGACTCGGCTCATCTACCATAATGACCCATTAGCATAGGACCTATGCCATAGGCGCTCAGACAGGAAATGGGACTCCTTGAATGTTCCCAGATGACTCTGCGCTGGGCTCTGGAAACCTGTAGGAATTGGCACAGGGGGCCCGGTGCTACAGGCTCCTGTCGGGTATTTCTCTTAGGTAAATAGATGCATTTACCTTTTTGATACTTTCCTGGTATGTATTCTTTACCTAGTATAAGTGTATCCTGCCTTAAGTAAACATTAAGTATAAATATAGTTGTTTTCTCAGAGAGAGAACAGCATTATCTAATGGACATTATTCAGCAAATGCTGATTGGAACCCATCTTATTAGGCCTGGGGCGAGGGAGACAGCTTGTCCACGATCTGGACAAACGATGTCCTCGCCTCGTCTGGGCCCTGGAGGGTGTGAGCCGAACACACGGACACTCAGTGTTGCCGCGTTGGAGCGGCGTTGTTTGTCTTAGCAGAAGATGCTTTGATTTTTCACGAGGATTGATTATCAGTAATCATTAAAGATTTGCATGCTCCCCACATCTTATTTACTGTACATATGGTTTAGGGAAATCATGATTTTAATTGTAAATTTCTAATAACTCCAAAAAGGTGAGTTACATACCTGTAGGTTTTTCCGTAAACATCCACTCCAGTCCTTAAAAACCCAGGGCAGGTCTAGGTCAGTCTCCTCTAAGATCCCTTCCCCCATCAGAATAGATGGAACCTTCCCTGGAATGAAGACATGGGGTAGCTGTCACTTCCTCCACTAAAAGCAGCATTCAGGTGGGTATTACCCTACTTGCTGGCCTGTAAGAAATCAAGGGACAGCCCTCGCCGGTTTGGCTCAGTGGATAGAGTGTCAGCCTGTGGACTGAAGGGTCCTGGGTTCGATTCCTGGTCAGGGCATATGCCTGGGTGGTGGGTTCAATCCCTGGTGGGGGCGTGCAGGAGGCAGCCGATCAATGATTCTCTCTCATCATTGATGTTTCTCTCTCTTTCTCCCTCTCCCTTCCTCTACGAAATCAACAAAAATATATTTAGAAAAAAGAAAAAAGACAAAGAAATCCAGGGACAGAGTGTGAGATGTGAGATAGCTGAACGAAGTCTGGGGCCTGGACACGATCAGTGTCCAGCACACAGTGGTTTCCACGTGTCGTCTCAGGCCCCGGCTGTGGCTACTGTGACATTTGCCACACATTGCTTCAGTGGCCTCGCCTCCAGCTGGCCTGCGTGGACGGTGACGCTGGACTTCACAGGGGAACACGTCAGAGATAGCTTCTGTTTGTTTGTTTTTTGTGAATCCTCACCTGAGGATATATTTTTTCCATTGCTTTTCAAAGAGTGGAAGAGGAGGAGGGAGGGAGGGGGAGAGAGAGAGAGAGAGAGAGAGAGAGAGACAGAGACAGAGAGACATTGATTGGTTGGGAGCCCATGACTGGGAATCAAACCCAAGACCCTTCGTTGCGTGGGCTGACCCTCTAACCATTGAGCACAGAGTGGAGAGCCTCCATCCCTGCCCCCCCCCCCCGCCTCTCAGCCAGGCATCTGCTGCGCAGCAGGGAGCGGCTGTGCCTGGGGGACCCGCCTTAGGCAGTGCACCTCTGGCTTTGGCTGTGAAGAGCAGCTCTGCCCCCAGCCCACTGCTGGGCTGTGGCTCTGGGCGGGGAGCCTAGGCACTCCTGGTCCTGCCCACGGCACTGGCCGCAGACGCAGCAGTCCAGTGTGCTGGCCCATTAATTCGGGGTTGGAATGTAGGGTTGGTCAGTGCCCTTTCACTGTGCTGTATTTTGAGGAGTTGGTCCCTAACTTCTGTTTAGCAAATACTCTGGTTGTCCAAATTTTTTTTGTTTTTTGGGGGGGTTCAATTGTTCAAACTTAAAAAACAATAAAATTGGGTACTTGCACTGTTTTGCATGTGGAAGGCATTTCAGTGACTATACTTGAGGCCTGGCCTTGTTTCCATCTCTCCTAATTGCCCCGGAGGAAACCCTACTGACCGATCTGGAAGTAAGCTCTTCCACCCCGTGGGTTGGTCGGTCGTTCAGTCGGTCGTTCGGTCGGGTGGTCGGTAATCAAGGCTGAAGCTCAGAGCAGCTCTCACACCAGGATACTAGCTACCACCCCAGAGAATGGCGAGAACACACCTCCCCCACCAAGAAAGGGCAGATGTTCTGTTAGGGAGGACAGCTGTAAACCTACTGCGTGCTCCAGTGTTTATGTCAGTAGTGCTTGGCTGTGGACTCTCTGATAAGACGCCCTTTTTGAAAATGTTTTATTGATTTTTAGAGAAAGAGGGAGAGGGATAGAGAGATAGAAACATTGATGAGAGAGAAACATCATCCATCGGCTGCCTCCTGCACGTCTCCTACATGGGATTGATCCCGAAACCCAGGCATGTGCCCTGACCGGGAATCACACCAGTGACCACTTGGTTAATGGGTCACACTCAACCATTGAGCCACACTGGCCAGGCGAGGCCCTTTTTCTTGATACAAATTTGAAACCATTTCCTTTTGGAATTCTATTCTCTGTTCTCACTTTGGAGATCGGCCGACGTGGACAGGCTTCCCGCTGGGAGAAGGCGTGTTGGTGTCTTAGCGTTTGCTTACAGCCCTGGAGGAGCCTGTGGCGTCAGGTGCGGTGCGGAGTGGGCTGGCCGTGGGTGGGTATCGCTGCTCCTGCCCACGCTCACAGCACAGGGCGCTGATTGCTCACCACACTTTTCGGCAGCCCTGACTCTGGCCTGCGTGTCGTCCCTTTAAGGGTGCCAGTCTATAAGCCGTCGTGCTTGGCATGAAACCTGTGTACCCGCCCTGCTCGCACTGTGATGGTATGTGCATTGGCCTGATGGAACGCCCTTTGTAAATTGTGAACGTCATTGATCTTAATACTATCAGGTTCCTCTTGTGTTATCTCAGTTCACTGAGCCATCTAGCTCTTCAGAGCTCGCCTTTTGTGGACACACACTCTTTGAGAAGTGGCCTAGGGTAGACCAGACAACCCTCAGGAGTTCATTCCCAGGTGATGATTCTGAAGTGGGCCACGCACCGTTCCCCGAGCTCACGTCCCCAGGTGCAGAGCTCCTGCCGCCTTGAAGGAGCGCCGGGAGATGGCTGGCCATGGCCCTCCCGGGGAGACGGCCGGGGTGGGAGCGCTGCCTCCGCAGGCTGCCTGTGCCCCTGTGGCAACTGTCCAGGTGTCTGGGCTGGCACCCATATTCTTGCTATCACCCGAAACCACTGTCTGCTGGAGTCCACCACATTATGCACCGGAATGAAAAAATCAAAAATAGAAAAGCCTTTTCCAGCTACCCATCTTTTGTCATTATTTAACTGTTTAACTGTTTCGTTTCGTTTCCTGGATGCTGTTTTCTTTTCCCAGCTCTATATCTTAAAAATGGTGCCTCAAAGAAATAATGTTTATCATCCCTATTTTTTTCTGAAACGTGAGGAGAAACTTAAAGTGTCCAGAATTCACGCTTTTTCCAAAGTAATCATGAGGTCACTGAGCTGGTGTGGCCGAGCCCTTCCGTGGACCCTTGTTATCGTCAGTTCCCTCCTGAGAGTCGGGAGAAGTCTCCCTGTGGGGGGGCCGCCCGCGGAGGGCTCGCTCCTCGCGGCCCAGCAGCAGCGCTAGTGCCCGTGCCCTGTGCGCCTCCGGCCGCATGTGCCTCCCCGCGTGCGCCGTGTGTCTGACGGAGAAGGCCGTCCACGTTGCTCCCTCTCAATGCAGAAGAGAAGGAAGTGAGTGCATGTGTGTGGAGCCTGCAAGTCGCTGTGCCGAGGTTTAGCTGTATTTTTTCTTAAATTTAAAGCCCGCACCTTCCTTTTTCCATGTCAGGACGAGTAAACTTGATCCATGGCTCATTTAAGTAAAGAAGCTACTTTACACCCAGTTGTCGCCATCGAGAAAGGGGGGCCTGTGCTGTCCGCTGCAGAGACATGGATTTTCACCAAAATGATCTGCTCCTGGAGAGAATGGGTTTGCACACTTGCATCTTCCCTCGCGTGATCACAGAGGAGAGTGCAGGCCCAGCCGGTGGGTGGCCGGGGGCGGTGGGACTCCCGGCCTGGGAACCTGCCATCCTGGTAGGTGTATCTGGAATGGAGCAGGATGTGTGAACGCCATTTAAATAATTATTTGCTAGTTTAATAAAGGAAAATGCTTCACACCACCACACCCTCCCACAGCTGATAAGTGATGCCACCTACTGTGAAAATATTTTACAAAACACTTTCCTTTGGAATTGGTACCAAATAGTGAGATTGAAACGGAGCATGTGCAGGGCTCTTCCCGGCTCCGAGAGCGAAAGTCGCTGCCGCTGGAGCTCAGGTCCCGACCTTCCTCCCCCCCACAGCTAGGACTTTCACCCGGGTTTGGCTTAGTTTGATCGGTTGCCTTCTAGCTAAGGATTGGGTCAGTATATTTGTACTTACACTTTTGGGATGGTAGTTGCACTTAGCACATTAAAATATTATCTGTTCACTGCATAGGTAAAGGAGATACATTTTATCCTCTCGGCTTTTTTTCTTTTGAGAGGGAAGGACTTTAAAGACTAACCATTCGCACGTCCTAGACGCCGAGGGCCCCGAGGGCCTCTGCCTTGCGGTACAGGTCTCGGCCCCAGAACAAGCCAGAAGCACCGCCTGCTCCGTGATGTAACCGGCCAGGTCTCGGTGGCCTCTGAGAAACTGGCTCAGGGAACACCCACCACGATCCATCTGAGAGGCTGCACATGCGCTTGGCCTTTCTGAACACCGGCCGCAGCCTCTGCAGGTGGCGATGCCTTTTCCTTTCTGCCCCCTCCCCCTGGGTCTGCCCTGCTGCCCGGAGCCTGGCTGTGAGCAGGCAGCTGCCAGGGCGCCGAAGGAGGCAGCCTCAGGGCTGAGCGGAGCCTGACGAGGGCGCCCTTGTCCGGAGCCCCAGGAGCGCAGCCTCCCGAGGGCCCAGGTGGCCCTGAGCATCCAGAGCCCGGAACGGAGAGGGCAGGCGCACTGTCCACGCAGAGGCCACCTGGCCATTATCGCCGGGCGCTGGGCACCCTCACGGGATGGATGGGGAGCCCACCGAAGCTGATGCCACTGGGGCTTTTTAAATACGTGTGTTTTTACATTTCAGAGCTCTGTTGGTGACATGGACTGGAAAACAGCAGAGAGAAAGAGCCGTGTCTGGTTTGCATATTCTACCAGGAGTCATGGAGCCCGGGTGATAAAGTCGGAAGGAAGGCGTGGATTTTGAGAGCCTTCCTTTCCCTGGCAGAATCCCACACTGAGTGTGCGCCCAGCTGTGGCGCCCCCGGACTGTGCTTTGCATTTGTGAGCGCAGTGCACAGGGTGACGCTCCGGCTCTGGGGGAAGCCAGGGCTTGCTGAGTTATGTTTCCTGGGGACTTTTTACCTTTTTGTCTGTTTATGACAGTCATTTCATCTGGTTTCATAATGAGGTCAGGAACAGGTGGGTGTAAAATGATGCTAGTAGCGGAGTGATTTCTGTGTTAATGAATAGGCTATTTTTTAAATTAAAAAGTTCTGGTATTTGAAACACGCTCTGGACTTTAAGCACACTTACCTGTAATTAATCAGAGTGAAAGGTTTTAGTGCGCCCTGGTTATGTACAAATGCTTATGGCTACCTGTGCATGGAGCTGGAGAGACCGGCATAATGGTTAAAATTGGGGGGAACCTGGGTCATCCTCACTTATTTGTCTCCATTATTCCGGTAACTATAAAGGATTAGCCCTGGTCTGATACAGGGTGTACTTGACTCCTTGCCCCCAAAGGCCAACAGCTCTTCCTGCTTATGAAATGCAGGTCGCTTATCACACCCATAACCGCTAAAAACTGGTCCATCAGAACAGCGCACCGAGCCCGCAGCACGCACAGGGACCCTCCCCGGACGTTTCCACATCTTTTGTTTCCACATATCACGCGACTTTATGGACTTTTGCTGTGGCATTGCCCTTCAACGAGAAAGCTTTTTCCATTTTGTACCATAAAGAATATTATTTTTCTGCCAGCCAATTTTCTCTGTTAGTCGCTAATTGGCTACATAAATCTCGGGTGTTGAGAATGAGGAATGTCTCGGTGTCATAGAGTATAATCTTCACCCTTATTTACCAATTCATTAAGATTCATTGATGCAGGATCGGTGAGAGGAAATGACAACATAAATCAGGCCTCCAACATAATGACCCTAATCAGCTGGGAATTGCTGGAAATGTCATGATGAACTATGTCCTTGTGTTAGTGCCACTGTACGTTGTCATTGCGCTGCTTTATGAGTGGGACGCATCTTCCTGACACGGACTGTATTTAACGAAAAAAGAGTTGTTAAAACCCTGATTCCATTAAAGCTGCGCGATCCATCCCGGGCCCTGTGGTATTTAGCCCCGTGCCCTTTACCTTCCCTGTAACTGCTTAATGGGCTGCGGCTTAATGCACCCTGGGAGCACACCTGAGTGAAACTCCCCGAAAAAAGCAAGCTGATTTATAGCTCGGCCGGTCTTCACCTCACCCGGCACACATGGGGAGTAATTCCGGCACACATGGGGAGTGGGAGCAGGGCGTTCTCTGCTTAGGTGCCAGATCTCTTGTCACAAAGCCCAGGAAGCGCCCCACTGGCCCAGAACTACCTAAATATCCCCCCTCCCCTCCCCGCCCCTCCCCGCCCCTCCCTCCTGCCCTGGGAGTAACCATCCCCAGGGCCAGCCCATGGGAACCACTGTCCTTCCTAGAACAATGTGTCAGCTCCACATTCACAAGGACTCTGACACGGGCTTTTGTAAAGAGGTTTCCGGATCCCCTGCCACCCAAAGGTGTTGGTTTCATTCCTCACATTCGGGACCAGCCCTGGAGGCTGTGCGTCTCCCAAGGCCTTGGGTTTAACACAGGTGACTCCTGGCTGCAGGGAGAGGGCGGGCGGGGCTGCCGGGCCTGGCCCTGGCCCTCCTGCAGGCCGGCCCAGCAGCAGAAACGCCTGTCAGGGTGTGAGGATGGACAATTGCCACTTTATACTCTCTGGTTATTTTTCCTACCATTGAGCATGACGGTAACCACTTTTTTATCTTAAAACATCTTTAATCTATGGTATGAGGCTGAGAAAGACCCGGAGAGAACAAGACGCGTTTCCTTAATCTTGACAGCGTGGTAATCTGGCCGCTGACAGGCTGCGCGGGGAGATGGATAACTGCTTAATCGAGTGCTGGGGCCCGGACGTGTTATCGGGGCTTCCTCTCACAGGACTGGCTGGGCGCGCCATCGACGCAGATAAGCCCGGCTCCGCGGACCTCAGACTAATGCAGGTTGACGACCAGGCTTTGGGGTTGGGGTGCGCAGTGTTCTGAGCGCGGCGCCTTCTCCTTCTCCAGGGGCCTCTGTCTCCTGGGACGGCCCGGCGCTTTGTTCTGGCGCGTGAGCTGCATGGTGGGGGCCTGCTGTCGGCGAGGGGCAGGCCTGGCCAGGAGGCGCCGGGACCGGGCCTGGGCCTGCCCGTCCGCCAGGCCGCAGTGTGAGAAGTCCGTCCAGGCCCTGCCCCGCCGACACGGGTGGCAATCACTGCCCTGTAGACTGAGGACAAGGTGGCCCCTTGGAGGGAGACAGGGATGGGGCCCCAGGGCTGGAGGGAAGGAGAGAGGTTCCGAGAGATGAGGGGGGAGAGAGACCGACAGAGGGAGGGAGAGAGGGAATTCTGAGACAGATCAAGTGACTCACTGAGAAAGAGACGGTACAGGAAGGTACAGAGAGAGGGGGGACTGACTGTGGGGGGAAGGAGAAAGCCTAGAAGGAGGAGGAGGGCACCCCAGGCAGGGTGGGCAGTGGGGTGGCAGTGGGGCAGGCAGTGGGCAGGCAGTGGGCTGGGTGGTGGGCAGTGGGGTGGCAGTGGGGCAGGCAGTGGGGCAGGCAGTGGGCTGTGTGTTGGGCAGTGGGCAGGCAGTGGGGCAGGCAGTGGGCTGTGTGGTGGGCAGTGGGGTGGCAGTGGGGCAGGCAGTGGGCTGTGTGGTGGGCAGTGGGCAGGCAGTGGGGCAGGCAGTGGGCTGGGTGGTGGGCAGTGGGGTGGCAGTGGGGCAGGCAGTGGGGCAGGCAGTGGGCTGGGTGGTGGGCAGTGGGCAGGCAGTGGGGCAGGCAGTGGGCTGGGTGGTGGGCAGTGGGGTGGCAGTGGGGCAGGCAGTGGGCTGGGTGGTGGGCTGTGGGGCAGGCAGTGGGGCAGGCAGTGGGGCAGGCAGTGGGCTGGGTGGTGGGCAGTGGGGCAGGCAGTGGGGCAGGCAGTGGGCTGGGTGGTGGGCAGTGGGCAGGCAGTGGGGCAGGCAGTGGGCTGGGTGGTGGGCAGTGGGGCAGGCCGTGGGGCAGGCAGTGGGCTGTGTGGTGGGCAGTGGGCAGGCAGTGGGGCAGGCAGTGGGCTGGGTGGTGGGCAGTGGGCAGGCAGTGGGGCAGGCAGTGGGCTGGGTGGTAGGCAGTGGGGCAGGCAGTGGGGCAGGCAGTGGGGCAGGCAGTGGGCTGGGTGGTGGGCAGTGGGCAGGCAGTGGGGCAGGCAGTGGGCTGGGTGGTGGGCAGTGGGCTGGCAGTGGGGCAGGCAGTGGGCTGGGTGGTGGGCAGTGGGGCAGGCAGTGGGGCAGGCAGTGGGCTGGGTGGTGGGCAGTGGGCAGGCAGTGGGGCAGGCAGTGGGCAGGCAGTGGGGCAGGCAGTGGGCTGGGTGGTGGGCAGTGGGGCAGGCAGTGGGGCAGGCAGTGGGCTGGGTGGTGGGCAGTGGGGTGGCAGTGGGGCAGGCAGTGGGCTGGGTGGTGGGCAGTGGGGCAGGCAGTGGGGCAGGCAGTGGGGCAGGCAGTGGGCTGGGTGGTGGGCAGTGGGGCAGGCAGTGGGGCAGGCAGTGGGCTGGGTGGTGGGCAGTGGGGCAGGCAGTGGGGTGGGCAGTGGGCAGTGGGGTGGGCAGTGGCATGCAGTGGGGTGGGCAGTGGCATGCAGTGGAGCGGGCAGTGGGCGGGCAGTGCTCTGATGCCACTGGGCCCCTCAGGCACAGGACAGGCGTCTGCGCTTGGAAGAACCCAGCTTCCCCGACAAGGAAGATCTGAGACTGTACCAGCCCCACCTGACGAGGCAGAGGGAGGCGCCCAGGCCCCCCAGAAAGCTTCGGTTGGCACTAGTCAGTGGGAGACGGGCATCTATGTAATGTGGACTCCCCCTCCCAGAGGGGTCCACGCCGCAGGACGAGCCAGCCTTGACCTGTCAGTGAGGTCGCTGGGGAAGGGGACGTTTTCCTCCCCCTCCTCTCCGCCTGGCTCTTTGACGCTTGGAAACCATTCAGGTGTGAGGATCTGCTTCTGGAAGGGGAGAGCTTTGTGAGCCTCCTATCTTAACGTAAACAGTGCAAACAAGTCTGAACCCAGGGCTGTTCTTGCTCCGAGCCCCTCGCCTGGGACTGCCGGCTCCGCCTTGAAACCCCTCGCCCCCCTGCTCCCCATCCACGGGACTGGGTTTCTGTCCTCGATCTCATGGTTCAGGTTGCTTCTACTATCGGTGTTTACAGGAGAAATCCCAAAATGCTGGCTAGGGGAAGCCAGTGGGCAGAGAATCGGGAATGAGCGGTGCAGAATGGTTATCTGTCTAAAGGAGGATTCTGTGCATGTGGAGGCATGTGGAGCAGTCAGACACTGTGTGAGTCCTGTCCGCCTCAGACGGGGACGAGCTGTGGCATCAGCAGTCGAGACTCCGCGCCCTTCCCGGTGCCGCTTGTCAACCCCAGCACAGCTAGCGCTCGGCCCGCCTCCGTGTGTGACACCCGTGAGCTGCCCTGCACAACGCGACGGGGCGGGAGGGTCACTCCTCCGTCGTTCGGAGCAGCAGCTGTAGGTGAGAGCCGGGGAGCGGGCTCACTCCGGCCCGGCCTCTGCACGCTGGCCCCGCTGTGACCGGTGCCGGGAGCATTGCCCCCGCAGAGCTGGGTGCCTCACGCTGCCTCAGCGCGCGCCCTGGTCTCGTCTGAGTTTTTAGACACAAGATGCCTTGACTTCACTCCATGCTGCTGCCCGTCTGCCTGGTGGAGGTGGCCTGGCGTGGGGTGAGGAAAGGCAGTGCCTCAGCGCTTGCCCTGAGCCTCCTCCAGCCCTGCATTCGCTCAGGAGCCGTCACCCCACCCAGCACGGCCGGGTCCTGGCAGACGCGAATGCCCCTGGTAGCCGAGTGTCTCTGGCTCTTAAACACGTTGCCACGTTCCCATGTTGAGGCCACGTCCACCGTAACCTTGCTGAACAGTCTGCGGGGAGGCCTTGCTGATCGTTTTCTAAGGACTTGATGATAAATGAGATTCCGGCACCTCAGGGGGGACCCTGGGTGAGGGGTGGGCCTGCGCTGACAGCATGGACACGTGCGAGGCGCCCGCTGGGCGCTGCCCCCGTCTCGGGGGCCCGCACCCTCTCCGACTCGCTGGATGCCTTTAGAAGCTCTTCGGCACCTCGCTCTGTTGTTGCTGCCCAGTAGCCCCTGCCCCGCAGTTTCAGCTATCTGGTCAACCTTCATCCAAAAAGGTTAAATGGAAAATTCCAGAAATAAGCGAGTGGTAAGTTTTCAAGTACATGCCATTCCTGCAGCCACGGCCTCCACCTGCCCAGGACGTGGGTGACGCCTCTGCCCAGCTTCTCTGGCGGCTGCGCTGCAGCCATTGGTCCCGAGAGGCCGTCCTGCCTGCCGATGCCCGATGCCCAATGCCCCGTCGATCTGGGTGTTGTAGTGCCATGTTCAGTCTCCTGTGAGTAGCCCAGTGCCCAGCAGCAGGCCCATGCCACCTCCCCCTCCCTCCTCCCCCACCCCCTTCAACCCCCTCCACTCCCCCACCCCTTTCACTCCCCTCCACTCCTCCACTCCCTCCCACCCCCTCTACCCACCTCCCACTCCTCCACCCTCTTCCACTTCCTCCCCCCTTCCACCTCCTCCACCCCCTCCACTCCCCTCCACTCCCCTCCACCCCCACGCAGAGCATCGGGTGGTCTCTCATCACCAGGGGCGGCGCAGGACAGTGAGGAATGGAGAGTCAGAGGCCACACCCACGCGGCTTTTTCTACATATGCTGTTATAGTTGTTCCATTTACCATTAGTTATCATTGTTCAACTCTTACTGTGCCTAATTTATAAATTAAACTTTATCGTCAGTGTGCACGCATAGAAAAAATGGTATATAGGGGGTTCAGGAGTATCCCTGGTTTCTGGCATCCACGGGGGGTTTTGGAACCCTTTAAGGGGCGACTCTATGTTGTACCCCGATGCTCCAAACCCTCCACCTCACCACAGCCTTCCTGTCACCTGCATTGATGGTGCTTTGGTCCCTCGGCCCTGTGTCTGGTCACTTCCCCGCCGGCCCAGAGCCCATAACCTGCCGGATCATGGAGCGCCTCCCGTCCCTCACCCTGCCCGACGCCTCGTCCCTCCACTGCTTCGGCCTTGGCAGCTCCAAGCTCCATCTTCCGCTGAGTCCACGGATCTCCCTGACAAGCGAGGAGCGCGCCTCTCAGCACCCTGCTGCGTCCACCGCTCTGCACGTGCAGCCCCGGGGCGCCTCCGTCCAGAATGGTTTAATTCCTCTTTTTCTATAAAGATGGTGGTGACGTGACTTGTGAAACTTCCCTTCTACACTCAGCTTCTTCAGCGTTCTTCTCTTGGAGCGCCCCCTCAGTCCGTGGAGCAGCGGCCTGGTCCAGGCAGCACTGTTGACTGCCCTTGCCTACCCCACGCCTCCATTGCCCATGACCCCAGTCATCGGCCAGCCAGCCTTTGCCAAGTGCTGCTGAGTAGCCAATGCTTCAGCAATGACAGGGTACTTCTGACCTACCAGGAGGAGGGTAGTCATTGTCATAGGGGAGGGAGCCTAACCTTCGGCCAGAAAAAAAATAAAGCACATCTAGAGCAGCTAGGACGAAATCTGTCTCAAGTCAACATTTGAACTAGGTTTCAAAGCGTTCATAGGAGTTTACTGCTCACAGTAGGAGCAAAAGGGTCTCCCACTGGGATAAAACGGCAGACGTAGAAATATGAAAGAGCAAAGTCTGTTTGAGAAGCAGTGAGGATTAGTGAAGGTGGGCAGCAGGGGAGAAGCCCAGGGTGTTACCCCTGCGGCCTGTTATTCCCAGCAAAGAAATTCAGATGATTCTTGGGTAACAGAGGCGCTTTAGAGGTTTGCAAGCAAGGCAGTGAATTGGTCACCTTGACTTTGGTTGGGAATGATGTTTATGATGCTCGCAGAAGCCCCTTAAGTGTAGGAGAAAGAGGCAGAGGTGGGTGGCCATGGGGACGATGGAGAGAACGGGGATAAATAGGGCAGATATGTAGGCGTGCGAATTACCAGGGCTTGGTGATCGGCTTAGTGTCAAAGGAGATGGCAATGACCTTTTCCTGATCAGAGAAAGTACCAAGTTTAAGGAAAGTGTGTACAGTTTTGGACATCTTGAATTTTAGGGCATCTCCAAGACTTTGGTGGTAATCCTATCTAATAAAAGAGAAACATGGTAATTAGCGTACATCCGCTACCCTTCCCATTGGCTAATCAGGGCGTTATGCAAATTAACTGCCAGCCAAGATGGCGGCCAGCAGCCAGGCAGCTTGAAACTAGCATGAGGCTCGCATGCTTCAGGGACAGAGGACTCCAACGTTCCCTGCCTGCCTTGCCGACCTCTGAGCTTCAGTTTGAAACATTGTAACAAATATAGAAGCTAAACAAAACCCCAGAAACCTGCTTTCAGCGAGCCGGGATCTCAGAGCTGGAGTTGATACAGTGCTTCAATTATAGAACCCAAACAAACCAGATACCTGCTTTCAGCATCAGGGGCCTCAGAGCTGGAGCCAGGTCTAAAGCTGGCCCAGAATAAAAAAAGAAATAAAAGAGCAGTTGGGAGCTTCAGTCACCTGCCAGCCTGAAAACAGCCCTCAGCCCCTCACCCAGACTGGCCAGGCACCCCAGTGGGGACCCCCACCCTGAAGGGTGTGTGACGAGCTGCAAACAGCCATCATCCCCTCACCCAGGCTGGCCAGGCACCCCAGTGGGGACCCCCACCCTGATCCAGGACACCCTTCAGGGCAAACCAGCCGTTCCCCCACCCATGCACTAGGCCTCTATCCTATATAGTAAAAGGGCAATATGCCTCCCAGCACTGGGATCAGCGGAGCCGAGAGGCCTCCTGGCACCAGATCAGTGTGACAGGGGGCAGTGCCCCAACCCCCTGATCGCCCTGCGGCTCTGTGTGTGACAGGGGGCGGGGCCACAACCTCCCTATCTGCCCTGCTCTGTTCGTGACAGGGGAAGGCGCCCCAACCCCCTGATCAGCCCTGCTCTGTGCCTGATAGGGGGGAGCTCCCAACCCCCTGATCACCCTGCGGCTCTGTGTGTGACAGGGTGCGGGGCCCCAACCCACCCCCCCCACAGGCCCTGCTCTCTGTGTGACGGGGTAGAGCCATAACCTCCCCATTGGCCCTGCCCTGAGTGTGACAGTGGCGGCGCCGCAACCCCCTGATCGGCCCTGCTCTGTGCGTGACAGGGTACGGAGCCCCAACCCCCCTGATGGGCCCTGCTCTGTGCGTGACAGGGCACGGAACCCCAACCCCCCTGATGGGCCCTGCTCTGTGCGTGACAGGGTATGGAGCCCCAACCCCCCTGATGGGCCCTGCTCTGTGAGTGACAGGAGGCAGCGCCCCAACCCCCTGATTGGCCCTGCTCTGTGCATGACGGGGTGGCGCCGCAACCTCCCCATCAACCCTGCCTTGAGTGTGACAGGGGGCGGTACCCCAACCCCCCAATCGGCCCTACCCTGAGCATGACTGAGGGTGGCATCGCAACCTCCCAATCCGCCCTGCTCTGTGCATGACAGGGGGCGGCGCCCCAACTCCCCAATCAGCCCTGCTCTGAGCCGGACCAGGGGCTGCATGTAGGGATTGGGCCTTCCCTCTGCCACCCGGGAGCAGGCCTAAGCCAGCAGGTCGTTATCTCCCGAGGGGTCCCAGACTGCGAGAGGGCACAGGCCGGGCTGAGGGACCCCCCCACCCTCCCAAGTGCACAAATTTTTGTGCACCGGGCCTCTAGTCCTATATAATAAAAGGCTTATATGCAAATCTACCAAACGGCAGAACGACTGGTCACTATGACACACACTGACCACCAGGGGGCAGACACTCAACGCAGGAGCTGCCCCCTGGCAGTCAGTGCACTCCCACAGGGGGAGCTCTGCTCAGCCAGAAGCCCTGAGTGCAGGCAGTCGGATGCACCACCTCCCCCCCCGCCCCCAGGGCTCCCGGACTGCGAGAGGGCACAGGCCAGGCTGGAGGACCCCCCACCCCACCCCCACCTTGAGTACACGAATTTCGTGCACCGGGCCTCTAGTAAACAATAAAGAGAGAAGAAATTATTATTGAGGATCCCGTCTAATCCTGAACAGGTGGGTTAAAGCATACACAGGGGGCACATGGGAATCTTAAGACATACCAGCATTTAGTGGGCAGGTAGAAATAGCACCACCTTTCAAAAAAGACAACAGAGGTGAAGGGTTATAGAGCCAGGCTGCGAGCAGGGGCACAGTCTCAGGGAGTTATGGGAGAAGTTTCAAAGAGCAGCCTCCAGTATCCGGGGTGGCTGAGCCCCTGGCCTGCTGGATTTTGCGGTGTCTCTACACCTGCCCCCCCGCACCCCCCCCCCTCACCTGCTCCCCAGGCCGCGCTATAAAGGCTGCCTGGCCTCCAGCCTGTGTCTAGGAGAAGCGCTTGATTACACTAGTAATTGGCTTCGGAGTTTAGGGACTGTTATCCTAGCCGGGAGAGTGCAGGGCCCACAGTGCAGACAGCTGCAAGTAGGAGGTAAACCCTGGAGACAGCGCCCCTTTGAAACCTGTACCCGACCAGGGAACGAGGCTGGAGGCACCAGAGGAGCCACACGGCGCCCTGGAAATGGCGGCAGGGTCCGTGGGCGATGGTGCTTGCAGGCTGCGAGGAGACAGTCGGTGGAGAGGGGTGTGGGGTCGCTGGTGGAGCATGCGTTCAAGCGGGAAGGTCGAAGGTGGACAAGCTCCTGCTCTTGGAGGAAAAGGAGGAAAGGGCAGAGGATGAGGATGCTGGCTGAGGGGGGTTCCTTTGGCCTCCCCATCGCGTTACCATACCGCTCCCTCAGCCACTGGAAACCACCGCCCACCCTTTCTGTCTGTGTCACTGCCTAGGGCTGGCTCCACCCGACGACAGTGCAGCAGGACATTGGATGACGCTGATGTTCAAATGTTTGGCCACCCGCTGTGTGTCTGTGTGCGGCTACTCCCCGATCTGCAGTGTGTGCTCTGAGGAAATGAGGGCTCCTCTGACCTGAGGGACTGTGGGCGCTGGGCCTCAGTGCTCGGTAACACCACTCTCCCTGCTTCCCCAATGCAGGGACCGACGCGGTGCGCCCCGAGGACCTGCCAGGTGTACGCACGCCCTGTGTGCTGTTGGACTCCCTGCTAGCTCTTGCTCCCACTACTGCTTCTTTCCTTCACTTGGCTGTTTTCACAAAAACACCATTATTCTCGTGACCACTGGGGCTGGGGTGGAAATTGAGGAGCCTCACTGATGCTGCCTGAACTCTTCCAATCACTCCCAGGCCTGGTCCTCGCTGCACGATCGCCTTCTCTCTCACTCACTCACTCACTCACTCACTCATGCATCTCTATGACAGCGAACTGGTTATCAACGGCCAGGTGTCCTGTTAGGTATGAGACATGGTGCCTGGCTTACAGTGAAGCATTCAGAAAACTGGGGTACAGTAGGAGGATGCTCTGTGGGGTTCAGTGTGAACCTTGCGGCAGGGGTGGGGGGTGCCTGTGGGAGCGTGCCTGTCCCCGACGCAGTGGCTGGATCGTCTGCACCAGCTCTTCAGCTTGAGCTGAGGGTTGAGGTTCAGTAGGAACGGGCTCCTTAAAGGCCCAGGCACAGGGCGGAGGGAAGGCGGGCAGAGGCCCCAGGAGCTTGGCTGTGGCTGCCCAGGGAGAGGGGGGCGGGGACAGCGTTGGTGCCTCCAGAGAGCGAGGGGCTGTGGGCCTGGCCCAGCTCAGAAATAAAATGAGATCCACATGAGGAATTTTAACTTCTCTATTAGCCACAATTAAAAAGTGAAGAGAATCTGATATAAATTATAATATTTTATTTAATCCAGTTTATCCAAAATATCATCATTTCAACATGTAATCAATATTATAATTTATGAAAGACACACTTTACATTCTTTTCTTTCATACTAATTCTGAAAAATCATCTTGATTTGGATATTAAAATTTCATCAGAAATACCTGATCTTTATTTAAATTTCATAAAACCAGTAGATTCACATAGAAGTTATTAAATACATACTTAAAGGTTTTCAGTACCTGCTCTGAATATCAGCTGTAAATTTGCGCTAATCTGCATTACAAGTGCACGTATGTTGAGTTCCGCTCTGCAGGCCGCTGGCCGCGCCTGGGAGTTCCACACGGGAGGCCGCGGGCCATGGAGCCAGAGCCAGCCTGGGAGGCGTTTCCTTCCCGCGGGAGTGGTGGGAGGCGGCCGCGTGCTCAGAAGCGAGGGACGGGGCGGCGGGTACGATTGGGCCGGAGGCAGAGTGCACGGGGACTGCCACGGGAGGCGAGCGAAGGCAGCCGTGGAACTTCTCATGGAGAACGTGGCCCTCTGCGAACCCGGGCGTGGGACTGGGTAGAGGGAAGTCGTGGCCTCAGGTTTTAGGATGCCAAAGTAGAAGCGTGCAGAAGGTAGTGGAGGCCTGCCGTTCTGGAAGGATTTTCTGGTGAACCCTAGTGATTCGGGGTCACTGGGCACAGGCAGGCGTGAGGGAGGCGTGGGGGGACCCAGTGGTCTGGGGGTGCTCCAGGGCAGGGTCAGCGGCTGCCCACCAGGGGCCGCGTGCCCACGCGCTGTTCCGGGCACAGCAGCAGCCAGCTCTGCCCTGAGAAGCGGGACAGACATCCAGGGCCCCCAGAGTCAGCACGCTGTGGGGTCCTGAGGGTGGAACTCCAGGCCACAGGAAACACTTAAGAATGAGTTGGAGTTGAGCTCCTCAGAAGAGAGTGGAGGCGCCAGTGGTGGAGGCAGAACCCCGCGAGCAGGAAGACCTGGAGGCAAAGGCGGGAGAGACACGGTGCACGGCAGTGCGTGTCTCGGAGGCCACTCGAGGAAAGGACGGAACGTGCCCGTGGGGTTTAGCAGGTGCAGGCACCTTAGCACAGGGCAGCCGCTCCAGGCGGCGGGAGGCGGGGGCCAGCCCAGGGCCAGGGCCCAAGGAGGAGAGGGGGCGGGTGCGGGGAGGGAGTCTTTTCAGCAGCAGGAGAGGGACAGAGCCAGTGGCTGGCAGACTGTTCACACTGGCATTGGCATGCCTACCTGAGCGCAGGGGAGGGAACCGGAGGGAGCAGGTGCAGGGGGCAGGGGGCAGCCCTCTCTTCTTCGCCCCTTTCTTCTGCAGCGGTCAGCGCTGGGCTGAGTGTCCCAGTCTCCTGTCCTGGCTCTGCCACCGACTTCCTTTCCAGACCTTCCCGCGCCTGCTCAGGGAGCAGTCCGGCTCCAGTCCTCGCCCGCAGGTCTGGCACTGCCATCTCCAGGCACCTGTCCTCGTCCTGCGCCAGCATGCCCTCCCTCGGCTGGGCCAGCCTCCTGGAAGCCAGCCCTGCCTTCACTGCCAGGGTTCCCCTGGCCCATCGGGGGCTCAGTTCAGGGGTCCTTGTGAGGTAGAAGTGCGAGCAAAGGCCATAGGTCACTAGCACTCACAGGCACAGATACATTTATTACTGAACAGGAGCTAGGACTCATTGCTTTGCTTTCATAATGAAAGCAGCACAGGTCTGCACGGAACAGTTTCTCAGCCATGGCATAGGGACTGGGACTGGGTGATTTCTTGGTGGGGCCTGTATGGCAGGAGTGTCAGTGGCGCCCTTGGTTTCCCACCAGCACCCCTTTCCCCCGTGGTGACAACCAGAAATGTCTCCAGACATTGCCAGAGGTGCCTGGGGCCTTGCATTCTTGATAGTCAGATCCTAGGAAATGATCCTAAATATATATCTTATTTCAGGCAGCAATGAATGGCCATCACCCACTTTTGGCTGCTAACCAGGCTGCTAGGGACTGTCCTATTCCCCCAGCAATACTTCCATTTGTAGAAGTCCGAGGGGCGCTCCAGGCGGGAGCTGACGGCTCAGCTAGCACGTGTTAAGAGCAGCGTCTGAACACAAACCATGTTTCACAGAACCTGCCTGCCCACCTGCTCTGCCTGCCCCAGGTCACCTGCTGTTCTCTTTTGTCTTCTGGTCAGGGGTGTGCTGGTACCAGTGAGGCCAGACTTCTCCCACCACAGTATCCACTGCTGGAAGGAAGCCCACTTTTTGGAAAAGAACCAAAACCTTGTGTTACATGGAGAGCGATGATGTCATATTCAGTTTTGTGTTTAAAGTGCACACACTCCTGGGACGGGAGCACAGAGAAGCCCCGGTGGGGCTGGAGGGCTGTCGTAAGGGGCCCGCACGCCGCTGGGCCGTGGCTGTGGTGGACGGAGGCCCCTCCGCCCTGGGTGGGCACCCTCGGGGGTGGGGACCGGGCCCAGCCCTCGGATTCCTGTTCGGCCCAGCTTCCCCTGTTAAGGGCACTAATAATTAACCCCTCTGTCCACAGTGTGAGGTCAGGTTGCGAGTCCTGGCTGCAGTTATTCGCATGTGCTTTCTTGACTCCACCACACTGCACATACAGAGGAGACATGCTGCTGAGAACCAGCTCAGGGTTTCCTGTCGGCATCCAGCTCTGACGGGACAGTCGGGGGCTGTGGAGCAGGCGGGCGTGCAGGGGCCCTCCGCCCGCGCCAGGTGGCGGACAGGGCTCATTCTCATCGGTTACCGGACGCCAGCACCGCCTCCCTCCAAGCAGTCGCTGGGGAAGTGCTGCTTTGCTGCTGCCGTGTCCCTCCTGTAGCAGGAGACAGCGGGGAGTATTGTTAAAAAGCAACGTCCCTGAGAACACGTCCGTATTTTCCGACGGGCGGAGAGGATTCTGTGCTTGGGCATTTTCCGTAGCTTCCCACAGGTCTGGGTTTATGGGCTACCAGCAATCGCTGTGATTTATTGAGTACCTGCTACAGGCCGGGCGCTTGGCACAGATTAGCTTCGTGTGCTCCCAGAGCTCCCGGAAGTTTTCATGGGAACACTGACCACATTTCATCTCCTCATTTATATGCTGAGTGATTAATGCGTGTCTTCTCCACTAGACAGCCGTCTCCAGGTGGATGGATCTGTGTCACTTGTTGTTCTTCATTGTTGCCCCAAACTTAACACATACCCTGGAAGATAGTAGTTACAAAACAAACATTGCTGAGAAGGACCCAGATGCAGAGCAGGATAGTGTTAGAGACGAGGAGTGGACAGAGTGGATGGGTGGCTTGTTGAAAACTTGTCCATTGGCAGAGTGAGGGTCCAGTTCAAGTGTCAGGTGCCGTGGCTGCTCCCTTTCCTCCACACCTGCCTTCCCAGACGGCAGGAGGCTGCCGTCGCCGGGGCCCCTGGTAACGATGCAGATGGGCGTCCAGCAGGTGTGAGATGGGCCGGAGGAGTGCGTTTCTACGTTTCCAGAAGCCACCAGGCCACTGACCACAAGCCAGGCGCTGTGTAGCTGAGGTCTGCGCAGCTGCAGTGCGGCAGTGGGAGCTTCCTGTCTGCGGGAGGCCTGGTGGTTCTGCTGGGAAAGGCCGGCAGTGAGACAGAGCCCTCGCACCTGCACTGCCTGCGAAGGGAAGACCAGGACCTGCTCCGGGCGAACACCCTGACACCTCCATCCCTGGGCCACCCAGGGGCTGGGTGATGCTGCTCAGGGGCCTGTCGCCTCCAGTATGTCTCCTACAGACACCGATGGTCCCACCATTGTGTGCAGTCGTCTGGGTAGGATGCCGTCACTGCCCGTGCAGTTGGTGCCCACTGCGGAGTCCTGGGCACTGCCAGCGCCAGCCCTCTTGTTGGCATGCTGTGGCAGCCTCTTCCTACATACCTCCCTGGCTCAGCACTTTCTCCTAGCTCTTGAGAGAGAAGTAACGCAGTTGGGATATTTAACTGTCAGAGTTGGCGGGGAGGGTCCTAGGTCTGGTGTGACCAGGTGACACCACGTCTGTGTGAGCAGCGGCCCCTCAGGTGGAGCAGTTAGAGCTCAGCCCCACCTGTCCTCTCACCAGCCTCGGGCTGTTTCCCAGGCTCCCTGCTGACAGTGAGCTGGTGTCTGAGTTCTCGACTTTAGGCTCTGATTCTCGTCCTTCTTGGCTGTTCCCATCAGGACTCTCCATCATCTCGTGCCTGACTGGGGCCTGCTCTGCGTCAGGTCACATGGCAGCTCCATGTTTGTGTGGATGCGAGATTGGAGGGCACGGAGAGACTGTGTTTTAATTGTATGGTAGTAAAAATTGAAGGGGCACTTTTAAAAAGACTATTTTAACTCTGTATTTTGAAAGAAATCTTTCTTTATAGCACTCAGATGTGCTAAATGGTCATGAGGTGGTGTACTGAGATGAGGACCTACAAGTGGCAGGCGTCCTTGTACAGTATTATTGAAATCAGACTGGAAGCAAGCGGCAGACACCTGTTGTTTGTCTCTAGTCGCTTATTGAATGGCTTGCTTCATTCCGTTTGCCTGGGCAGACGCAGCTCAGAGATAGACGATGAACCAGGACTAGACCGCGGGCGGGATTTTCTTCAAGCAGAGACGTGGTTTGACATCTTTTGTCTTTTTACATTAGATTTTCCCCTTTCATGTTATATTTTATTTGTTTGGTGCTGTTATATGGACTGTAATCAATGTAAAACTGTAAGCGTATGCCTTTGGGTTGATAAGCTTCCCAAAGGAAGTGATTGCTGTGAACAAATATGGCGTGCCACAAACACAAAAGGTGGCTTGCTTGCATCGTATATATGTATATGTATATGTGTATGTGTATGTGTATATTCCCATTTTGTAATATCTTAGCATCATGGTCATTTTTTCCATTAAAAAATACTGTATTATGTGAAATGATACAATCTTTGAGGCATTTCCCATTATGTAGACACCATGCCTTTAAATTATAGCAATTGCTTAAGATTTTAAGGCAAAGTGGGCTCTTAGAAGTGTGATTAATAGCAGGGAATGAGGCTAATGCTGGGTCATCAGTAGCACTCCATTACAAAAATGGTTGGACTAATAAAGCATCTATCTTTTTGACCAATAAAACATTTGAATGATATGCGTCTCGTTTTTGCCAGATAACAGTGACTTGATCCTGAATAAACCCTGAACGTGTGTTGCAGGAAGGGGGTGCGTCAGAGGCAGGAGGGAGCTGATGCTGAAGGCAGCGGGTTGAGTGGTCTTCTGGGAGGCGACGCATGACTCCGGAGCCCGCTCCGTCGGGACAGGAGTAGACTCTAAGCCGTTGGTGATTGCTTTCTCTGGCAGCATCCGTGTCCACAGTAGGCTCTTCATCAGTGCTCTGTGCGGGCCTTGCCGGGGGCGCGGGCGTAGCAGTGAGGAGAGACCGGTGGGCCTCAGGTCCCTCCAGCTCTGAGCCTGCGCGCTCACTGGCGGCTGGAAGAGGGTTTTAGATGCTTCATAAGTCATTCACCAGTTCTCATTATTGTGACTTGATGTTGAAGCACTTCCATTTTCAGTCTGTTTTAATCCTTCTGATAAAGCAGAGGAGAAAGCCTCCGTTTGGCGCTGGTGTGTCTTTAATCTCTCTCTCCCAGTTGTAAGCTCATTATTAACAAAGGAAGAACATGGCTCCGCTCCGGGCCTTTGTGGGGCAGGATCAGCCAGAGTTTAATAGCACTGGTCAGGTGGCCTTACATTTATTCAAAAGTTTTTCTTTCCTGTAAAGGGGTACATACAGGCTTCCCTGTGACCAAGTGATAGAAAGTTTCTTCTGAAACAGATGTATGTTTGTCAAAAGTGGATAAACTTTAAAAATTGGGTTGGTGGAGGTAGAGGTGGAGGTGGAGACGGGAATGCTGGAGGCTTGGACGCGGGCTCGGTGCCCCTTGGACGGTGGGCATGGCCACCCCGGAGGTCGGGCTGCAGGCTGACCCCAGAGAAGAGCTGTGGGAAGACCAAGCCTCTTTGGGACTTTCAGTTTTTAAAATCAGTTATCAAACAGGATAGAAAAGACTTCTTACTACATGGACCTCTCTTCCATTTATTTTATTTTATGTATTTAGTAAAAAATGCTTTAAAATGTTGGGGTCTGTGTTGAACAAAGTAAAAGAACTGGGCCCATGAGGTAAAACTACAGGTGTGTTGGGACAGGTGCCCCCGCCACAGGGCAGCGCGGTCTGTCCATCCTGCCTGGGGAGGACCCAGTGGCACTCTGGGCACAGGGGCATCCCTTAGGGCAGTGGTCGGCCAACTGCAGCTCGCGAGCCACATGCGGCTCTTTGGCCCCTGGAGTGTGGCTCTTCCACAAAATACCGACTTCTGCGCACGGGCCACGAAGTTTCAATCGCACTGTACGTGCGCGCCCGCACGTGGTATTTTGTGGAAGAGCCACACTCAAGGGGCCAAAGAGCCGCAGGTGGCTCGCGAGCCGCAGTTGGCCGGCCACTGCCTTAGGGTGAGCGGCCTACACGCTCCCGGGCTCAGCGACCGGCCTGGGCTCAGGGAAGCGGTCACAAGGCTTTGGATTGCAGTTCGGTTCGTGCGCGCTGTTTATGGCCTTGTCCTGGTAGCCGAGCTCTCAGCGATAGGAAGTAGACAGGTGCTCAGGGGTCCCCGGCGAACAGACGCAGTGCAGGGTGAGGGATGGAGGGTGCGGGCTGGCACCCTGCTCTGGCTCACTCCCCGTGGGCTCTTGCGTTTCGTGGCAGCACTGGGTCAGGCCCTCCCCTTCTCTCTGCCTCCTGGTCGTCTCGCCACAGGCGTGGAGAGTGAGCAGGAACGTGGACGTCCGGGGCCTAGAGCATTTGAGGAAGGGCCTCTGCAGAGGTTCCAGCACCCGCCTTGCACCGTCGCTGGGAGCCAGCACGGCTGGGCCTGGGCTCCGGGAGTGGGCAGCCCGAGCCCCACCGGCCTTTCGAGGGCTGCGGAGGGCGAGGTCTCCATGTCCCCTCCCTGTGTCCATGCAGAGGCCTATCAGGGCCCCGCGCCTGCAGCAGGCCCTCCTCTGACTGCCGGGCCGGGGCCTGCTGGCCTGGGAAAGGGGCCCAGAGTTAGTAACGTTGTGCACTCACTGAGCTGGTGGCCTCTCAGGAGAGCTCGTTCCCTTCTGAGACTCAGGAACAAGCCACAGGAAACCAAACAAAAACAAAAGAAAACTGCGCTCTCTCCTTTGTGACTTTAGGTTTACAAAACAAAGATTAGACCTTGGAGCAGGAACCGCCAGCGATTTGGGGTTTCAGTGGAGCTGGGCTGGGACCGCTGGGATGTTGCTTTTAGACGGAGATGGAAACTCCGGCGTCCGGCTGTGACTGATGTCACTGCAGAACCTTCTGGGTGTGCCCTTCTTCAGTGCAGCTCCGCCTCCCGGCGCTCCCCTGGCCCTCCAGCAAGTTCTGCTCTGCTCACCCTGGAAGTGCAGAACTTGAACAAAGCAATTCACTGGTTTTAAGTGTAAAATGTAGATTCCCAAATATCAATTACCAAATTGTTTTCCAAATATGTTTTGCTTATTAAATTCTAAGTAATGGAGGAATGTTATTCACACGTATCAAAATTAAGTAGCTAATAATGTTAAAGTATCTCTAAAAAAGATTCAAACTAATACTTTAATTGCAAATTATATACCTAAATATCGTGTCTCTGCTAAGGCATGATAACTTTCTTACACAGTAGCTGTTTTATATGTTAGTACACAGCAAGCAGACGTTTTGAAAATAAAACATTTTTTCACGACATTTTCATTAGTGGACCCATTAAACTTATTATTCACTCTTGGCTTTGAAAACCAGATTTCTTCCCTAGGCTGACAAAACGAACTCCTGAACATCAGCTGATTAATATTCTACATAATCTTTTTAACGGAAGAATCAGAACCTGGTACAGTTTAATTTTTGCAGGTGGTTGAGAACCTGTAAATCCGTGTGTTTGTGGACCCGGTGCACTTAGCGGCATCCCGGGGAGGATGGAAAATCGGTTTTCTTCCAGATAAAGCAGTCAAGGTTCGAGTCCTGTGCGACCCACATATTTCATTGATAAAAGATGAGCCTAGGAAATGAATGCAGTTACTCAAACATGAAAACATTACAGTCTTTTAAAGCTGTGACCAAATCCAGCCTTTATAGTTTAAACCATGTGGATGTTTTATTATCTACCAGCCAGGGGGAGGCCGAGCTCATTTGGGGTGACCTCTTGTTTCTTACAGCCAAGCTTTTTTACTTCTAAGTAATGTCCCCAGTAAAGAGTTAACCGGATCTCCCTGGCTTTGCTCTGGCTTATATGATGATGAGTAATGCGAGGTTGGTAACAGCAAATTGTTGTTTATAAGCAAACATGGCATTGTGCAAACAAGCGGGCCTGGTCTCCAACTGGTCTGATTTCATGGTGGCCAGCAGCTGATCTGTGTAACGCACAGCCTTCCTGCCTCTAAACGTCAGAAGAATGACTGTTTGTTTATCTTGCCTTCTTTGCAGCTGTTTACCCTGTAATGCATTTACCTCGACCTTGATTCCCGAGAGTGGCCCCTTTCTCCTCCCAGTTCTGTTTACATTAGTCCTGCCCCTGGTGTCACCTACGAAATCTGTTGATTATTCCACCTGGTTAATGTTAAATTACTCTTGTAAGATGATGTGTTTGTTCATAAACATAAATGCCGGGCCCCTTGTTTACTGTACCCATGGCAGCGATCCTTATTCAACAAATGCTGCTTTGTTTGCGGGTGTGAGCAGCAGTGTATCCTGCAAGGTCTGTTTTAAAAAGACACACACACACGGAAGAAAAAAAAATAAAAAACTTATGCTAGAATTTTGATAAAGAAAGAAAAAGGGGAACTTGTCCCTGGAATGTGGTTGAAACAGACTTAGGTTTGCTTTTCTTATCTTTTGCTTGGATGAAGGGGCTGAGAGATTAGCAAGCTGTTTGGTTTTTCTAAGAGATTTCCTTAGTGTAATGATATCTATGCAGTTGTTTGCTTTTTTCAGAAGGGAGAGAGCTCTCCTGAAAGGCCACCGGCTCAGGAGTGCACATCAGATGCTAGGAAACTCCTTGTGGAGTGAGCGGACTTGAAGTCCTAGGAGAGAAAGGCCAGTGCTATGAGCAGGCAGCCCCTCCGACAGGTACAGTCCTCGGGCTCGGGTTGTGTGTGCAGTGTGTTGTGTGACTGCATGTGACCCTGTGTGATGTGAGTACTTTGTCAAGTTTGAAAGGGGAAGATTAACTTTGAGGTTGATGTGTTCTGAATAAATTCTGTGTCATCAACAGAGACATCTTAACTGGGAGGAAATCAATAATTCATACACATTATAGTTTTAAAAGCTACTGTTTTGATTCTTACCTGTTACTTTTCTTTGTCTCATTTCACTGTGAGTTTGTGCATTGTATTGTTTCTAGTTAAGTAAAGCAGAAATTGTGCCTCTTTATTCAGCACCCCGTGACTGCCCCTGGGCACTGGTGCCCCAGGAGGTAAGATAGAACACTAGCCTGTCTTTTGTCATGTTTTGCAAACAGCAGAGAACACAGCTCCCATCACCTTTGCTTTTTGTTTTGTAATTGTTGTTTGTTGCTGTTTCTGATTTGCATCGTGTTTCAATACTAGGCAGCATGTGCTAGCACTTACTGTAAATTACCAGGATCAGCAGACTGGGGTGAGGGTGGAGGTTGGGGGTTGTGACCTTCCACAAAGTGTGACCTTTTATTCCAGAAAAAGCCTGCTAACCTATGCGTAAGAGCAGCCCCGGGTGGATACATGTGTACATGGTGGAGTTTTCGAAGGATACAAGTAAATAGTTCTTTCCACGGAACGGAGAAACGCAGGTAGCAAGCAGCCTGTGGCAGCCTGCGTGCACGAAGCCGCCGCGGTGCTGTGGGCATGGAGCTCGCTCTGGCCGCGGGAGTGGGTAGGGGCTGGCGAGGGAGTGGGCAAGCCATGAGGGGTGTCGTGGAGCACGCCAGGCATTCACTGGTGATGGGAACCTGGCCCTGTGTGTATGAATTATGTAAAATATGGAAACGAAAGAATATGTATTTTCTTTCACCAGGCTATTCGTGAGAGTTCAGCCGTCTGAATGTTCAGATAATTAGAGTTCAGCAGGCTTTGTTTTGTTCTGTGAAAATGCATTTAGCTCAGCACCCAGAGCACCTGGCCCTGCCCACTCTGAGCTCAGAGGCTTCCTGGCCAAGCAGAAGGCCGGCTGGCCCTGCAGCCCCTGTGGGTGTCTGCCTGGTTATGTGAGCCTCCGGATGAATATGCCAGGGGGTGGGAATGCATTCTCCTCTGTACTTGTGTTTCCTACGGTGGCTTCTTTGTAGCTTCCATCGTTTGCCCACAGTTGTTATGATCACAGCACTTACACCCTTGTCTACCGGGAGAGAAGGAAGACAAGGCCAACAGTAGCCGAAATTCTAAAAATATAACTTAGACATCTGTAACTTTTACGAGGGTGGGTGCTTGCCTGAGCTCACTGATGCCGGGCAGAGATTACGTGCCCAGGACAGTGTGAATGAGATGGGCTGCGAGGGTCAGGCCTGCGGCAGGCACAGCCCGGGGGAGCTCAGAGTCCCTGCCCTGCGCCGGGGCTCCTGTCTTCACATCGAAAGCCTGGTGGAGAGGAGATGCCTCCTCCTGTTAGGCACCTTCCCTTACACCACCCTGTTCTCCTGACTGTTCTGAGTCAGTTACAGGGAAAATTACACATGCTACTCGGCACCATCTTCAGTCCATCCGAATGGTCCCATGTATATTAAGTGTTCATGGTTTTGATGGAGGTTTTTGTTGGTTGATTATCTTTAAATTTTCAACGACTGGGATAATCCTACTTCTATGAAGATTTAAAATGACTTAATAGCTTGAGGTATTTTCTGAGTTCCAGATGCCAAAATGGCAGTCATTCCAAAGGAGCACAGGAAGCAGTGTTTAAGTTTAAAAAGTGGTGGCCAGTACAAGCCCTTTATCTCTTTTGATGAAGGAAGAGGTTAAGTTTGGTTTTTTTCTCTCATTTAATCACTTAGCTAAAAATTCAGCAACTATGTATTAAATTCTTATTATATGCAAGCTATACCTGAAAGTAGAGTTTTAGATCAGTGGTTTCTCAGCCTGTGGGTCATGATCCCTTTGGGGGTCGAACGACCCTTTCACAGGGGTCGCCTAAGACCATCGGAAAACACATATATAATTACATATTGTGTTTGTGATTAATCACTACACTTTAATTATGTTCAATTTGTAACAATGAAAATACATCCTGCATATCAGATATTTACATGACGATTCATAACAGTAGCAAAATTACAGTGATGAAGTAGCAACGAAAATAATTTTATGGTTGGGGGTCACCACAACATGAGGAACTGTATTAAAGGGTCGAGGCATTAGGAAGGTTGAGAACCACTGTTTTAGATAAAGCAAGTTTCCAAAAAATTTTTATTAAACAAATGGAGGTGGAGAAAGAATCATTTTCATCTGAATGCTTCTTCCATTTAATTGATAAAGTACTAACGGTTTTGTTGATAAATACAAACTAGTTCCTATTTCCTTTTCCCCTTCTTTGAAGTATGAGGGTGAGGGAGCGGCCATATCCCCTCATTGACAATGAAGATAACTTTCCTCCCCAGCTTCTCACCATCTGAGGCCTCCTGGCTTCCCTGAGTAGCTGGAGCCCGGGCTCTCTGGGAGGTTCTTCCAAGGCCCAGCCCCACCCGTGTGCTCCCTGAGGGCAGGAGAGGGGAGCAGCTCCTGGGGGGCCAGGCCTGCACTTGCTCCGAGGGGCTCCTGCTGCTGCTTCACTTCTCCACCCCTGGTGCCCACCCACCACCTGCAGGGCCTTCTCAGCCTCTACTAACCCCCGTTCTGGGGCGATTCCAGTTTTGCCCTGCTGTCCTGCGTGGCTAAAAAGGTGACCACTGTTTTTTTAAACATGCTTTGACAATTTCATTGCCCCTGAACTTTTCTTCCTTACTGCTAAATGAAATTCCAGATTTTTAAAGATAGATCTAGACCTCTGCAGTGCACGATGAAGTTGATAATACATAAATCATTTTTAACAACAGGTAATATGCATAATTTATGGGGTTACGGTGCTATCTTTTTGATATTTATGATGGATAATGCTCAGTTTTTGCCCTCATATTACTGCTTTAAATTATACCACAAGAAAATTAATGAGAAAGTAGATTTATGGGTTTCATTTGTTTGTCAATTCGGAAATTAATTGGGTGTTAATTTTAGCCGTCCCTCATCAGACCAGGACTTGCGTGTGCGTGCAGTGCTTGGCATTCGCTGTGGCCGCTCGCCCGTGGGTCACCGGCTCTGCATGCATCAGGCAGCCGCGTGCTCGGACTGCGTCTGAACCGCCGGGCGCTGCGTGCTTTGCGCTCTTCTGCTGAACTGGGAACAGTGGTTTTGGAAGATGGGGCCTTCCTGACGGCGAGCGCCGACTTCTCTCCCTGAACTTGGCTCTGGGACGTCTTTCGCTGGCGGCGGGGAGCGGGGCGGAGGGAGACAGCGGACAGTGGTGTCTTATTCACAGTTCGTGGGCAGATCTCACCTGAGAAAAGGAGCAGCTGCAGTTGCTGTTTCTCTTGTTCTGTCCCCTGCACCGCCCGCCCCCCGCCTTTTCCTCCTGAAAGAGGTGCTCCCAGCCCATCTGTGGACAGCAACTCAGCACCTGGGGGCCAATGTGGCCCCATCAAGCCCTCTGCCACCCACCGGCCCCGCGGAGCTGGGCTCACCCTGCACCCCGCCGGGACTCTGCCCAGCCTCGGGGTGCTCCAGGCCCTGTCTGCTCTGCGGGGCCTGGCCCCAGGAGCGGCTCCCAGTGGGCTGGCTCCGTGTCCAGGCTGCCTGAGTGCCTGAGATGGCGTGGGGGTGGGGGTTCCTTAGCTGCACATGGGCCTTAAAGCCCTCTGAGAGCTGGGGTTGCCGGGTATAGTTTCGCACATTTAAAGGGAACCAGTTCATCTTCCTGACGCTTTATATCTTAATACAGACCAGCTTTTCTTCCTTTTTCCCGGTCCTCGTGAACAGGGCCATAGGACTTTGGCTCTTCAAGGTGGACACGAGTAGTTCACAGAGCACTGCTTTTAGAGCTAGAGCGAGCCCGCTCCGCCCTGCTCGCGAGGCCTGTAACTCCGCAGGCCAGCTGGATGCGGGAGGCGCCAAAGGCTCAGTGCTTCTCAAGGACAGGCACGCACACAGCCCCTCTCTTCTTGGAGTGCTCTCTTCCTCCTGCCCCTCCCTCCCTCCCTCCCTTCCTTCCTTCCTTCCTTCTTCCCTCCCTTCCTCCCTCCCTCCCTTCCTTCCTTCCTTCCTTCCTTCCTTCCTTCCTTCCTTCCATCCTTCCTTCCTTCCTTCTTTCCTTCTTTCCTTCCCTCCCTCCTTCCTTCCCTCTTCCCTTCCTTCCTTCCTTTATTCTCTAGAGCAGTGATTCTCAACCTTCCTAATGCCGCGACCCTTTAATACAGTTCCTCATGTTGTGGTGACCCCCAATTTCATTGTTACAAATTGAACATCATTAAAGCATAGTGATTAATCACAAAAACAATATGTAATTATATATGTGTTTTCCGATGGTCTTAGGCAACCCCTGTGAAAGGGTCGTTCGACCCCCAAAGGGTTGCGACCCACAGGTTGAGAACCGCTGCTCTAGGGGCTTCTCCGATGGGGCAGGACTGGACAGAGTAACCACTCGAACCATTTCCTGAAAGTGACTTTAGTAAATTCCTCCTCTCCCCATGGAAGTGGGAATACATTTTATAAAAGTGTGTTTAGTTTAATTTGCACATCCTTTCATGGACAGGCCAAGTTCTTTAAGGACATTTATTCTGCTTCATATAAATAATTGATCAGCCAAGTTAATTGACTTCTGCCTGACTCGGTCACCCTTAATTAACTGCCCTGGAATCAAGACTGAACTTTCTGCGAGCGGAACCCTTCACAGGCAGGAGAGCACGGGCTCTGTTTTCCCTAAGTCTTCAGCATCAACACTGTAACCAAGGAAATAATCATCATCAAGCAGTGCTTTAATTTGCTATAAATACATCGGCCTGGGCATTATGAATTTTCCAGAATGCTTCCAGAGAGCAGCTCTGTTGGCAAGGACAGTAAGTGAGCCCGCGCGCAGCTGCAGCCCGCTCTTCGAGGCCGCAACCAGACGCCCGTCTTGTGAAATCAGCAGCTCGGTGACCTGTGCCAGCAAAGAGAAGCGGCCCTTCGGCCCCGAGCCCCCTGACGCCATGCGATCCCCGCCTCAGCCTTGCCAGTGATTCCACCCGGTCCATTCGATCCGACCACAGTGCGGCCTCTGTCCTGGGTGGGTCCGGTGACCACAGGCGGCCTCTGTCCTGGGTGGGTCCGGTGACCACGGGCGGCCTCCCGCAGAGGGCAGACAGGCGCGGGGGAGGGCAGGCTTTGCTTCTGGAGAAAGGACCTGCTCATGGGTCTGTGGCCGCCTTGCCCACCGGGCGCCACGTCTTCACAGCCAGGCCCGTGGATGGCTGCCCCCCTTCTTGTCCTCAGCCTGTCCTGGCCACAGGCCCTGGAGCACGGGGCGGCGGCTCCCCCGCAGCAGTGTGGTGCGACATGCGGGCGCTCCTGGGAACAGAGTGGGTGCGGTGCCCTGGCCGGAGGGTATGTCCTCCTGGACACACGGACATGCTCTCGGACGACTCTAAAACTGTGGGCCTCCGGGGAAGAGGACAGACACAGTGTTCGCCGAAGAAGGCTGGCTCTCGCCTGTGATTGCCGACGCCCTCCTGCCTGCCGGGCCCCTCCACGGGGCTGTGCCCGAGCCGCGGTTCTCTGTTTGCGGGCCTGCTGCTCAGACTTCGCCCGGGACTCTCGCACGTCGGAAGGTCTGTCCTTTATTGAACGGACAAGTTCACTCTGAAGTAGGGGAGACTATGGCTGCGTCTGCCGTGCCCGGGCTCAGGTGTCTAACCTGTACATTGGGGTCACATCGCCTCCCTTTGCTCTCAGCGGCTTGCGCTGAGTGTGGACAGTTCACCAGAGAGCCGGGCGTGTGCGAGGCCGACCCAGGCGCACAGGCTTGGCAAACGCTGGCCGCCCCGGGAGAAGCGGCGCCGCCAGTGCTGCTGGAAAGGCCTGCACCGCCTCCTGCTTGCCCAGGTGCTTCCCAACAGGCGTGTCCTCCTCACCGTGTGGGAGACGTTGGGAAGCTAAATCTTCCAGCCCACACACCACTGCTAGCGCTTGACTCATTAAGGACATCCTCAGACCAAAATAATCCTTCATGCCATTCTGGTCCCAAAGCCTGCACGCTCACAAACCTGAATCGCAGACAGGCTGCTTGGCCTCATGCCTGCCCGCTTGCACCAGCGGCCTTGGCAGCCTGCTCTGGCGCTGCGTGGAGCGGAGCCTTCTCCTCCGCGTGGGGCGGAGGGTGTCTTTCCTGCACCCACCCCCGGGGGTCAGACCAAGGACAGCCGCAGCCCCGTTCGCACCCCTGGCGTCCCGACGGCCCCGCGGCTCCGAAGCGCGGGTGTTTGCCCACATGCGCCCGTCTGAGTCAGGGCTCGAGGCGCTGTGCAGGGCGTTTCTGTCTTTGGGGCCAGGCCGGGCAGGACCCGGCTTCCAGAGCTTGAGCGTGTGTATGTACCTGTGTTTTCTTCAGGCATGCTCCCTGCACGCCCGCCTGTCCAGTGGGCTCCGTGCCAACTGCTCTGTCTTTCCCTTCTGTACAGACGGGCGGGTCTGCGGATCAGAATGAAACACGGGGAAGGGGGTCCCTAGATTTCACAAATTGATCCCCCTTTTTGGTCATGAACAAGGCAGTTGCATTGCCTGGTTCTTATATCTCAGAGAAAATTGTGTTATTTTTTGATAGATATCTTTACTCGGCAACAGTGAGGTTTTGGATGCAACGTTTAAAGGCCCATTATGATTCCTGGAAAGTCGGATCTAAGGGGAGAGAGTGAGTCAGCTGTTGCTCCTGAGTTTGCTTCCCACCTGTTAACAACAGCGCCCTTCCAGGCCCTGCGGGACGGCGTTCACTCTAGGCACATGTCTTCTGGGTTTAAGCCTGTGCTCAAGTTGGATCGTATTATGCACTCACAGAAAGGACACGAAGAAAGATGTAAATTTTTCCTGCTTTTAGTTCTTCCACTTGGTTTTTGGGCGCGAGTTCTTGTGAGCCGAACCTGCCACCGTGCGGTACACGCGTCTTTCCAGGTCACCTGACCTTCCCTGTGACTGGTATTTCACTCCCGTGTTCATTATTCAGGCATTCCTCAGCTTTCATGCTTGAATTGTCAGCTTCCTTTTGTGACTATTGTTTTTCCTTCTTGAAGTTCTACCCTATGAACTTGGAGTATGGCCTTGCCATTGCATTGTGTCGTCCCCCCTGCACCTCGGCTTTAAGAAAACGCGTGGTTAAGAGCTGACAGGAGACGGGACTTGCTCCAATCCCGCCGCCCACCGTGACTCGCGCACACGAGAACAGCTCTCCCGGGGCCAGCGCTCGCCGCGCACACGCGGGAGGCACTCTCATCAGGACCAGCGGGAGGGTGTCTGTCAGTCCTGCGGTGGGGCTGGCGCGGCACCGTGGCCAGTAGGTGGTCGCAGCAGACTTTAGCAGACACTGTCTGTCTGTTGTCATAGTTGGGCACCTTCGCCAAGAGCCGCACTGGTTCCCAGGCCAGTGGTTCTGTACCTAGAGAGTAACAGGGTGGAATGGGGAATGTATTTATACAGGTAATACTACCCCCCCCCCCTCTCTCTCTCTGTGTCTCTCATTAGATGGCTAGTACTTTCACATTCAGAGCCGTCTTCAGCCTGCCGCGGCTAGGTTTTCTCCCAAAGAAATATAGGAGACCCCAGCTTTCCAGGCCCTCACCCAGGCCAGAGGCTGGGAACCCAGCAGGAGAAACACGTGCTGGGCATGGGAATTCTCAGGACAGTTTTAACCAGAAGACAAAGCTCAGAGTCTGAGTGTGTTTAGCGTTGGAAGAGTGGGGGCATTTTTTCTCTATCTCACCAGAGCGGCCAGTGTTGAAGAGGTTTAGTGTCTGAGTGACTCCCAGGAGCATGCAGCCTAAAATGCATCTTGGTTTTTGACTGTAAGGTTTTCCACAGAATGGCCCGCGGGCACCTGGTGGACCCCAGGTGGAGGGCACCCCTGAGAGGGGCTTCAGGCAGAGTGTGGGCACACACCACAGCCGAATGCACACCCCTCTGCTCTATAGAATGACGCATGTGTTCTGAACAAAATACCTGGGTCCGATCACAGACACTTACTGTGAATTCTAGGTTCCCTGAAAATATTTTTTTTCTAAAGGGAACAAGGTAACACATTTGAAACAATCCTACTGGAACTTGAACTTGGACTGGCAGTTCCATCCTCAAAAAACGAGAAGACTGAACACTCTTGAGGGATAAACGCAGTGAACGAAAATGACAACTGTTTACAGATTTTTGGCAACATTTGCAGCAGGACCCTGCTCCTTGTGCACAACAACTGTTTTAACAGCTGCTTTCCCCTCTTTTCTCCCCCCCGCCCCCCGCCCGCTCCCTGGAAACCCTCCTGTCAGGTTTCTGAGTCATGATGCAAGAATCCGGGCCTGAGACAAAAAGTAATGGTTCGGCCATCCAGAACGGGTCCGGCAGCGGCAGCCACTTGCTAGAGTGCGGGAGCCTTCGGGAAGCGCGGTCCAACGGGGAGGCGCCGGCCGTGGACGTGGCGCCGGCCGACCTGGCCCACGTGCAGCAGCAGCAGGTACTGTGCCGGGGAGCCAGGCGTGGAGGGTGGTGGGTGCCCGCTCCACCGCTTGGTTTGACGCGTGGCCGCTGTGCATGGCTCATTTTCACTTGACTATCTGACGGTCCGCAGTGTCTTTTAAGCCAGCAGCGTGCGTGGGTCCCAGGGCCTGGCTTAAGAGATGAACTCCCACGCCCGTGGGAGTTGGAAGTCTTGGGGGTGGGGGTGGAGGGTGAGACGGAGAGGACCCTGGCCATGCCCTCGGAGGCCCGGGGCGGCAGCATACCGGGAATAAAGTGCACCTTTGGAAAAGGGGTGCACGATGCCTAATGAAAAAGAAATGGCTAACTGACTTATGAAGCCTTATGAAGAAGAAATACAAATAAGGGGTAAGAAGTAAGAGGAAAATCAGGGCTTTATAAGAGAGAAAAATTAAGTGAATAAAAGTAGAAACAGAAATACAGGCAGAACTGGGTAAATAACAGGCCAGACAGCAGCACGCAGGATCGGGGTGAGACGCGGCGCGGCTGCCGGGGCTGCTGTGCACACGTGGCTGCTGGGGTGGGCCGGTCCCGTTAGCGCCTCAGACCCTCTCCTTTGGCGGCTCCCAGCGCGCACACATTGGACGCGCTCATCCCTGCTGTATCCTTTGTGGGCCTGTGCGTGGGTACTTGTGAGTGGCAGGTGAACTATTCCCAAAGGTGGCCCAGAAGCCGGGGCCGGGGCTGAAGTGCGCATGCAAATGCAGATGAGGAGCTGCCTTGGCCTGCTGGCGCGTTGTCCCAGCCGCTCGCTCTTGGAGTCCGGACATGTTACCAGTTTTGTTAGTGATACGGGTGGTCCTTGTTCCATGTTAGTCCTTGATTCAATGTGCAGTACGTAGTTACGGTGCCACTTGGAGAAAAGGCGAGAAAAAGAATGATGCGTTTGGGCCTTTCTAACAGAAACAGGAATTGGCGGGGGGGGGGGGGGTGGCAGGGGGAGAGTAGTACGCCTCCCAGACATTTCCCTGGACCCTCTGCCAGAGAAGCGTGGGGATATTGCCAGATTTTATTCTCTTCTTGCTCAGAATTTTTGAAAATATGAGGAGTCATTCGATCGCTGGTCTATTCGAAATTGGTGGAACCCACAGAACACGGAACCTTCAGAGAGAAAGAAAGGGAAACTCAGAGACCAGGTCACGTCTTAGCCGAGGCTCAGCTCCCTGACGGTCTCCTGTCGGCAGCCCAGCCCCAACCCACCTGCGCCGGCAGCACGTCAGCTGGGGCTCAGTTTGCTGTGGAGAGACGGTGTGTTAGTCCACGCGGCCTGTTCTAAGCCATGAGACCGTTAGAGCGCTCAGTCCGGGGGAAGGACCCACGTGTGTGTGCCTGTGCTGGCGTGTGTGGTGACAGGTGGGCGTGCTCTCTATTGGGATAAAGGACTGGTGTTTGGATGCCACTCTCTGTGCCCTCCCTGCAGAGGCCATTCTCCCTGCAGAGGCCAGCCTCAGTGCTTCTCCCTGGAGGAGTGGGGGTGGGGCGGTTGACCAGTGTGTGGTATGAAGCCCAAGTAATCAGTGTTTAACCCACATTAATTAAATAAATGGAAAATTAACTTCTGAATTTTATTTGAAGAACTTAAAATCATTCACTATCTCAAAGTAGTAAGTCAGCCAAAAACTTTACATATATACCACACACACACACACTCCCCTCATAACAGCCATGACAAATTAACCTCACAGAAAAAAGTTATAACAACATCTTCCTTAAAACACATCAATAGCAGAGTTAGTTATCACATCTCCCCTTTTTATTTTGTTTGTAACCACTTTGGAAAAGATATCAAATAAAGGTCAATACCTTTTGATTCTACTTCAAAATTATTTTTTAATATTTTTATAACTGTTTTGTTTCTATTTGCCATGGATGTGTTTTTGGAGGAAAGAAAGCAGTTGGGTCTCTCACTGCGGCTCTCACCTCACACACTGTGGCGGGCAGGCCTGTCTGGGCTTCTGAAATAAAGCACTGACAGCTGGTTCACTCCCCTAAGTGCTCGAGGAGCCTTTGCCGGGCTGTTGGGGAAAAGAAGCTCTAGATGAAATAAGAAAACCTGCAGGATTGCTAAAGTCCACAGCACTAGGTTATCAGAGTTTTCTTCCAGCTGAAAACTGCAATAATTAAGCATTTTGGAGAAATCGAGTGTCAGCATGACGGACGGGGCTGTTTTCATCCTCTTCACTCTGCAGGTTCTTACTTGCAGTGAGAATTGCAGCAGTGAGAGAATCACAGCCATGCTGAATTCATTACCGCGGCAGCCACACAAAACCGCGGATAAGATTTCAATAACTGCAGGCCACAGTTGAGTAAACAGTTGCACTGAAATTTAATTCCTGTTGACTTTTCCCCCATTCCTCGCCAGGGGCACATTCTGATTCTGTAGTACAAAGACAACAGGGGTTACAGCTTTGATTAATGTAGGACAGTGGGAGAGAATTAGAACTGGAAAATACATTAGAAATCCACGGAACAAAAAGCCGGGGCTGAAAACCCTGGGTGCAGAAACGAGTTAATGATGATGTCTGTGAGCTGAATGGGCAGGGTGGCCTTGCACCACTGCGGCCATTCATGATCTGGGAGCACTTTCCTCCGGCCAGGATTTAGGATAAAGACAGTCGAGCCTTTTCTCGTCTGATCCAGACGATGACAGGCAGCTGCAGGTGAGGAGGCCCCGCAGCATCAGAGCAGGGCCCTCGCGGCGGTCCACGGTGGGGCCATGGCTTCTCTGCTGGGTTTGATCTAATCGGTGACTAAATTGTGTCCAAATACAACTGTTTGTGTGTTTTTCTGATCACATAGCTGACAGCCTAGATGATGGGGGAAATCTGGCTTTTCCATCTTCTCTTAAAAAATCAGATCTGCTCCCCCTGAGCTGACGCTTTCACAGGGGCAGCAGTTGTTGGGAGAAGAATTGCTACTTGAGCCAGGGAGCCGCAGCCCTCTAGTCGGCCTTGGTTCCGCCCAGCAGCCTCGCCCCTTGGTGCCCTCCAGGCCGTGGAGTTGGCAGTTCTGGTCCGGGAGCTCCATCCTCACTCAGGAGCCAGGAGAGGCGCTCATCAGCTGGAGGAGCCCCCAGCGCCCGCCCCAGCTGCCTCCCCACTCCGACCAAATGCATTGTCTCTGTGATGTTTCAGCTCCACTTATATCTGGGCTATAACACTATTACAACAATAGTTCTCTAATAACATAATTTGATAGAGTTTCTGAGCATTTTCTTTTAGCCATTGAGTAACTCTTTACCCAATACCATCTCTGCTTTTACTTCCTATTATCCTGCCCCATGTCTGGTCTGTGGAAGTTGTGTGCGGGATGTGCACTCCTCCATTATGAAACTCAGCAACAAATACTATTACCAATTGCTGAAGTTTCTTCTTAAAGAAAGGATTTTAAAATGTCCAAAGCAATTTCATAAACTGTGTGGATTAATGCATTTTAAAAGTCGCAGTTTAGGGAGCAGAGTTTTATTTCCATGTTGCTCAGATGAGAGCTTTCAGATAAGCACATCACATAGAGCGTAATGTGTAGAAGTTGGCCGTGTGCAGCATGTGCAGCAGGTCAGTTAACAGAATGCAGCCTGGAAAATGTTTATTCAATAAAAATGAATAGCTGGTACATAAAACAGCGATTTCTTAACAAGATTCTATTTAATGACGGGTTTTTCAGATTTTCTGTGGGTTCCACCTGGCAGTTTTATTGTCTGCAAATCGGTATGGGGAGAGCTCCGGTCACTGGTTTTGAGGTGTGGTTGTCATTTTACATTTAGAGATAGTCTATAAGAAAGACATAAAAAAAGGAGTTCTATGTGGAATTTAAACATGTATTATTTAGAGAGTGTGGATAAGCTATATGTTTATTTCATATAATTTCTTTGATATTTGGCTTAAGGTGTTGGACCTTTTAGCCCAAAAGATAGTGGTAGATGGTTTATGTTAATGTGAAAGAAAGAGACAGAATGTTGGATGACTGTTAAGGAGGTAAGAGAGGTAGGAAGGATAGGGAGCTTTGAAAAATCAGTAAAGACAAGGAGGAGGATTCAGTGGGGGGGGGATTCAGTGGGGAGGGGATTCGATGGGGAGGGGGATTCAGTGGTTTGAATTTTGCCCATGAAATGGAGGACGTAAGGCTTATTCATTACACGGGATGAGAGAAGCTCTGAGAAATGGGATACGTGTGACAGGACTCAAGAATAGAGCTTGTTGCGTAAGTTCAAAGGGGATGTTGAGAACACACTGTCAGAGCAGCCAGGAGAATCCTGAGTGTATATCCGGGGGTTCTCTGGATGTGAGAAACATAATTATAATGACCAAAGTGTCAAGTTTCAGCATAAATCAATACGCAAACATTACAAATTCTTCTCTTCATTTTCCAAATGGCAGCATAGATTCCTCATGTGGTTGTTGGCACTGAAAGTACGAGTGGAAATTGAGCACAAGAGGAAGTTGTGCTGCCTACATCTTCAATGTAACAGCCTCTGTAGACAACAGTGCCTGGGAGAAATGGCTGCCGGTGTGTGGATGGGCAGGAGCCCTGTGAAGGGAGCCACCCTTACCCCTCACTCTTACCCACACTCCCATGAGGCTGCACCAGCATCTCACTGGCCGTCCTTTACCTGTTCCTCACCCTGTACAGGGGCCCCCCGTGATGAGGTGGGTCTATAGGGAAGACTGGGCAGCAGTGGCCAGTTCCGCCTTATCATTCTTCTTTTCCTTTGATAGAGGTCCCTTATGACCTTCTTTAGGAATACACTCAGGGGGCCTTTTCACTGCAGCTGCCAGGCACGGTGTCTGAAAGGAGGGTCTTTAATGTCATTGGAAGGGAAACAGGGCCAGCGTATCTGTGTCCACACGGGGCAGTGCTGGAAGGGAGCGCAGAAGATAGGAAGGCTTATTGAGTGCCCTCCTGGGGCCAGCGCTGTGCTGGGGCGAGAACGCCCCTCCCAGGTGGGAGGAGACCCAGGCTGTCATGGTAAAGGGAGCTCCCCGCGAGGCTACCCTCCTTTTGGAGACAGAGTTCAAATGTCACAGAAAATATTGATGGCCAAAACTATCCTGTAGGAATCGGTGCCACAAAATGTTATAGAAAACAACACAAACAAACTGAAATAAAACTGAGACAGGAAGTCAGGTAATTCTGGCAAATGATGAAAAGGCAGCCACACAACGAATTTCTGCTCTTCTCCCTCCCTGTTATGGCTATTTCTAGAAAAAGCATATTTCACCCTGAAGGTTAGACTTCGTTCTCTACTCTGTGAGCTTAGACTGGCCTTTCATCCAAACATTGTTTCCAAGGGTTATGGACATGCGATGTGAGCCTTGTATGCATTCTTCCCAGTTTTGATTGCCTAACAGTTCTGTGTCATTAATCTCTCCCTGAAAACTAAGACCGCACGGGAAACAAGACGAAAAATAGCCATGTGCTCAGGTAAGAGAGCGGGACAGTAGAAGCTCTAGGAGGGAAGTGTGCATCACTACCTTGACAAGGTAATTTCAACTCTGACCCCTGAGCTCATTAATAATAATAATAATAATAATAATATACTCGCTCTCTCTTGTCTAATCAGAAATCTCTTATTGAACTTTCAGGAGGTCTGACTTTAATGGTAATTTGTTGACAGGTTAGCTTTGATGATTGCAAAGAGTTTGCTTTGCAAAACTCGCCGGCTTCTGTCTGCCCTCTGAAGGCAGGGACCCACTTGCTGCTTTGCAAGTGCTTGCCGTTATCGCCCGAAGGTGCTGAGCAGGCGGAATTGGCTGTTTGTATAATGCAAACCCGTAGCTCCCTGATGAGGTCCAATGCACTGTTAGGTGGTGCACAGAGTACTTGATAAAAAGGGTTACAAGGTGACTGCTTTTATGACAAAGTAGAATAGCATTATAAATGCAAGTGGCAGACGGAGCCACAGAGGGAAGTTTATGTAGAGAATTGAACCCCATATTAGAAAGGTTCTTTTCATCACTTGGTCTTTGAACTCAAATCTATTGTAATTGTGAAGTGTTACTTGTAACATTCCAGAGACCCTTTGCTCAATACTGTTTGATTTGGTTCAGAGAAATACAACCACACTTTTTCTTATCCTCTCTCACAAGGAAATGCTGGCAAGGGAGTTTCACACTGTGACCAGGTTTCTGCTCTGTCCCAAGTGAGCTGCCCTGGAAAGCATGGGTACCTTGGTTTCCCAGCTTTAGCTTTCTTAAAATTCATTTATTCCTTTGTCTGCATGTTCTTTCATTTAGCTAATACTGGCTGTGCTTGCCTATGTGTAAGGCAGTGTGGGACCAAACTGATGCGTCGCGTGTTGGTGTTGGGACAGCATGGGGAGTGGCAGTGGAGGCGGCGGGCAGGTTCGGAGGTCAGTGGGCTCAGCGTGTGGGGGCTTGAGTATCTAAGCCAAGGAGTTCCAGAGCAGAAAGGCCAGAGAGGAGTCAGTGTTCTCAAGGTGAATTAGAAGGCTGGGCCTGGCCTGGCTGCAAGGAAGGAGATTCAGAGAGTAATCGCAGTGACAAGATATTGCAGCTGGCCCAGAATCTAGTGCTGGGGCCCTGACCCTCACTCCTCTAGTTGAGGGTACCCTGTTGTTGACCATCTCGCTCCCTGCATTTCTCAACTACGGTTGAATCCGTTTTATGGCGTTCCTGGGCGCAGCATGGCGCTTGACCCGGGGCACGTCTTGGGCAGACGCGTTGTGAGTGCCTGGAATAGGAAGAGAAAGGAGGCCTGGATCAAACGTGAGTGTTGGAGAGCAGCAGGGCCTTTGAATTAGGTGTGGAAGCACCAGGGAGTGGGAGTCATGAGGCTGATTCAGGATGCCCATCTGAAGACCTCCCACGCGGCACCAAGAACGGGGAGCATTCCCGGGGAAGAGCCCAAGCTCCCCCTTACCCGTCACTGTAGTGACTGTGGTGACATGAGAAAGAAAGCACAGATATAATTTGTAAATAAAGGACGAACTTATTTCCCAAAGTCCCCCCCTTTTCTTTTTAAAGTGTTTTTTAAAAAGGACCCTCTTATATTCACTAAAGCTTACTGTTTTGACTGTATATGTTTATTCAGTTTAAAATTATGGAGAATCGTCCCATTAGCTTTGCCAGTTACTAATGAGTATACCTTCCGGAGTCCCAGGGGCGGGGGGTGCTGAGAAGCTGCTTGTGATCCCGTTGATCTTGGAATGAACTTGTCTCTGGTGAGACGGAAACTAAGATGCCAGGTCTGTGCTAGCGTCTCTGTCCCACATGGACGCTGCTGCTTAGAATGAGTTTGTTTTTTAAAGTGAAGGGGGTGCATTTGGGTTTCTTCTGTTGGAAAGTCCAGTGAGCGCGTATCAGGCAGCTGGAGCAGCAGAAGGCGCCCCTGCAGGGTCAGGTCAGCGCCCTCAGTCCGGCCTGGGGGGGAGCTGCGCCGCCTGCGGAGGCCACTGGGGGAAGGCGCTCTGCTCTCTTCCACCTTCTGCTATGGCACCTCCCAGTTCCCCGGGTCTCCTTGAGTTCCGCTGTTACACCTACAAAGACTGCTCCTTTACACTGGACCCAAAATAACTTTAACTTCCTAACACAGATTCATCTTTAGCAAAATTTCTTAAAGTAGACCATTTACTACCCAATTCATCATCCACACAACTGTAAGTGATTGTCAGTGTCACAGCCTCTTGTTGAAAGAATCAGCTGACAGAAATCTGTTTTATCTCTGCGCCTTTTCTCTCCCTCACCACCCCCCACACACACTGAAGGGGAGCTGACATGGCGTCTTCTTAGTCATTCAAACCCAATAACTTTTCATCTGAAGGTTAAGTGGTGAGATATAAACTAAAAGATGATAATATCAATTCCATGTTCACTGAAGGGCACAATAGACCTCTTTCTAGTAGAGGGAAAATTGTGCATAAAATGTCTTTTGCTTTTCAACAGCAGAGCCATGCCTCTCAGAGCCAAAGAAAGAAAGAAAGACTTTTGGAAAATTTAATAAAATAATACATAACATCCTAAAGTAAGGCAAAAGTGGCCTTTTATTATTGCAATTATTAAGTATTAATTTTTCAAGGTTGCATGGTAAGAAATAGTTCCATTGTTATTGCCGCCCGTATTGCCTCCTGTCATCCTTCCGCAAACCCGGCGGCCTCCGCAAGGTTAGAGGCGGGGGTAGCATGCCGTGATGTTCGTTCATTCCGGGCTGTTTTCGGTGCTAATGTGCAGATAAATAACACCGTGAGAATATTGCTCACCTTGCCTCTTTTTCCCTCCAACTTGTGGTATTTCCATTTCGACTCCATAGCAATTCAACAAATTCAACATCCAAAAGGATGAAGTGAAAAATGGCTTCACCATGTGCATTTTCTTATGATCTTCTGATTATCTCATTAGTTTTGTACTTGTCTTAGAAATGCACAGCTGCGCTGTGTGTTATATGTGTATGCATGTGCATTTATCTAGAGCAGGGTTCTCAACCTGTGGGTCACGACCCTTTAGGGGTCGAACGACCCTTTCAAAGGAGTCGCCTAAGACCATCGGAAAACACATATATAATTACATATTGATTTTGTGATTGATCACTATGCTTCAATTATGTTCAATTTGTAACAATGAAATTGGGGGTCACCACAACATGAGGAACTGTGTTAAAGGGTCGCGGCATTGGGAAGGTTGAGAACCACTGATCTAGAGACTTCCTGTGTCATTAACATCTTTTAAGAGGGGAAAGCATCACGCATAAGCTGAGTGTGTGCTATTCACAATGCTATGGTCCAGAGGGTATCTGTGAGAGTGGCTCACAGTTACAGTTGTCAGGAGTGCATCTGGAAGGAATTTTAACCCTTTTCGGTCCAACGTCGAGGCTGACTCGACAGACCAGGCGCTAGGAGCAGGTCCAACGTCGAGGCTGAGGTCGACACTGCAAACCGGTTCAACATTCAATCCCGTCAATTAATTTGGACCAGACTGTTTGAATTCCAAAAATAAAATTGGACCACAAAGGGTTAAACTTGTCTCAGCCATTTCTTCAGTATCTTCACTGGGAAGTTCTAGGTACGAAGCAAATGGGAAGCCTGCAGATATACCAGGGATTGGTGAACTAAGCCAGGAGAAGGCCAAAGCTGACACCTTTTTTTTTTTTTTTTTTAATCCTCACCCGAGAATATGTTTCTTTTGATTTCTAGAGAGAGAAGGAGGAGGAGGGAGGAAGGAAGAGAGAGAAAGAGAGAAACATCGTTATAAGAGAGCAGCATGTACCAGTTGCCTCCCGTACATGCCCCAACTGGGCTCAGTCCCACAACCTTTTGGTGTATGGGACGAGGCTCCAGGCACCGGAGCCACTGCAGGACTGCCACCTGTTTCTTAAGGACGGGACGGTTTATTGAGACAGCCACACCACCTGTTCGCGGCCGCCCGTGCTTTCTCCCTGCAGCAGCCTGGGTGAGCTGTTGCAACAGAAAATGTGAGGCGCGCAAAGCCTCACACACTCATTATCTGGTTCTCTACAAAGAAAGTGTGCCGGCTCCTGGATGAGTGGATGGCGGATGTGGTAAGAGTAGCCTTTCAGAACCTTCTGCTCTTATTTATAGCGACAAAACTGAGGGATCATCACTTACCCTTTTCTAAATTATCTGTCAAAAAATTACCATAATTTAAGACACTGTTTTGCATTTTCTGGAGTGATAAATACCATACCTTAGGCTTTCTTCCGCACCATGTTATTGAATGGATCTTACAAAGTAAAGGGTCTCCTGTCATGGGCATTCCCAGGTGGAGGCGGGGCACGGAGTGAGTCACTCAGACCCCCGATGGCCTTGGCTGTGGTTCTCTTACAGAGAAAAGCAACATAAACAGGTAGCGTATCTTCTGGCCATGGCCCCTTGTTGGCTAGAAGATAAAAAGCAATATCCTGAATACCTGTCTCCCTGCATTTATAAAATTCATAATCTAATCAGAGTGGAACAAGACATTAACATATGCATTAAATATCAATAAAAACTCCAAGCAAATAAAGATAAGCTGTAGAAGAGATGCAAATGGCTAATCAACAGATGAGTGATTTAAGCAATAAATCTTCAGTGACCCAGAGAAGAAGGGTTCCTTTGAGTCTGTGTTGGTGGGATTTTTAAAGACCATGGAAAAATTCAGGAAAAAGTAATTCAGCACGTGTGCACCTGCTGCCGTAGTCTAGTCCTTTCAGGAGGAGATGCCGGGCAGAGGGACACACTGAGCTCTCTGGCCCATGACGCAGGTATTGATGCCTAAGAGGCGTGCCTGCCATTTTGCCATCTTTAATTTGGGGTAAGAAAGGATGGGTTTCTGTTACGGATCAGCTGGAGCGTGCGCGGGGCAGAGGTCTTCGGGTGCCGGACACCAGTGTCTGCGTGTGTTGGTCTCCAGGAAATGGCCCAGGCCTGTCTGCTACCCAGACCATTGCCTGAGTTGCACGTACAATTTCCAGAAATTGATGCAGGCCATTTGGGTTGTTATCTATATTTCACCTACTTTTATATTACATTTTAGCTAATTCATCAGTGTCATACAGCTAGAACAATTGAAACCATAATGCCTCATTTCAAAACAGTTGTCAAATTTTGAAGATGTTTGCTCAGTCCAGATGTTCATGAACTGACATCTTTCCCAGGAAATGCATGGGCCTTGTATTGGTTTCTAAGTTTGTTGTCAGATATATGAAAACCTCTGTATTCTTCCAAGGGAGTGGGTTTCTCTGGCTAATCCTTATCTCTCGTTCCATCATTCTTACATTTTGCAGGTTACGGTCGCCTCTTTACCAATCTGATGAGACCCCAGCGTTGTGTGGCTCTGACAGGTGTGTGTCAGTGTCTGTGTAATTTTCTATTATAGTTTCATGTGCATCGTGCCCAGCCCCTCCCTCAGTTAAAACACTGTACGTGCTGTGCTGCAGGTTAGCCAGAGTCACCAGCTGGCCCCTCCTTTTGACAGATCTTCATCGCTTTCCTGTGTTTCATGAATGTTAAGTATATTAGTAGCCTATCTTTGATATGGAAAAGGTTTCCTCTTTGGCTCTAATTGCTTACCAGTGTGTCCCTGGAATTAGTCTGTGGTTGTCTTAAATGTAGCATTAAATGCCAGCTCTGAAGAAAACTGTGGAAAGTCAGGTCATACAAAGCCTCTAAGGTCTTTTATGTTCATTCAAATGTGATCACTATGTTTACAAACCCTTGAACTCTCTAATTGAACCCTATAAGCTAGTTATAAAGCAGCAAAGATAAGATCGACCCCCCGCAGCACTGGCACTGCCTTCTGTGGCTGATGGGAGTGCAGGTTTGTGTCGCCATCTGGGCTTGTCTACTTGGCCTTGGGCATGAAGAGGCTTCGCACAGCCTTACCCTTTGATTCAGGGGTACACTTTGGCTGAGAGGTGGTGCAGCATTCAGCAAGGTCTCCATGTTTTATGTGCATTGGAATCATCTGGAGGGTGACTTCAAATAAAACACAGCCTGCTGGGCCTGCCCTCAGAGCGCTTTATTCTGTGGTGCCTGGAGTGGGGCCCGATAATCTGCATTTCTGGTACTTTTAATCCATTCTCTGCTGCTGTTTGGAGGTCACACTTCGATAGACCCCTCAAAAAGGTAGAGTATCTAAAAGCATAGTCTACGGAGCCAGCCTGGTTGGCCTCACAAGTGGGGTAATTGTGCAAATCAGTTAATTGATCTGTCTCAGTTTTTACATCCATCAAATGGGGATAAAGTTAGCGTTTCATATTCTGAGTAGAATGTAAAATGCTTGCAAAATTGCACAACACATAGTAAATGGTCTATACATATTAGCTGTTGTTATTCTTATCTTTATGATCATAATTAGTAGGAATTTAACCTAGAGAAATAAGGTGAGACATACAGAAAGATTTAAACCTGAAGATGTTCATTACAGTAGTATTTATAAGATGAAAAATAAAAAAAATCCTAAGTCTCTGACATTAGAGGAAATTTTTTGGTTTGTTAATGGGATTGTGGTTTATTTTGTACACTACATTTTTCTGTACATTGTAAACTCTCTACACTAACCTTTATTGCCTCTATAATTAAAATAAAAATTATTATTAATGTAATTCACAGTCACAGTGTTTGGAAACTTCTATGAGATGTATACAACTGGCAGACAGTACCAACTTCTCGGCACTCCCACCATCAAATTTGCCAGACACTAGTCATCGTTATCTGATAGCATCAATTTGTGACAAAATCAATCTTTTGTTAAAGAAAAAAGAGTATAGGCAGGGAAACGCACTACTTCTCCATCGATGGTTGCCCACTGCGCCCACTCCTGGTCGCTTCCTCATCTGTGTGGACTTGCCCGCGCCTGGGGTGGCCCCTCACGGAGCGGACACATAGCTGCTGCCCAGTCCTGCTCTTTGCCCGGAGTCTGACTTCACTGCCGAGGTGCTAGGAAGGCAGGAGGGGCACTGCACGGGGGACATGCGGAGCCCTCCTGACAAGGTGGAAGGTGTGTCCCCCCCGCCCCCCCCTCCGCACACTCACGGCAGAAAGGAGGTTGGGCCAGTGGTGCCAGTGTCTCTGAGCCTTACTTTCCCTCTGTCAGTGGGCTGCGAGAGAGAACTTCCAGAGAGGGTTTGTGAGGAGCACATGAATAAGACGCAGAAAGGCCTTCGCCTGGAAAAGGTGATCAGGACCTGTGACTGGTCTTGCTCCTCATGTCTGAGGAGAGGGGAAGGTGTGGCTGAAGTCTTAGAGGCTCAAAGGAAGCAGCCAGAGGAACCAGTTGTGTCTCAGGGCTGCCCCGTCCTGAGCCTGCTCCACCCCCTCTACCTTCAGACCCAGGCAGCTGAGAGGTGGGGCAGGCAGGTGGGAGCCCTGGCTGGAGGGCCCTGAGCCTGGAATGGGGAATTCTTATCTCCGCCCTAAGATGATTGATTGACATCAGCACTCAGTCCCTCAACAGCCCAGCTCTTCGTGGAGAAAGTGAAGGCTGCAGAGTCCGTTCTTGTAGCAATTACTGCCCAATTTACCATTTTAGGACAGAAAACGCATCTTAATAAATACGGCGTTTCTCCTACTGATCTACTAGCAACATTACTGACGGGCCCCACACACAACTGTTTTAGATTTAGAGGCAGAGTTAAGGACCCAGTTTGCCTTCAGAATCTGAATTGAATCAGGGTTTTATTTCAGATAAAATCTTTGGGGCTCATAACTTAAAAAACACAACTTTTACTGGCATTACGCAATTTGCCACGGGTCATTTAGCAAAATGTTTGTATATGTAAGCCCAGGTTCTTCTTTTAAGAAAAAGGAGGGGTGGAGGATGGAGATTGGATTTTGCTAAAATCCAGGTGGCATTTCAGTTTATATTTAATTTTAATTGGAAATCAAATACAGGCTGGGGAGAAAAAAATCTACCGTGTTTTCTTTACTGAGAGTATCCATTGCGGGTGGGGGCGGGGACGCTGCCGAGTGGATTCTAAGAAGCAGCTTTTTTATTGGCATGTCTATTTTTTTTTCCTGGCAAACTTCTTGAGCCTGCATTTTCTTTTTTAACATCTAAGTTTTTACACATGGCAGGGTTTTTATCTCTCGCGGCTCCTTGCAGCCCTCCCTCTGTAGTTGGCATGGGCTTGGCACCCAGGTCCAGGTCAGCAAATAATTCCCTGCGACAGGTAACTGAGGCCTTCCCTGGCGGCTGCCTGGCAAGCCCTCTCGGGTCCAGTCTGCGATAGCATTTGATTCCTGAGAGGCTGAGATGTTTCTGAAGAATTAGGAAAAAATCATTGCTTTTTTAAGCTGGAATTTCAGTGGCCCCCCAGCTTGTGAGTGTAACTGGCTCTGGGTGCATTTTGTGAAACTCCCGTACAGTAGTGGCACAGCTAAAGCTGCTGAACGGGCCAGCGTTGGCAAGCCCTCGCTCTGGGCTCGGGGTGCGGCTGGGTGGCGTTCACAGAGTCCCTTTGGAGTGTCCTCCGTCCTCCTCCCTCACTCCCTGCTCAGATACGGAGCTGTGTGTGTTCCTCTCCTTTTTTTTCTTTCTCTGTGGGGTCGTAGAATTTTTTAAATTCCTTAGGTGATCCAGCCTCACATTTTATGGATGAAGAAGCGAAGCTCAGACAAAACTGAGGCTTTGTCCTCTGAGGAACGTTTGCGTGGACGCCCTGAGGTGTTAGAAGCAGCTCCGTGCCGTGGGCCGTCGGGGCTGGCGGGCCGGCATCGCATCGCGTGGCTGCAGCCCCATGAGCGCCCCGCCCGGCACGAGGGCACAGCCGTGTGGCCGCGTGTGCGTGTGCAGGTGCTGGAGGCTGGGAAGTGAGCGTGGTGGTCTCCAGAGCCCGGAGCAGGAAACGCCACATTTAAATTCACTTCAATAGCAAACCTGCCCTGATCCCAGGCTCTTCTGTCTCTTTCACTGATGCTCTTTGTGAACACAGACCATCCATACCGGGCACGGCTGTGTCCCAATAAAACTTTATTCGCAGAAACAGCAGAGGCGGGGCTGGCTCTTGGGCAGCAGTGGCCGCCCTGTCCTCCCGGTGCAGGGGCGGCGCCTTGGGAAACCTCTCTGTGCAGCAGCTCGTAGTCTGGGGTCTGCTTCCCGTTTCCAGTCCTTACAGCCTCAGGTCCGGTGGCGGCCCTGGGAACGCGGCTGGGAAGAGCGGCCAGCGGCGTCCTGGCCAGGACTCCAGTCCGCGGCCACAGCACAGGCTCGGGGTCAGCCGCGCCTGCAGGTCCCTCCTGGACAGGTCTCGTCTCCGTGGCCTGGCCTGTGCCCCCCCCCCCCCCATGACCTTCATTGGATTTCTACCTGGAGTGGGTGCATCCCGACTGGCTCAGGTTTTGTCCTTCTGTGTGGAATGCAGTTTTACTAACAGGATAGCAGTTACTGTGTTGCATCGAAAGGTAATTCTGTCTCCTTTTCGTTTGCAGTGTTTTTATGCAGGGCAAAGGACACGCCCCCTCCCCACCCCCCATGAAAAATACCACACAGAACTGCTTTCAGGAGGAGGTGCTCCCACTCCTGGGACTTTGTAAATGGAGTCAGGCTGGTCGGTGGTGGGGTGGAGAGAGGATGGGGATTTGGGGCTGCGAGGGAACTGTGACGCCTTCCTGGCAATTGTTCCTGTAAACACGCCCATTTTCGGAAATCCCTAGGGATCTGACTCCCGACCATCCGCCACCTGTGGTAGGAAGAGAAGGTGGGCCTGTGTCCACAGGGCAGGAGCCAGCGCTCAGGCCTGGGAAGCGCAAGGGCACGGGCGCGTCCTGAGCACTGGTGTGAGAGCCGGGGCTGCGGAGGGGCTGCTCTGCCCCCCACCAGCGCTCTGCATCATCTCACAGACTCCTTTGCTTCTGAAAGTGCATGCTGTTTCTTCTCTCATTGGTTTCTGATTAATTTCGAAATCAGGCTCTGTTTTAAGTGTTTGGTGCTTTGTTGATTTTTGGAAAGTATAGTTCCTAACAAATCACCAAGCGGCACTCCAGACCTTTAAAACGTGAAGTTCCCAGCAAGAATGTCCTTTAAAATGCCAGCAGTGAATCAAAAAGGAAGGAGGGAGTGAGAGGAAATTCTCATTTTTAAGATAGGACCAGTCAATAAATTCGTACGCAAAACTCCTGGATTGCCCCCGCCCTGCCCTTGTAGCTTGGCAGCATGAAGCATTGCTGAGTCTCATCTGTCAGGTAAAGGTAATAGTAACTGCTCCTCACACTTTGGTGGGGCCACCGGGAAAGCAGATGAGGTCTATGGGTCACGTGTCTCCTAAGCATTGGGTCATAGGTAGGCAATGGATCACAGGTAAGAGACGGGTCACAGGTAAGCAATAGATTGGGTCGCAGGGAGGCGATGGGCGGCGGGGAGGCGATGGGTCGCAGGGAGGCGATGGGTGGCAGGGAGGCATGAGGGGCTGTCTTTATGGCGATGTGGCCCTCACTTGCATTCCATCCTTTCAGGCCTCCTGCCTCCCAAACCCAGTGCATTGCCTCGGCTGCTCTGCTCCTTGCCGGGCCCAGGAGCCCTGAGGTGCCCATGTAGTCGTTATGCACATGATGGGGTGAGAAAGGAGGCTACATATATCTTCTGAGGCTTTAGTTTTGATTTTTTAGTGTATCAGAAACTTTTTGTTTTAGAACAAAAGACACTGCATATGAACTTTCTTTTGTTAAAAACATGGAACTTTTTTTTGTTAAAAACTTTCCCGCCTGGAAAGTTCCTAGACACAAAGCTGGTCCACGGCTGAGCAGGGAGGCTCCCTGAGGCCTGGCAGGAAGGTTAGCGCGTTGTGCTACTTCGCAGAGGAGTATTTGCTGTTGGCCTTAGTATAATCATGTTAATGAGATTATTAGGTGGTGGAAATTTTCAATAAATAATTGATAAGGATTAGAAAGTGCCTTTTCGGCAAATAAACTTCAGAGTAATTAATATTCATGCGCTCTGTTTGTCAACAGAAAAAATGTAAATGAAGCCCAGACCAGACAGGGGCTCTGAAGGGCGTCCGCAGATGAGGGGAGGGACGGAGCCCTGTGCCTGCAGGTTCAGCTCCTCACATCTCATCTCTGTCTCCCCCTGAGAAGCCCTGAGATTCGGGTCTCTCATAGGTGGTGGTGGTAAGGTGTGAAGGGAGAGGAAGTGAGAGAAGGCGGCTTGCTGTGCAGAAGCAGGGAGGCTTTCCCTCCTATTCATAATCCACACGCACTCTCTGGTGATAGATGATGCCATGCGCTCGGGGCTTTCCCGCCCAAGCAGAGAAGAGGCCTGGATGAGGGAGCCGGGAGGGGGTGCGAGGTGCCAGCACGCGGAAATGCTGGTGATGGTGTCGCACTTGTTAGCGCTGTCTTCCGACACTGTTTCCCAGGAACAGCGGGCTGTGTGCAGCTCGGGTGATGCTGTAACATCTGCAAGTGGGACTTAAAGAGTTTCTGTGTGACAGCAACATGACAAAAGTTTATGAAGGGAACCCTGGATTAAATCTCTTCTATTCATCTATGTATCTCTCCAGATTGAGTCAGAGGTAATTGTACATTTAACCCCTCAAATAACTTGAACCCTCAAGTTTTTACCTTGTATGAAATGTGCTCTTATTCCAGCAAAGACAGACTTTGGAATTTTCTTGCCAAAAATTATTTAAATTTAAAAAATGTGTGTGTGTGTGTGTGTGAGAGAGAGAGAGAGAGAGAGAGAAGGGAGGATGGATAGATGGATGGTGGATGGACAGACGGATGGAAGGACGGACGGGTAGATGGATGGACAGATGAAAAGAAGCTACGGCAGCATTTAATGATTGCATTTAGGTAAAAAAGCATGTCCTACCTTCTTGGTTGGGAACAAAAGTGGTAAAATACAAATATTAAGAAGAATGAACACTTTAAAAAAATAAAAGCGAAGAAAGAATGACAGAAAATAACTGCTTTTCTTCCCTTTCGTTTCATCCTGGCTTGTTCTTAGAGGGGAGAGCGAAGGCACAGAGGTCAGAGCAGTGGCAGGTGGGCCTAAGTCTATCAGGTTGCCGCGGGCCCAGCAATAGGGTTTTCTCAGTTAGGGGTAGTCTGGGAGGCTGCTTACCAGCTTATGTGAAACAAATATTAACACAAATTGTATAATTACATCAGAGTCCGAAGTTTCTTAAATTTGCAAATAGTTTTCATCTAAAAACACACTGTAACAAAACACCCCGTGGCAGAGGAGGCTCCCTCCAGGCAGCCCTGAGAGAGATCCCAGCGCCTTTCACAGTTTATCTCCATGGTATTTAAATTATGATACCAGTGGGCATTGTAATTAGTGTGCACTTGTCTACATAGCCATGTTGGCAGATTCGATTCATTCATACAGTAAGTCGTCACTGTAAAAGAGGCCAGCACAGCCTGCAGGAAATAAAATTAAAAGTTTCTGCAAGCTGTTGTCGACATGGCCGTATCTCATTAACTTTAAAAATGGAGATTATTTGCCTGAAAGCTTGATTTGACTAGCAGTAATCAAATATTAGGCCCAGCGAGGGAGGGGGCGCCGTTGTTGTGCTATGTGCTGCAGTGTTTGCAGTTCACTGTAAATAGCAGTATAAGATTTTTGTTTTGACAAAAGGAATAGGAAAGAGAAACATAGACATATGGCCTCCACGGCATTATTAGGATAGTTTTATTTTAAATGAAGACTCGTTATTTCAGAAGCGCGCTGAGCACAAATGTGATGGTGGCTTCTCTCACCAGGAGGCAGCTCCTGCTCTGAGGGCTCCCCGGGGGCCCACCCCGGGATGGATTTCCCCTCTTCCACTGGTCCATTGGCATGAACCGGAAATATGTGCACTGGACTCATCCCATTGTTTTAACAAAATATGATGAAGGTTGCAAAATTGTGCATCAGGGAAACCCCAGTAGGAAAGCCCTGTCTGCTGCCCGTGAAGCTCGGTGTGTGAACGAGGCACCTGACCACATCTCTTCTGGCCAGTAATTGAGGAGTGTGGTGTTGAAAACTGGAAACCTGAAGTTCCTGAACTCTGCCACACAGGGTCTCGTTTCCGACCTTGCTTTATGGTCCCCGCGCACAAGTGTAAACTGTAAAATGAGGAGGCACTTTGGGGGGGAAAGGAAAGAAAGAAGGTGCAGTTAAACAAAAGACTGGAGATAAAGCCTTAGACCTTTTTATGTCTGTGAACTGAGAGCATGTTCTGCATTTTACTGAAGGAACGCGAGGCTAGAATGTGAGTAACTGGTTTCTGCAGTAGGCTCTCCCCGGAGGTAGCAGGAAAATACCATGTCCCTGCATGAAATGGGAATGTGAAATCTACCAGAAAGAAATATTTATGACCATTTTATGCTTGATTAGGCTTGGATGGCATCTGTTCGAAGACAGGGACTGGACAAAGAGAGAGACGCTCAGGGGCAAATGTTAAGGGAGTTGTTCAGACGTGGCCGGGGCAGAGGCGGCCCTTTCCTGCCGGCAAAACCCGGGACTTGTGTCTGCAGGAGAGCGGCTGGCAGGCCCTCTGTGGGGGAGATGCTGGAGGACGCCAGGAGACAGCCGCATGCCGCTGTGGGCAGTGACTGCGGGGCCTCGGCCTCCGTGTGTGATCGGGTCCCAGGGCAGCCACGGGCCGTGCCGCCGCTGTGGCAGGAGACGGCCTCACCTCCCCAGTGAGAGCCCTTCTCCTGCGGGCGGACTCACAGCACCGGCGGACGGCGCTCTCCGTGAAAGGAGAATTAATACATCACACACCTGCCTCTGAATACTTCTGCAAACCAAGTTTCTTTTCCTACCGTCAGTCTTCCCTGTAAAACGTAATCATGTGGGCCCCTCGGTTCCGTGGGAGCACTTCACCAGCTCGCACAGTGCAGATGTTTGCCCGAGAAAGGAATGGAAGTTCCCAGCACTGGCAGCCCGTTCACCGAGTGTTCGACATCTCAGCGTCGGGGCCAGGCTGTTTGTCTGGAGAAGCGGCCGCCGAGGGCGGAGGACGAGCAGTCATTTCATTCTGGTTCCTTTCCCAGCTTCTCTTCCTGTAAATTCTCTGTCTGGAATGCTGATGGGAAGTGTTATTTTGTTTTTGTTTGCGCGGCTCTGCTGTTTTGATTTTGTCTGAGTGGTATGGAAAACAGTACGTCACTTAGAGTGGGTGTTTTGTCTACCGGCCATTTGGCCATTGCACATATATTTTTCATACTTATTACATGATGACAAGGGAACTGAAAAGGCACAATTTTCCAGTTGGAGTTTTCTTTCCAGTTTAATAATAGTGAAAAGAGAAAACACAGCGAACAGACTCGCCGTCCGGTGGAGCTCGCGGGGTGAGAGCTGACTCGAGGTGGGTTTCTCCTTCCGCGCGGAGCTGTTAGGCGAAGGTCAGATTAATGCTTCTGTCTGTTTCTATAATAAACTGCTCGGGGAGCGCCTCACATTCTTCATAGAGTTGTGCAATGCTGTAATTTAAGTAGGAAAATCCATAAAAGAATAATAAACAATTTTAACATCATTCCTACGATTAGTTTGGGAGAGTCTTGCCCTGGTTTAGGCTGCATGTAATGTAACCTCTACCAATAAATGTGTTTTAATTAAAATGAATCAAAATGAAATTTGGATGAAAACCCAGAATACAAATCTCAAGGAATAACTTAAGGCTGTGTGCCGGCTCGGCTTGGGCCCGCTGTGTCTGAAACCGCCCTCCACATCGCAGCGTTAGGGACATATTGCGCAAGTGTGGGGCTCAGCGCCACAAGTAAGTAATTGTGGGTACAAAAGCAGAAAATGGAAATGATGATTAATTTTCCAATTTCTCTCTGCAGCTATCTAGTCATTGTACCCAGAGGCCGCCAAGGGCTCCCATTAAATATTTAAAATGCAAGAGGAAGGTAGAACCCAAAAGATTTGGGATTAAATAATGTAAAATAACTGCAGGGCAATACTGAGATACAGCTATTGGCCAAATAAGAGATTCTCTCATACTTTTCTGGAGATCCACTTGCAATACTAACACCATCTTACATGCAGTGTCATAGATGTGACACTAGTACAATTATAGTGCTGATTAGATTATGGGACACATGGAAAACATGCTTTTGTCTTTCAGCCATTAGCTTATACTATTTAATGATAACAGCAAGAGCAGGAGTGTCAGAATAGCTCTATGAAAACTCGTCTAATGCTCTTTGGCTTTAAATATGACCGTCCTTATTAAAGGATGTTGCCAGTACCGTTACACTGAATAGATGTTGCTTCTTCCTGGAGGGTGTTAGTGTTTGATGGAAAAATGCAATGTGTGGGGGTCACCAGTGTGTGCAGCGTGGTTTCCTCCCCATAAGGGACCGTCCCTGGCCCTGGAGGAAGGGGACTGGCTGCGGTGGAATACACAGGCTGCCGGTGAGGTCCGGCCGCTTCCCCCGGCTCCGCGGGACTGTCTTTATCACTTTGCTCAGTCCCACATAATAACATCTTCATCTGAGATTGCTGCGGCGCAGGGACCTGCATTTGTTGATCAAATTTGGCTGGATAACACTGTGATCTCGTATCCTGAAGTGCGGAGATGTGCCTGGAATATGGAAGTGCAAAGCTGCCCTCCTGATTGATTGATTCTGCCCGTCACAGAACAAGATAACCGGATCAGTAAATACTCTGAGCACTTCACCATCGTCTCCACAATCAGCAGCGAGGGCATCATGGGGCTGGAGCACACTGGGCATGATGGGAATGCACGCGTTTCAGAGCGGCCGCGGGAACACACACACACACACGCACACACACACGCACACGCACACACAGAAATGTCTTTGTGTGTGGTTTCCTAGAAGAGAACAGTCTAAAGAAAAGTATTTTCTGTATGTTTAGAATGCTTCCTGGTTAGAAAAGTAGAGTTTATTTTGCCCCTGTCATCCTGGAGGTGTTCAACATTTATCATAAAAAGTTGTTATTCGGCTTTTGTTTACAGAGGAGATTTAGAATGCAGATTAGGGGAGCAGCTGGGGAAGGGGCCGTAGTGGTCGCAAGAACAAAAGGAGCTTGCACCCAAGATTTGCTCCTATTAAAATAAACTTTTTGTTTAAACAGATGGGCCAAATACATGTAAACAAGTTGTTTAAACTTTTACTGAATTCCCAGGGAGTGCCTTTCAAAATTAGCATGGGTTGCCAAATTTGGTGTTTAATTACACAGAGTTCAAGAAAAGTTTAAAGAGCGGAACTGGGAGTCTTTGGGAGCTGAGGTGCCGGCAGGTCACCAGGTGGCACGTGCGATTCCTGGCGCCCGGGCCCTGCCCGCAGCCTGTCGCCCTCTCCCTTCGGTCGCCTCTCCTGGGCGTGCGTTTCCTCCCAAGGCTCTGGCTCTGCAGGGCAGGGGCCGCCTTCTCCGGCCTGCCTGTCCCTCAGGCCCTGGAGGCCCGGCCCCGGCTCCACAGCTGGGCAGGGAGTGAGGAGGGAAGCGTGGGCCCCCTTTGTAAGTACTTTTCAAAATGAGTACTTAGGAGCTGTTTGTCTCTGGCATGTGGGTAGTGTTAAAACTGAAAGTCCTTCTTTTGTGGAAATTAATTTTTCTTCAAGTCCAGCGATCAAACCTGTCCCTTTCTCTTACCCTCTGTTTCCAGGCTGCTAGCTGGGAGGTGAGGCCAGTTGCTCAGACTGGTGTTTCTGTTCCACCAGCGACACTCAGGCCCTTGAGGATCACGCTGCTTCTCCTCCGATGCATACGCAGTGCAGGTTGTTAGGAGAACATGCCCCAGGCCTGTGGCCGATGGGACCGAGTTGCCCAGTTCACCTGGGGATTTTGCGGAGTCTCCACGGGGTCAGCGCTGCCTGTGGCCTTGCGATGCCTTCGCTGCGTGTTGGTGGCGATGTCTGGCCCATTGTAGCCAAGTGTTTATTTTCTCTGATCTGTTTGCCTGCCTCAGTACTCAGCCCTCTTCCTGCCCCACAGTTTGCCCACATGGGCCACGTGGCAAATGGAAGGCAAAATGGCACGGTCCGGGGTTAGAACCGGTCATTGAGACCGGAACTTCTGTCTCTGCAGAAATCGCTTGCGTGGAAGGAGTGTATCAGTTACAACAAACATTTCAATAAATTTATATATAGAAAAACAACAGTTCTCACACTTAAGAAAAAAATATTACCCCTTGTGAAATGGCTGGCCACTCCATTGTGACTGACTTATTTTTATTTGAAATAATTATAAGGCCTTTTGGCAGAATTGGCCTCTGTTCTTATTTCTCTTTAATATAAAGAAAACTTAATTGAGTTTAATGTTCTTTAAACAAAAAAATTTGTGAGGTGCTGATGATTTTAGAGAAGTCATTCTGGGAAACAGGTTTTGATTTTTTATGGAAAAAAGAGAATAGTGTTTCCTTTAAATTTGGTGAAAGCTATTCCTAGTAACGTTTTATAAAATAATTTTTCTTTTCAGGGTGTGTTTTATTTCCATCTTTTTCAGGAAAGAGAAAGTGTTTTATTGGATATTTTGGTTTTAGTCCTTGTTTCCATTATTTTTGCCAAAATCCATGGGAGTTCACTTTCCGTTTAAATGCCTGAAATATTCCTTGAAGAATATGCATTTTGGGACAACTTGGGAAAATGCTATGCAGATTGGTTTAAAGAAGAAAAACGTTGTTACTCTAGTCATCTTAACCGGTCACTTTTTCCTTTATCATTGTGGAGGCAAATAATTTCAAGTGTGATGGGCCAGGAGTGGGTGGGAGCATGAGTTTGAAGGTCAAAGGAATCTGGTGTTTGTTGGAGGATAAAGCATATCTTAGTGTTTAAGTGAAGGGAGAAAATAAGTTTGTTCATTTAAAGATAGCAACGGTCTTCAGAAAACACAAGACAGGTCCCCCAGAAATGTGCACTGTCTATGAAATAGGCTTGGCTACAGATTTTGGGAAAAAGTCTTCCCCATTTTTCTATACAAATTTGTTAGTCTTTGGAAACTAATGTCAGGCAGTTTCTGTTCTAATGGTTTTCACTGCTTCTAGTGAAATGTTATTTTTCTGCTCTGCCATCATCTGGCCTTTTATTCCTTTAAAACCAGCATTTTTGGCCCCAGGCAGGGCCCATGTGCCTCCAGTCCTCACAAGAAGCAAAGTCTGTCAGCCCACCACCCCTCCCTGTGAGCCTGCCCCCCTCCCTGTGAGCCCACCCCCCTCCCTGTGAGCCCACCCCCCCCTGTGAGCCACCCCCCTCCCTGTGAGCCCACCCCCTCCCTGTGAGCCCACCCCCCTCCCTGTGAGCCCGCCACCCTCCCTGTGAGCCCACCCCCCTCCCTGTGAGTCAGACCTGGTGTGTCTGTATTTGGGGGCTGGCTGATGGGTTGGATTGAGCTTTTGTCTGTGGTATTGAACTCATGTTTGGCCAGCAGACCTCCAGCCCTTGGTCCTCCCACAGCCGCATGGAGAGCAGGTAGGGCCTTCTCACTCTCTGTGGGCCGCTTTCTAAAGTCTCTGATGTCTTGGAAGAAAATTGGAAAAAGTGGTTTAGAATGGGCAAGTGCGTGGCTTCTGAGCAAGCTCCGCGGCTTCACACTGGTTCTGGCATTGGCGCCGCTGTGGCAAGATGGGCGTCCTGGTGCAGGAAGCTCGGAGCCAGGTGTGCAGGTTGAAGGTTTGCCCCTGAGTGGGGAACTGAGCAGGACAAAGGGATTGTCGTTCCTCCTCCTCGGGGCGTGAAGGGAGGCCGAGGAGACACGTTTAGCTATGGCTGCCCCAGCGTGGCCACCAGCACTTGTTTGTAACGGTCCCGTTTCCGACGATGCTGTGGAGACGGGGCAGCAGTGGCCGCCAGCGGGGAGGGTTAACGGGAGGCCTGCTGGAGGGGCGCTGGCGCAGTCGTCTGTCTGTCCTGTGTGTCAAGCGCCGAGTCACCGCCAACAGCAGCTGCCTCCTCGTGCTCCAGGCAGCGACCCGGACCCACAGCAGCAAAGCCCTGCCTCCAAGTTTCCTTGAAGAGAGTGAATTCATAAAACGCTGGCTGCCGACTCGCTTGTCCAGCCCTTTGAAGTGTTTAGCACAGCGATGGCGAACCTTTTGAGCTCGGCGTGTCAGCATTTTGAAAAACCCTAACTTAACTCTGGTGCCGTGTCACATACAGAATTTTTTTGATATTTGCAACCATAGTAAAACAAAGACTTATATTTTTGACATTTATTTTATATATTTAAATGCCATTTAACAAAGAAAAATCAACCAAAAAAAAAATGAGTTCGCGTGCCACCTCTGACACGCGTGCCATAGGTTCGCCATCGCTGGTTTAGCATTCGTTTAGCCTATAGATCCCCGGCACCTCCATTTTTCTTGAAGTATCAGGCCTGCCTGCCGGAGGCCTGCGCTGAGCGTGCCTGACAAAGGGTTCTGGCCGCAGATCTGCTACCTTCCCTGTTGCCACACCCGTCGTCTTTATTGGAGCCGGCCTTCCATCCATCCACAGTTCTCCGCCTCAGGAGCTGTCTCCTTTCCGTCTGTCTTCCTCTGTGTGTGTGGCTGTAGAAAACACAATTCAGATGGAGTACAAGCCTGACTTCCGTAGTTTCTTTTCACTGCATCGGTGCATCTTCCCGTGGGAAGGAAGGCAGGCCCGAGGGTGGAGGCGGTGGCGGCACCGGGAGGGCAGTGCTCCCAGGGAGAGCTCGTGAAATGTGAAAGTGAGAAAGGGAGAGACAGAGCCTCAGACCCCATGCCCCGGTGCTCTGATTGGTCAGCAAGGTGACCGGAGGGACACTGCTCGCGGGAAGCTGGGTCGCAATGGGTGGCTGAGCAGTGGCTTTGTCCCACCTCCTCTCCCGTTTCTGTTGTTTCAAAACTGGGAAATGATCTCCTTTCTTCCAGAGCTGGAGAGACCTCCAAGAAGTCGGGAATAAGAAACTAATGTATCAAACACAGCTTGCAGGTGTCCAAAGCATGGGGCCCTTTAATTCCCACCCAACAGGTTGAAAATTTAGGGAAGTCTCTTTTGTCTGAAGTGTTTCCTACATGCACTCATCTCCTTCCCCACTCTCCGTTTGGTTTTCATCACAACACAAATTATTTGCTGAAAATATCCCAGATGGAGCTGCTTATAATGTGTCTTTTGCCACAAAACAACAAGACGGTGGGGACTCGCACCTTCTCTGCTGCATCTCCAGCACTAAGTTGTAACAGGAACGCAGTAAATATCTAGCTAGAATGGCAGGGACCCCGCAAATCTCAACTACCTGAAGGCTGGACGTCTTCCTAGGACTAGCTCCTCCGTTAGGATAGGCCTTCCAAGAGACTGTGCTGATGATGCTCATTTCCAAAGAGATACTAGTGAAAACAGAGACTGTGGGGCACAGCGGTTCATCAGAGCGGTAGGCTAGTATTTAGTTGCATCTGTCCTGATACTTTGGCCAGGTTTCAGGTAGTGCCTCCTGCGCCCTGTTTTTAGCATGCAGTTTCAGCTCTCCAAAGGGCAGCTTGCTCATGCTCAGTGTTTCCCTTTCTGCTTCAGGGAGTCCCCGTTCAGCAGAATGCTGACAGTTGTAAGTGGTGATGAAGACCAGGTCAGAAGGCACTTGAGGAACATGTCTCTGTGTGTTTGGCATCTACTTGGATGGGTCTGTGACTGTCCTTATTCTCTCTTAAAAAAAAAAAAAAAATTATTGATTTCAGAGAGGAAGGGAGAGGGAGAGAGATACAGAAACATCAGTGATGAGAGAGAATCATCTATCTGCTGCCTCCTGCACGCCCCCCACTGGGATCAAGCCCACAACCCGGGCATGTGCCCTTGACCGGAATCGAACCTGGGACCCTTCAGTCTGCAGGCCGATGCTCTATCCACTGAGCCACACCAGCTAGGGCTGTCCTTACTCTTTTTGAATCTGAACATAAACTGCAGATACAGATTTTCCTAAATTCATCCCAAACTAAAACTTATCTTAGCAAGTGTTTCCCACCTGGGTAGGTAATGCATCATTTTCTTAGTTACTCTGACTCCAGGGCCTTCAGTTCTGTATGTAGTAGTTCTCGCAAGCTTCCTATTTCCTCCCACGAGACCCGACTCGATTATAAAGTCATAGTAAAATGGTACAACCTCTCAGACGTCTGTAGCCTCTGCTCTAGTTTATCCCACTCATCAAAACTTGATTTTTCTCCCCGAAGCACACACTGATGACTTTATTCTCATGCTTTGTTTCCTACTAAATGGATTATAAATTCCTTAGCCCTGTCTGTGGGCAATGCTGTGGGTAAGAGTTGGCCACACCTTCGCAGCCCTCCCTGTCCTCAGAAGACGGCCCTGGGTCCCCCACAGTTCTGGGCAGCAGGCCTCTCACTTGCTTTAGGCAGTTCATTGCAGCAGAAGCGACCTGGTACCGGTCCAGTCCTGACTGCTTTCTTGTCTGGGGACACACTTGTCATATCGCAAAACTCAGGCAAGATTGCTGGGGATATGAGGCCACATGGGTGAAGGGACAGACAGAAAAGAGCCGAGACACCCACATCTTGGAGGGACAGACAGTCCCAGCTGCATGCAGTTGTGCATGCAGAGAAGAATCGCCCAGCAGAGCACAGCCAATACCCAGAATTTTGGGGGGAGGATTATTGTAAGCCTCCTGAGTTTTCAGGTAGTTTGTTACACAGCAATAGATACTGAAACAGGAACCTTGAAAAATCAAGCTTCAATTCCTGCTTCCGTTCTTATTCTACATTTTTAGACCTTCTAGAGCAGGGCTGGGAGCCTTTCTTCTGCCAAGGACCATTTGGATATTTATAGCATCATTTGAGGGCCATGCACAATTAACAGCTTAAAAACTAGCCTGCTGTACTTGGTCAAACATTTAATGCACTCACCCCTAATGCCTTGGCAGGGCCAGCCCAAATGATTTGGTGGGCCTGGTACGGCCCGGGGGCCAGACGTTCCCCACCCCTGCTCTAAGGTATCAGCCAAGTGTTCTTCCGAAGCCCACAAAATGCTTGTTTCCCTTTGCTGACGGCACATCATCCACCTGCTCCATCTTTTCATCCTACTTGTTTTGTCTGTCAAAGTCCCTAAGGCGGTCACTCCCTCCAGTCTTTCCCAAGGCCGCTGGGCTCAGTGCATGCAGCCTGTGTCATCTCGGCTGGTCAAGCTGCACTGCTGGGGGTTGAGATGACAGCTAACCGTTTGGACAGGAACATTTTCTCCTGGGCCTCAGTGCCCACATCTGTACAGCTGTGTGCTGACTTCTCAGGCCTTTCAGCCTCTGATGTGCCCGATGGAGTGCCTGTGTGGTGACAGGTTCATGTATCTGTGCCGTCTCCTATGAGGCCACTGCCCAGTGTAGCTCTCAAGCACTTAAAACAGTGGTTCTCAACCTTCCTAACGCCGCGACCCCCTAATACAGTTCCTCATGTTGTGGTGACCCCCAAACATAAAATTATTTTCGTTGCTACTTCATAACTATAATTTTGCTACGGTTCTGAATCGTAATGTAAATATCTGATATGCAGGATGTATTTTCATTGTTACAAATTGAACATAATTAAAGCGTAGTGATTAATCACAAACACAATATGTAATTATATATGTGTTTTCCGACGGTCTTAGGCGACCCCTGTGAAAGGGTCCTTTGACCCCCAAAGGGGTCGTGACCCACAGGTTGAGAACCGCTGACTTAAAATGTGTTTAGTGCTACTGAGGAACTGAATTTTAAAATGTTGTTAATTGTCATTAATATAAATTTAAGTAGCTACATGTGGCTAGTGGCCACCATTTGGAGCACTACTGTTCCTGAATTTTATGGAATTGAGTGGAAGTATTTATTTTCACTTGATGCCAACAAAGGCTTTGTGCTTGATTTTTACACGATTGTCAGAATTTACTCTTTACTTTTTACAGCCACAGATACAAATGAGCCAGTGGCTGGATGTTTGCCCAGTCTCTGACCTCTCATCCTTATGTAAAGTCGCACTTGGCTGTCAGAGCCTCCCTCTGCCAGAGGCAGCACAGACACAGTGCCCTCCAGGTCCAGGTCACCCTCCTTGAGGCCTATGGAGGCCCTTGGCCCAAGGGAGGCTGAGGGAGGCCCACAGCCTGAGGGAGGCCCATGGCCCGAGGGAGGCCCATAGCCTGAGGGAGGCCCACAGCCTGAGGGGGGCCCTTGGCCCGAGGGAGGCCCACGGCCTGAGGGAGGCCCATGGCCCGAGGAAGTCCCGCCGCCTGGTGTGGAGTTGCCGGACTTGGGGGTACACACACACAGTGTCAACTGGAAACATGGCACCCACGTGCTGTGCAGTGGGAAAGGGGTCACCTTCGGCCTTTGGGTAACTGGGAACATAGTAGAGAGAGTGTGAAATTATGTGCTTTTTTGGTTCTTGAGCCTTCTGCCATAAATGCCTCTTTTTGACGGAAATAAAGAGAATCCTGGGGTCCAACTTGAATTAGGGGTGCGCCTGGCAGTACTACACTTGGTCTATAATGTAGTGTCTTCCGTTTGGGCTACTTGCCCTTCTGAGCATAATTATGTGAATTAGGGCTTCTTTTCTCTGCTTATGTTTACTGTTGTTTTAAGAGCTGGGCAGAAAAGCCCCACCTGCGATATTCCCTGCAGAGCAGGGTCTTCGCGACCCGCCGTGGACCTGGCTGGGTCTTGGTTTTCTTACCCCACCTGATGGGAAGTGGAGTTTTACTTAAAGCCTTTCCACATTGCGAACCAGAAGTTGAAACATCACAGAAGTGGCTACTTAGGGTCGCGTGGCCTCCACTCCACCCCCTGTCCCTCATAAGGCTGTTGGTGACCGGGAGCCGCCAGGACGCCCGTGGCTCCGCCTCAGGCCCAGCCAGCCCTCCAGCCCCGGACTCCCTCCGCGGGCCTTTCTCCTGCTGCGTGTGAGATGCTTCCTCGGCCGGGAAGACTCCTCTTGGCGGCTCCGTTGTAATCACCCGCCATCGACTTGAAGGCCGTGAGAAACCCACCCCTGGCCTGCTCTCTTTGAGCTAAATCATCACAGCCCTCTGAGCCCTTCCCCGGAGGTTCCCATGTCCACCCTCTTACTCCCGTGACTTGCTGGCTCTGCACTGTCCAGCCCGTCCGGCTTCTGAGCACAGGGACTTGGAAGGCGGCCCTTGTCCGCGCCCCAGGCTGCCGCCAGGACCTCCTGCACGCGGGCGATTTCTTGCCCTCTGAGGTCGTCCTCAGCAGCCTGTCTCATACGCAAGTAGCCTTTCCTGACCTTCCATGTTTGGACTTGTGATAACCATTTATAATTTTTGGAGTGGAATCTGGGGGCTGAATTCAAGAGAAATTCAGAGGCCAAACAAGTTGATTGTTCAATCCTGTGTTTATCTGTATTTTAGTTTGGGGTCCTTAAAATTTTTATTTATTTTTAAAATTATTTTGTTATTGGAATATAAATTATTTTGTTATATTAACATATAACATTAAATTAGCTTCACATGATTCCACATAATGATTCGATATTTGTGTGCATGGCAAAATGACCACCACAATAATGCTGGGAGCCGGTCCATCCTTGCTGTTTCAAGGGACCTGGCATATATGGCATACTGTTCTTAATATGTTTGCTCACCTTCTTGGCACTATGTGTTTTAACCAAGGTCACCTCTCTGAGAAAGGTTGTTTCCCCAGGTAGGGATTTTCCCCTGAAGTTAGGGAGGGAATAAAACCCCTCAACTAAGTGCCAGGCGGGTAATTAATCACTTTAACTATGAACAATCATGCTTAAGCTACATAATCTTTACTCCCTGGAATGGAGATAAGAAACGCCCTAACCTTTGGAATAGAGATTGATAGGATTGGAATCAACTGGTATAAATACAGATGTAACAAGACAACAGGAGACAGAACTTAGAAGACAGAACCTACACAGAACCTAGACACAGAACCTAGACACAGAACCTACACAGAACCTAGAGACAGAAGAACTTCACTGGAGAGAACATGGCAAAAGATCCTGGACAGAAACTGGAGACAGAACCTAGAGACAGAACCTAGCGAGAGAACATGGCAAAAGATCCTGGACAGAAACTGGCCACAGAATCTAGAGACAGAACCTAGCGAGAGAACATGGCAAAAGATCCTGGACAGAAACTTGCCACAGAACCTAGACACAGAACCTACACAGAACCTAGAGACAGAAGAACTTCGCTGGAGAGAACATGGCAAAAGATCCTAGACAGAAACTGGCCACAGAACCTAGAGACAGAACCTAGCGAGAGAACATGGCAAAAGATCCTGGACAGAAACTGGCCACAGAACCTAGAGACAGAACCTAGCGAGAGAACATGGCAAAAGATCCTGGACAGAAACTTGCCACAGAACCTAGACACAGAACCTACACAGAACCTAGAGACAGAAGAACTTCGCTGGAGAGAACATGGCAAAAGATCCTAGACAGAAACTGGCCACAGAACCTAGAGACAGAACCTAGAGACAGAACCTGGCTGAAGAACCTAGAGACAGAACCTGGCTATAGAACCTGGATAGAACATGGCAAGAGAACCTGACTAGAACCTGGTGACTGAACCTGGCTGGAGAACCTAGCAAGAGAACATGGACACAGAACCTGGCTGGAGATCCTAACCAGAACTTCGCTGGAGATCCTGAACAGAACTTGGCTGGAGATCCTGGCTAGGCTGCTGATCAACTGAACGCTGTCTCCGTGTCATTCCTTCTTCGCCAACTCCGTCCACACCTTTGGGGACCCCTGGACCTGCTGGGGATGGACCCCAGCACAATAAGTCTAGTTAACATCCATCACCACACATAGCTACATGGTTTTTCCTTGTGCTGAGAACTTTTAAGACCTGCTCTCTTAGCAACTTTCAAATATGCAATCTAGCATTATTAACTGTAGTCACCCTGCTGAACACGACATCCTGCTACTCATTTGTTTTATAGCTTATTTATATGCCAGGTTACTTCATCATTTATTTGAACCTTCTGTCCACCTCCACTGGCCACCACCAGTCTATTCTCTGTATGTAGGAGCTCACCTGTTCTTTGATTGTGTGTATGATATTACTCTATGTGAAGGCCACTCTCCATTGTCTGCGTGTATATGAGTAGCCGAGGCTCAGAGTATGTGGGGCCGTGAGAGGTGCGCTGACTGCGAGGCTCACGGGCCTCAGGCCCGCCCCCCCCCCCCCGCAACCAACTCTGTTCTGTTCATCTGCACGTTCGCGGGAGGAGCCCAGGTACCCGCACCTGCAGCAGCAGCGCGTGGAGCTGGAGGTGATGTCTCGATTGACACTCTCGCTTTAATGGCCCACTGGTTTGCTGTGTGACATTGGGCGATGCACTTCATATGGCAACCATTTCCTCTTCCTTAATGAATCGCTAAAAGGATGTGTTCAGAAGGTTCCAGCAGCCTCTTCAACTCTGCCCCTGAGCTACTGCATTCAGATTCAATGATTGGACTTAATTTCCACCCTTTTGGGGTGCAGGTGAGTGGGCAGCATTTCTGCTTGCATGTGAGAGCCATCTGTTTCAGGGTGAACTTCACATGCTGCTCATCTCTTCAGTATCTTCGTTTTATTCCTGGGCCCAGGACTAGTTTTTAGAAGGCGCTCAGAAGCAGGGCACTCGGAACTAAGACCTTTCTGTGTCGGTCTCTCCTCTCCCTGCCTGCTCATCCAAATGCCCCCACGCTCCAGGCGACACCTCCTGGTCAGGTTTTCCTTGGCCACTCCACTTGTCTAACCGAGGCAGTGGCACCCTGCGGCGTCTTCTCAGCGCTCCCCGCTCCCCCTGCCCCAGGAGCAGGCAGCCGGCTCCTCTTCTGGGCTCAGGCTGGGTCTCCCTGTCATCGCACAGTCAGACATGCATTTGTTGTCCGCCTTTCAATCCTGACGGGCTGGTACCTCTTGGGCCACCCAGACGACAGCCGGCCGCGCGCACTCCGGTGCGTCCTGCCTCTGCCCGGGAGGCTGCAGCTAAGAGGTGGATGTCAGATGATAGCTGAGAATAAGGCAAACAGCTTGAGTTGTCTAACTCCCAGGTCTGCCCGTACAAACTTAGGTGTAGGCGTCCAGTGGCACTGCTGGCTTCTCTCAGTATCGTTCCGATGAGCTGCCCTGGCAGAGCTGCCAGCAGGACTGCACCGTCTGGGTGAGAGCCCGGTGCCGGGACCGCCGAGCCGGCCAGGGCTGGTCTGGGAGATCCCATGAAGTGGAAAGTACCAGGGTTTCAAAACATAGTTGACTTAGTGTTTTAAAAATGCAAAAGATCTCATTGATAATTTTAGGTCAATTTCATGTTGAAGTGATAGTATTTTTGACATAAGAGTTAAATAAAGTACATTTAACATTAATTCCGCCCATTTCATAGCATTTTTTTTATCATTGTGGCTACTAGAACATTTAAAATTACATATGTGGCCATCATTTTATTTCTCGGGGCAGCTCTGTACCAACAGTTTCATGGTAAGAGTCTGTTTCAAACAGAACCCAACACCTGCTTAGTATGCGTGCATTTTCCAGAAATTTCTTGTGTACCTGGATTACTACCTGTGAGAACACATCAGAAACATGGACTGGACTGACACCATCCTGAGTGTCAACCCAAATGGCACCGTGGCCTGTGTCCACATCCTGAGCTTTCTGAGTCTCGGTTTCCTCCCCTGTATAAAAGGGTAGCTGCGCCTGGACTCACCGTGGTTAGGCATGGAATAATGCAGTATTTTGTAGCAATCTATACTAATAAAAGGGTAATATGCTAATTAGACTGGACATCTTCCGGACATTCTTCCGGAAGTTTTTCCAGACAAAGCCACGGTGGCAGGGGCCGAGGCAGAGGCGGTTAGGGACAGTCAGGCCTGCAGGGGAGGGTGGTTAGGGGCAATCAGGCAGGCAGGCAGGTTATCGGTTAGGAGCCAGCGGTCCCGGATTGTGAGAGAGATATCCCCTGAGGGGTCGTGGATTGGAGAGGGTGCAGGCTGGGCTGAGGGATCCCCCCCGCCCCATGCACAAATTTCATGCACTGGGCCTCTATTATTACAATAATTGAGTAATTTCATTTTCCCCAAGTTAATCTCTATTTTGAAATTTTATTGCAAATGTAGAAATAAAAGCAAACAAACAAACAAACCAGCCCTGGCTCTGGTTCCAGTACCTCTACCGGCTCCACCTAATGGAACTGTGAGCGAGGGTCCCTAGAGCCGGGCGGGCGTGTGTGCCGGGCCCAGGGAGCCTCTGTCTGCAGACACAGCGCCGAGGCTCTGCCACATGTGCTGTCTGCCAGGGGCGCATGGTGAGGAGGGCAGCCGGGCACTGAGCCGTGTGCTCTGACCACCAGGCCCCTCTGTCTCCACCCAGTGTCGTCCCCCAGCGAGTGGAGTCACAGTGAAAGCAGGAGCCACTGAATGCCCCCGAGAGCGTGCTTCTGGGCGTCTTCTGTTCTGACTTTATGGCGCAGACCCTCCGTTCTCCCATAGTGTGTCTTCCAGTTCTTACAGCAGCGTGGACACCCCGGGTTACAGCTTCTGCAGGGAGCGGGGTGCTGCGGCCACTGCAGGTACCGTGTGTCCCTATGTCTGTAGGGGCTTAAAGACTGTCATTTATTAATGTGGGTTGCAGCGCTTCTGAAAACACGCCTTTACAAAGCAAAGACGACAATGTGTCAAATGGCATCATGCATCCGTGAGTGCCCTGACTTGCGAAGTGGCGTGCTCGCCCCTCATGTGTGACTCCTCCAATAATTGCCTTGGATTAGAGTTGAGCTTGGAGCATGTTCCTTCTGCTGGGCTGGGACCTCCTCTTTACCCGACGGCGCACACGCCATGCCGGGAGCCGGTCCATCCTTGCTGTTTCAAGGGACCTGGCGTATATGGCATACTGTTCTTAATATGTTTGCTCACCTTCTTGGTGCTATGTGTTTTAACCAAGGTCACCTCTGTGAGAAAGGTTGTTTCCCCAGGTAGGGATTTTACCCTGAAGTTAGGGAGGGAATAAAATCCCTTAACTAAGTGCCAGGCGGGTAATTAATCACTTTAACTATGAACAATCATGCTTAAGCTACATAATCTTTACTCCCTGGAATGGAGATAAGAAACACCCTAACCTTTGGAATAGAGATTGATAGGATTGGAATCAACTGGTATAAATACAGATGTAACAAGACAACAGGAACAGAACCTAGACACAGAACCTACACAGAACCTACAAACAGAACCTAGACTCAGAACCTACACACAGAACTTAGAAGACAGAACTTAGAAGACAGAACCTACACAGAACCTAGACACAGAACCTTAGACACAGAACCTACACAGAACCTAGAGACAGAAGAATTCGCTGGAGAGAACATGGCAAAAGATCCTGGACAGAAACTGGAGACAGAACCTAGAGACAGAACCTAACGAGAGAACATGGCAAAAGATCCTGGACAGAACCTGGCTACAGAACTTGGCTGGAGAACCTGGCTACAGAACCTTGTGACCGAACCTGGCTGGAGAACCTAGCAAGAGAGAACCTCGCTGAAGAACCTAGAGACAGAACCTGGCTACAGAACCTGGATAGAACATGGCAAGAGAGCCTGACTAGAACCTGGTGACTGAACCTGGCTGGAGAACCTGGACAGAACCTGGCTGGAGAACCTAGCGAGGGAACATGGCTACAGAACCTGGCTGGAGAACCTAGCAAGAGAACATGGACACAGAACCTGGCTGGAGATCCTAACCAGAACTTCACTGGAGATCCTGACCAGAACTTGGCTAGAGATCCTGGCTAGGCTGCTGATCAACTGAACGCTGTCTCTGTGTCATTCCTTCTTTGCCGACTCCGTCCACACCTTTGGGGACCCCTGGACCTGCTGGGGTTGGACCCCAGCAACGCCGCCCTGACCTGGCCAGGCCACTCTGTGAGGTGGCTCATCCACCCCCATGTGCCGAGAGGATTAGTGGCCGTGGTGCATTCTTTCTTTTCCAGTGACATCCTCATCCCTGGGCAGCGGGAGCGCTGGGGAGTCTGGGCAGAGTGCAGCGCTCGGCTCCCAGAGAGGGACAGTGCTCTGTGCGGGTGTGGGCTGGACGCGGGCTGGACGTGAGGAGGAAGTGTCCGTCGGCTTGGAAAGGCCTTGAATTCGACATAGAGGTTTGGTTGTGTGAGAACTGAAATACAGCTTGGCAGCAATAGTGTCTTCAGCTCCTGCGCCCCGGCCTGCCGTGTGTTGGGGGCCCGGGACACCCAGGCTCCCGCTGCGGCCCCCACTGCACCGTCCATGTTGTTAGTCAGAAGGCAGGATGTGCTTCTCTGAATGGTGACAACAGTCGTAAACACGGGGTCACAGAGTTCACTGTTGTGGGGCACATGGGCCGGCCTGGGCTTGGAAGGGGCACCTGGGGGGCTGCTGAGAGCGGGGGGGGGGGGGGGGAGGAGAGGGGGAAGGGCCGCCACAGACTTGCTGAGCTGAGAGGCCAGCTAAGCAGTCCCTCGGAACAGGGGGGCAGCTCGGCGCCCTGACACCACCCTTCCTGTGCGGCAGGCACACAGGCCCCCGAACGGGTGTGTGTGAGTCACAGCAAGCTCACGTGTGTCCGTGTGGACAGTCTCCAGGCACTTGGTCAAACCCCGTGTGCTAACTGGGCTAGTGTCTGTGCCAGCTCTGGGGAGAGGCACTGGTGCCACCCATTTCAGATGAGAAAGCGGAACTGGGGAGGCCCAGGGCTGCCGGGAGAGCCTCGGGCTTCCGCTCAGAGGGCTCGCCCGACGAGGCCAGACCCACCAACGAAAATCCCTTTTGACTAACTCAAAGTCCACTGATTAGGGATTGTAATTCCATCTGCAAATCCCCTGTACCGTGTAAAGTAACCCAAAGAAGCCCCAGTAGTCCATCATATTCACAAGTCCTGCCGTAGCCACGCGCTGTAGTCAAGAGTATGGGTCACCAGGCCATCTCAGTGCGCTGTCTGCAGACCGCCGCTGTCCTGCTCCCTCAGCTCCTTGGGGAGGTGAGGGGGGAAGAGGAGGGGAGAGGGGTCGGAGCTACGTGCCCCGAGGAGTCGGGAGAGCAGAGAGGGCAGAGGAGCAGCAGCAGGAGCCCCTGGGCTCCAAGCCCTGTGCCCGGGCCCTTCCTGGGCCTGAGATCATGAAGAGATGGTTAGCCTCTCCGTGCCTCAGTTTCCCCACTGTGAACTGCAGATAATGACACGTGCAGGGCTCTGTGAAGCTAAGGGAAACAGTCAGCACCCAGCGGGACTTGCGTGGGGAGAGCCTGTGAAGCCGTCTGCTGGCACGTTTGCGGTGTCCTGTCTGCAGACACAGGGAAGCAGACCTTGTGCGGCTCCTTGGTTCCCATAGGGATGCGGGAGGTGCGCCTTCCAGGTCGCCGTGAGTGAGTTCGCGCTGTTAGGGACTGATGCTGTTCAGGGACTGACGCTGGGGAAGATGCAGGACTGTTAGGAAGTGACGTGCTAACCTGTGGGAAGCGTCGGGCGGATGTGTTCGAAAGAAGAGTTCCTGGATTTGGGGACCTGCTCCAGGAACGCCTGCCCCTCGCTCTCTGCTTGGCCATCACACACTTCGTGGCCCTCAGGTTTCTTGTCTGTGGAAGAGGCCAGTGGGAAACACAGGGCCTGGGGTGCAGCCCACCTACGGGTCTTGCTGGGTCTAAAGCCATGTTCTTCCAGCTAGTTTTCTGTGTGACCAGGAAGTAATTACATCTGTTTCATTAGCTCCGTCAAAAAGGAAAAAAAAAAAAAAGACTCTGTAGACATGCATCTCCTGCTGGAAATAAGCGACAGGAATTTGATTTGTCCAACTGCTGGCTTTACACCTGTGACTGCAGAGCAGCAGCGACCGTGGGCCTGGTCTCCCTCCAGGCGGTACTTCTCGCACCCCCAGGGTACACGTGGGAGGGACAAGCGGTCTTTGCGTCTGCGGGTGGGCGGGCAGAGATGAGCAGAACCCAGAACCTCCTTGCCTGCTCCCCAAGGCACAGGCCTCCCTCCCCCGACCCTGTTCCCACCGTCCCAGGCAGCCTTCCTCGGACGTGAAGCACCACGCACACTAGTAGCTGCCAGTTCAGTGTCTGTGGTTGGAGTCTGGGCCTTGACAAAGGAACGCTGGTAGAATCCTGCATGAGCAGCATCCGCTCATGGCAGGGCCCTGCAGGCTGGGGTACCACTGAGTGCCACCTACACACGTGTTCTTGGGCAGCATTGTCTCACTTTGACATCGAGGAGACTGAGACACGAGGAGGGACTGAACCCGCCCGAGGGGACATGCTGACAGTGGCTGTGCGGGCGTTCGCACTCACACGCAGTGCGCGGCCAAGCTTGCGCTCCTCGCCGCGAGGTAGGCGGCTGGGCCCCTGTCAGTGACACAGCCCGAGCCCGTCACACCTGCCTGGTCAGGGTCCAGGGACTCTGGAAGGAGGTGACAGAGGACAGCGACGCCATGGGGCTCAGAGGCCAGTGTCCTGGAGAAAACAACCCAAATTCGCCTCGTGGACGTGGAAGAAAGCTCTGTTACAGATGATACTCCAATCTGTGTGAGGTAGAGTCACAACCGAAAATATCATGTGACAGTCCTTCACTTGAGTGTGAACGTAACTCATTAATTGAAATTATCACGGTTTTTTAATGGTCCTTTTAGAGAATGTAAGAAGACATTAGAAATTTGTGCTTTGGGGAGTTGGAGAACATACTTACAGTTAAGGATTAATTTTCACTCACAAAGATCAAAAAGGTCTCGATGAGTAAGATAAGTATTGAGTTTCAGAGTTGTTTTAATTTTTTTCTCCTCCTGCCAGACAGGCTGAAACTCATCTCCAGTATCATGGTAAAAAGAGAAGTGGTGGGTAGACACAAAAAGGTAACAGATATATTTTAGGTATAGAATATGAACTGCCTCTCTGAATGCATATCAGAAGGAGAATTTATTCCAGTTGAGTGGCTTTAATGACATGATTTTACCATTCTAAATTATAGCTGCTCTTTAAGAGAAAATAGGTGCACACATTGCCGGTGCAGGCTGACCCGCTCCATCCAAACAGCTCCCTCCCACACTTGCTGATTTCACCTTGTCTCCCACCAGAGCCATCTGTGGCTTCCCTGGGGAAACCTGGGTAGGCAAGGGGAGGAGGAGGGCAAGAGCAGGGAGGAGGGCGAGGGGGGATGCAGGGCGAGGGGGGAGGAGGGCGAGCCTGTGCCAGGCGCGTGCCATGGCTTTGGCAGAACCGTGGTTATCCCTGCCCACGCTGAAGCTTCTCAGGAGATGGCACCTCTCACCCACTGTCCGGACCACATTGTGTTAAAGTCAGGTCCTGGACCGGGATGATGGGACTCCTGGGTGAGCTCCCACTAGGAATTCCAGAAGTCGTGGCTGTTGATGATCATTTTAGTGAGTATTAGTGAGCCCGTCTGTAGGTCACTGATTTCCAATCCCTCTCATCCCTTCTCACCAGTAGGAAAGGGTGTGGTGTGCTGAGAACATGCGTTGACTGCAGATTCGGATGAAGACAGAATTAGAGTCCCCATATACTTGTGTTCTAATAGAAGCTGGTTCCCAGCGGAACGGAATTAGACGGAAGCATCATTTGTCTGGGCATTTCCCACCAATACCTGAGGTGTGAACTCATGCCTGTATTTTCTTTAATAGCAGCCTGTCCACCTGATGAAAGGCATACTGTAGCTTTTAACAACATCTATTACCTCTTAAAATGTAAGACTTGGTACATAAAATAGAATATGCTGTACTTTATTGAATCACCCAGACCTTTATTTTAAAGCATTCTTTTTATTATTATTTTATTTTTATTGATTTCAGAGAGGAAGGGAGAGGGAGAGAGAGATAGAAACATCAGTGATGAGAGAGAATCATTGATTGGCTGCCTCCTGTACACCCCCTATTGGGGATTGAGCCCGCAACCCAGGCATGTGCCCTTGACCAGAATCGAACCTGGGACCCTTCAGTCCACACACTGACGCTCTATCCACAGAGCCAAACCAGCCAGGGCCAGTTTATCTCATACCAGTATAGCAGAAATAAAGTGAGAATGTCGGCTAAGTCAACCAATCATTGCTTTCTTATCTCTCTTAAGAGGCAACCCAATTTGGGAGATGTTGAAATGAAAAACAAAAAAGGAACCTTAGAAGCTATTAGAGCCAGTACACAACATGCTTATTAAGTTATAAAGCACAATCACAGGCATCCACAGCCACCCTCCCCCCCAGTCACCCCAGAATTGGCCCATTGCACATAGTGTGCATCTCCTCCCATGGCCCTCCTCCTGAATTTGGGTTTATTATTTCTTTGCTTTTCAGAGATATTGAACTCTCTTTCCTATTAAACTCTGTTCTCAGCCACTGCTGTCCCGGGGGCAGCACCTGTGAACTGGGTAAGCGGATCCGTGGGGCCGGCCAGGCCTCCCGTCCTGCAGGCTGTGGTTCGATACCATTGCCCACTGTGCGGGCGACACGGGGGGCCCCATGACAGCTTGGACTGGACACGATCGTGCCTCCCTGCTGAACTCTCAGCCACTTCTCTGTACCCCGTTCTATCCGAATACCTGATTCTCCCGTGGGGATAGGCCTTCCCCCACCCGGCGTTCCTGCTAGAGTCGCGCAGCAGGATTCCTGTTTGTTGGAGTTTGGCGCCTGACATAATAAGAAGAGTTTGCTTAGATTACATTGTCTGGCCCTTTCTGTGTAATCTCACCAAACTGACCTAAGTGAGGTCAGTGCTAAGATTGTTCCCATTGAACAGATGAGGACCGCAATCGCTCACACCATTCAGATCCCACAAATGAAGGGAGAGGCTGCCCCGTCGGCACTGTTTTGCTGAGCACACTTCAGTTTTTCTCCAGCTCAAGGCTTTATCTTATCCTTGGACATCTGGTTCAGAAATAAACGGGGGGAAACCAAATAAATGAAATTAGATACAAATTTTCCCTAAGGGTGAGGTCAGCAACATTTTTTTATTGTTTAGGCCACATCTGTATTTTTCATGTTATTTACTGATCCATTGGATTTCTTTCTTTATTGATTGATTTATAAGAGAGCCATATGTGCCGTCAGAATTAGACCTTTTTCTAGGTCAATGAAATGCTGTTATTTACTTAGTGTTTTCAGTGACCTGTTGAATTTGCTACACCGTTTCTGCCATATTCAATTTTAATGTAATCTTATCTGTCAATTGTTTCTTTATAGTTCTGGAGCTTCTTGTTATTATACCTCTGAGATGACAAGACCATTTCCATTTTTTCTTTTAAAAATCTTTTAAATAAATGTAGAGAAGGCTGGCATCTTCCAGGACCCTCCTTACCTTGGCTCAGTCATTTGTCCTTCTTTTGTTTGACCAATGCACTGATTTAGCCCTGTGACGTGCAGACCCGAATGAGCCTCGCACGGGTCCTGCGGGCGCACCGGACATATTGCAGTGGCCGGAGCTGATGTGCCTTCTCAAGACCCCTTGGCTGTGTGCAGAGCAGAGATGTCAGGGGCAAGAGGGAAGCGAAGAGAGGGGGGCTGTGCCCACGCGGAGCAGACCCCGGATTTGGTCACAGATCCAGGTCCACCTAAGATTTCCCCGCGTGCTCTTGTGTGCCTGCTGCCCTGGCAGCCTGGGTGTCTGGAGCGTGAGCCTCCGGCAGGGCGCGGGGGAGGCTGGTGCAGGCAGCTGGGCCGTGGCCATGGCCTTGGCCACCTTGCTAGCTCGGCGCCAGGCGGAGAGTGGGCTCAGTGCTGTGGGCAGCTGCACCTGTTCCCCACCTGCGGTCCCTGGGCGCTCAGAGAAGTCGCTGGGTTTCTCTGGCGCCTTATCTGCCCTTTGCGGCCAGGTATTCGCTCTGCATCCGCCCCGTCCGCCTAGGAGTCTGGCCCTGTGAGGTGCGTTCTTGCTCACAGTTCTAGAATCTATAGTCGTTCGCATTTGAAATGCAGTGTCTGAGCTTCGGAGGCGAGGAGACAATGAGGGAGTCTGCAAAGCACATCGAAGTTGTTTATTTAGGGCTGAGAGAATGCGGCTCCGTGCGCTCTGTTAACATAACCCTCCTTTGCGTGAAGGTCCGTGAACATCTTTTGCTTAATCAGTGTTTCATTTTCTTGCTCTTCATTTTATAAGCGATTCTTCCCCTTGACTCCCAGTCTCAGGAGACAGCAGTGCTTCCCTTGACAACACAGAGGAGGGGTCAGCTCTGTGTTTATTTTCTAAGTATTGGTTTTCCAAGACAGTCTCATGAAAAGGTCCAGTATTTCTAAGTCATTTTTTAGTGTAAGGAGGGCCAGGTTTGGACATTGAAATTAATTTTCCTTATCTCACCACACAAATAGCCACTCTGACTTCTTTGATTTATTACCTGGGACGGTTCATCAGCGCTGAAAACAGAGGGTGGGGAGGCATCACCTTACGTGGCCCCATTCGTCACAGCACGAAGCATCGCCCTGAAGGCCCGCGACCGAGCCCCGGCCCCGGAGGGCCCTCCCGTGCCCCAAGTACTCTTTTCATTTCTGGGCAAGTTGCCTCCACCCAAAATCCTTCCCACTTTCCTCCCCAACATAGTGTAAAAGAACTTTCTAAATTGAAAATGTAATTCCTGGTTAAAGACAAGGTACCGACAAGGAGGAAAAATTTAAAACCATGTCTCCCACCATGGACTTGTATAGAGACTGTGTAAAGAACCCTCAAAACTCTACAATAATTTTTTTTATTTTAAAAATGGGCACAAGAACAGAAATTTCACCCCCTAAAAAGGATATACTGAAGGTGTGAAATCTCTAGGGAAATGCAAATTATAACCATGCTGGGAAGACAACAACGACATGAGATACCACTTCATGCCTATTAAAATGGCAAAGGTTTAAAAATACCAGCAAAACCAGTGCTGAAAGGATGTGGAACAAATGAACTTCCATGCATTGCTGATGGGAAGGCAGATGGGCAGCGCTCTGCAAACCGTTGGGTCAGTTTCTTTAAGAATTAAATATGCAGTTACCCTGTGACAGCACTCACACTCCGAGGACAAGGACATATGTTTACAGAAAACCTACACATGTTCATAGAAGCTTCACGTGCAGTTGCCCTGTGCTGGGCGACACCCAAGTGTCCCAGTAGGTGCACGGATGAGCTGTGGGATCTCCGCACAGCAGGACGACACTCAGCAATGAGGAAGGGCAAGCTATTAGTCTTCCCAGCGGCTGGAACACTCAGGGGCATGTTGAGTGACACATGATTCCACGTGTGATGGGCGGGTCAGCGGTGGCCAGAGGTTAGTGGTGGAGGCGGGTGTGGCTGGTGGGCTGCCCGAAGGGGCTGCAGGGGTGATGGAGCGGCTCTGATCATGGTGGTGACTATGAATTCCTGTGTGTTAGCACCATATACCCCCACACCCAGAGTCCACTTGACACACGTAAAGCAACACCGCCACCTAAGTGCACGCTCCTGCCGTCTGGCAGCACGAGCCTGCCTTGGACCCGTCCCGCCGGGTCCCAATACCCCATGGTCACCCCGATTTCTGTCTTCGGGCACGCTCATCTCTCTGCCCAAACCGCCCTGCCCACCTTTCTGCATACCTACCTCCCCTCGCTAACCCACGGGCCCCTTGCCGCTCAGGTTTGGGCACCCTGGCACCTGCTCTAAGAGCTGCCTCTGCACACCCAGCCCTGGGCATGGGTGAGCCACGTCCTGGTGCCGCTGCCTCTCCAAGGGCCTCGCCCACCCGCCATGGCTCCGGGAGAGCTGGCCCAGTGCCCAGCAGTCAGTGAGCGAACCGGGAGGCATCTCCTTAGGGAGAGAAGAGACTTGCGGGGAAACACAGCTCCTGTTCCGGAACCCACCGCAGCAGCACTACTCGCAGCAGCTCGCACGTGGTGCTTCAGGGGCCAGGCCTGTCCCGAGAGCTCTACGTACGGAGTCACCGCCTCCTCCGGCAGCCCCGCAGGCAGTGCGCAGGCCTCCCTCCACACCTGCGGCGGCTACAGGCCGAGCAGCAGTGAGTGGGGTTGGGACCCGGTGTGCCCCACCCTCCAGCAGCTGTGGGACAGACACGTGGGAGAGCGCAGCGAGGAGGAGCGGGCTTTCCTCGCAGGGCACATGCTGACCTCCCCCAGGCGGGCCGCCCTCACCCTTCGCATGCACGGCTCCGTGTGCCCTTCTCCAGCCAAGGACCCCGCGTTTGGGTCTGGATCAGCATTAGAATAGATAATCGCAGTAATTCGAAAAGGAAGCCGACCATCCAAATAGAAAGCACATACGCCCCACAAACAGAATAACTTGGATTGTATTTTATGACTCTCGAAGTGTTTCACCTATGTGTTCTCCTAAGATGCCCATCACCACTAGTCTCTATTGTCACCTCCTCTTTGTAGGTGAGGAAACTGGGGCACAGAGAGAAGGGGGGCCTGCCCTGGGGCACCAGGTTGGTCCATGCAAGATGCCCAGGCAAGTTCTGTTTTCCCCTTGCTCTCCCCCCCTTCCCCCCCGTGCTTCCCTTCCATTTATGTTCCTATTCACTGAGTGAGAGAAACTCTTAAAATGTAGATGCAGACTAGATGGCCTCTCTTTTCTGCATGTATGAGTCTTGGGACAAATTGCCACAAACTTAGCAGCTCACAGTTCTGTAGTCAGAGGTTGGGCACAGAGTATCCGAAGGTGCAGTGTGAGAGGTGTTACCTGGGCTGCGGAGTTCTGTCTGAGGCTCTGGCCAATTGTCCGCTTCGCTTCGCACCTCATTGCGGTTGTTGGTAGAGCTCAGTTCTTTGTGGCTATAGGGCTGAGGTCCTCCTTTCCTTGCTGGCTGTCAGGCAGGGGCCTCGCCCAGCCTAGGGCTGCCCACACTACTGCCCTGTGGCCTCCACCTTGGCGGCTGCACGGTGCATCACATCTTACTTGCCTTTGAATCTCTGACTTCATCTCTAACCAAACACTCCAATAGAAACTCCGATAGAAACTCCATGTCATTGTTTCCGTCCCTTTCTGATTACCTCCCTATCCTCCGGTCAGCTGACCTGGGACTTTAAATCCAGCTGCAGAATTCTTCACAGCAACACCTTGGTCAGTGTTTGACGGAATATATGGAACAGGAGTGGGAATGTGGGAGGTCACCTTAAACCGCTGCCTCCACTAATGCCCTGTGCATGGAAAGTGCAGACGGACCCAGTCAGCCAGCTCTCAGCTATTTACTTCCCAGGAGGACTTACACTTTATGTTTTTAGAGTTTATTGCCAACATTTTGTGTTTATTAGGCCATTTGATTAAAACATTCACAATCTGTGTACGATTTTTGCCTTAAAATGAAGGATTGAAAAAGAAGGAGGTAAAACAGTATTTATGCAATTGTATATCATCAACAATTCCGTGAGCTCATCTTTTGTTTTAGCATGTTTCAACCTGTGATTTCTTCTCAACCTCTGTGGTCCATCTCCTTGAACTTCCTCTCTCTGCTCTGTTGTTGTTGGATTCCTTCTCATCTTAAATGCCACCTCCTCGTGGACAGATTCCTTGATGGCCTACCTAGACTCGGCTAAAAATGACAAGAACAATGAATGTCTTTTATTAAGGCTTTCTTCATAGTGGCGCTGTAATTATTTCTGCATTTGTGGATTGTTTTGTATCTTATCTCTACTTCCCATTAGAATCTGAGGCTCAGGAAGAGGCACCTTCGTAGGCCCAGCGCCTGGATTGTGCTTGGTACATGTAGGCATCAAAAAGCATGTGCATAATTGACATGTAAATAGAACGTGTGGTTCTGGGCCTGGTAAGAAAGGTAACTTTCACGCTTGTTTTGAAAGTTGCTACAGTAGAGAGCCTGTTCATCATGAGGTCTACTGCCAAAGCGTTTACTGTTTGAGCAGCACCTGGTTGACATTCACTCGGCTCCTGAGAGAGAAGAAAAGAGACTCCACAAATGGCAGAACCAGAGAGGAACAGCTGCCCCTCGAAACAGGCACTGGTTAGGAGGTGGGTGATGAGTCTCCAATCCTGGGCCAGCTGATGTGTGGGTCCGTTTCCTGCAGATTTTTTAATGTCCAAGACAGATGCCTCAGTCCTCCAGCCCTGCTTTAAATAGCTCTGACTTTTTCCTAAGCTTCACTTTCACCTCCAATTAGTCCCAGACCTACTTAGAAGCAGTTCCCAAAGAGGACCGAGTGAGTTTTCTCCCGTTGTTCTAACCGCACCTCCCTCCCCTCACCACATCCCCTCGGGCTGGCCTGTCACATGCCCTGCTGTCCACATTGTCAGACAACCTTTGGCAAGTTAGTCAGCCCCTCTGAGCCTGGTTTCCCTCCTCTGGAAGATGGGTACCACCTTGCAAGGTCATTGGAAGTCCGAAGGGCAGTGGATGCAAATGCCTGATGCACAGTGAGGTCGATGACTGTCGTAAGTAGACTATGGCAGTGTGCACCTTGACAACAACCGGGGTTGGAAATTATAAAAAGAAGGTTACAGTAGGTTATGGCATCATTGAGATATTCTACTTACTTGGTTTTTCTCATCCTGTACTAAATAAAGACTTCCTCATTTCAAACGTATAGGCTGAAGTAGATGCAGCTCTCATGACTGTCCTGAACCCAGTATGCCTTTTTCTGATGATTCTGGAGGCATTTCGGAGCCTTGTGGTGCCTCTGGGGGTTCGTTATGAACCCCGTTAGCATTTTATTTCAGCTCTTTGGAAGTAAGGTTCCCGTCGAGTCCTGTACCCCTTTTCCCGTTCCTAGTACATGATATAAAGATAATCTGTTTTGATGAACACAGACTGGCTTGCCTCTGCCCAGACCCTTCCCCGGTCCTCATCTCCTCAGGTTGGGGGCTTTGCTGGGAAGTAGCAGAGCCCTAGTGGCGGTGTGTGTATGTGTGTGTGTGTGTGTGGGGGGGTGGTGTTCCTTCTTCCAGGAGCTCACTTGCCATAAGATACCGAAAGTTGTTCAGAATCTGTCAGGCTATTGCCATATTCCCGCTGAGACCAGTTAGGGGGCAGCAGGGCAGAGCAGAGCAGTTTGCATTTCTTGTTCTTGTGAAAGGCAAGAGGACGGAGTGGGGATGTCCAGGCAGGGTCGGACTCGAAGCTGGGGTCCTAGCTTCCCATTCTGCCTGCCTCTCAGTTCACGAGTGAGACGGATGTTATTAACATCGGTGGCGTGGGAGGCTGCCTGTCTATGCAATTCCTCAGTGTGACCCCAGGACGCAGGGTCAGGAGGCCGCTGGGCTCGGTCCCGGGGACACTGCATCTCCCTGTGTCCTCTCCTGCGAAACGCGCTATTTGCACCTTTCAGAGGCTGTAATTACAAAGGGAATGTCCTGTAGATACGAAAAAAATTGAAACACCACGCCACGCCTTCCATTTTTATGTTCACCCAAATTAATATGCAGGACCAGGATGCTGCTGGTTTCAAAGTTGTTGGCGTCAGTCATCGCATTTCTAGGCGCAGTATGTGAAAGTGATTATAGGTAATAAATATCTTTTTTTTTTAAACTTATTGCAGAGGCAGTTTTCCCACTGTTAATGAGGGTAATTTGACTTGGTTGAAGGATTGCAGTTCCTAAGAATTAATGCAGTAATCCAATTCGAAGATTTGAAGAGATCTGAGATTTTTCACAGGTCGCGTGCGAGGGAATGGGCCCCTATCACATAGCAGCTAATGGACTCGAACGCCGCCTGCCATTTACTGCTCCCGCGGCAGAGAGCTTTGCCCTTGGTGATGAGCCTATGTCCCAAGCGCTGCAGCTTGTTTAGAAGTGCAGTGTATTTGTGACACTTTTGAGAGCTGGTATAGTATTTCCCACAGCCCCTGCTCACTATGAAAACTGGGGTTATCTTTCTTAATTACACGTTTGAATCCTAATCTGCTCAAGTCTGAGGAGCATCAGGCTCAGAGGAGCTGCGTCTCGCCTTTCTTGCTCAGAGGAGGGCCTTTGTTTTTTGAACGAATCCATGTACCATTATATTCACACATATGGGTTAATTCATGTGCATACAAAGGTTACATGCCTGGTAGTCACAACTTTCCATGTTTGATAACGGTTATTTTTAGCAGCTCGCAATATTTTGTAAAGCCTTATGGGTAAGACTTCGGAAATGCTTGTTCTCCGTCGCTTTATGCTCCTAAATATTCCCATTCCCATTGTGAAGCAATTAGCAGCACTGAGTCCTCCTCCGTGTGCTCCAGACAGCGCCCCTCTGTGCACCAGGCACCTTTGCTCCGTCACTAGAAAAAGGACTAGAGTCATTAATTGTGGTTCCGCCCGGTGTCTGCTGAACGCTGCCTGTCAGCCCAGGCAGTAGGACCTGCCAGGGAAGGGAGTCTGATGCCTGAGGGCAGTGGGAGAGGAGCAAAAACCCAGCGGGGCCTTGGAGGGTGTCCTCGTGCAGGGCCGCCTGAGGCCCACCTGGCTGCGCCTTGGTGTTGAAGCCCAACAGATTTCTGTCCTCCCAGGAGGAGGGAGGCGAGAAGGTGCAACTTGTGAGACATCTAGAACTTTGCTTTTGTTGAAATCCTGTGATCTTAGAAACAGAAACAAACAAGCAACACAGGTCAGGAATCTGTTTTGGATTTGTTGATAAGTTAGCAGACCTCATCCAGATGCATCAGCTGTTAAAAGTGAGTGACTTGCTGGCAAGCGTGATAGAGACAGACATCCCCTTGCTTCGTGGGCCGGTGTTCACCCCGGGCCCGGAACACCAGGGGGCTGCCAGGCCTGGAAGCTGAAACCCCCACACTGCGTCGGCAGTGCCTTAGGCCCGCGTGGTCACCTGCAGAGAGTCCCAGTTTCCCCAACAAGAACAGGGCTTCTCCAGTCCCCAGGAAACTTGATGCAGCTGAAGGTCCCCAGAAATAGTAATAGTACAAACAGTGGCCTCACTTCATTGCTCAAGACCAAGATTCCAGAAGCAGGGAAGTGAGCACACAGGAGAGATCTCAGACCGCAGGGTGCTGTGTCCTGGGGCTTGGCCAACCCGGAGGGAGGCTGGCGGGAAGGACAGGAAGAAGAAAGCGAAGTGGGAGTGTGCAAGGCTGAGGTGGAAAGCAGAGCGCCCGTCTCTCTGAGAAGGTCCTGACCCTCAGGTGGCTGACCTTGGGGAGGAGAGGAATGGGGCCCCTGGGCAGTCAGGGCCCTCCCCTCCCGGCCCCGCCCACCAGTCCTCCTTGGTGCTGGCTTCCTCTGCCCCTCCCTGCCAGGGTAATGTTCTTCATCCTGTTGATGCGAATGGAGAACCTTATTAACAAAGGAGGGCTTCCTCTAGGCAGCAGAGGCCTGGCCAGGAGAGGCTGGCCCTCTTTTCCCTGTGCCTGTGGCAGGCGGACCTGGAGACGAAGTATTCCCTGAAATGGGCTGCTATTTAAGGAGATATGTCTAGCTAGCAATATGTATTTTTTTCTCCACCAGTTATCTTTTTGTTTTTTTTTTTTTTAAATGCTGTATTTCTTGGAGAAAGAAAAATAGATTTTAAAATGTAAAAACCTGTTCTTCAATTGAGTATGCAAAAGTCTCATGGCTATATTTATTCCAAACCTGCTCTCCTAATGTTCACTCAAGGAGAAAACAGCAAAAAACAGTTGTTGATGGACTTAGCACAGCACTGGATTAAATAAGCATTAGTCCACTGAAGCTGATTACAGAATATGAAAACGCAATATCTTAATGGTACATATTTTTATGTGGCAGCTCAGTTGCCTTTCATTTTGCAGCTAATATGTCTGTTCTTATGAGTCATTTACTTCTTTAATTACCTTTGCAGGCAAGGCACCGTGGTATATTAATGTGCCTGATTTTACTGCCAGTTTATCATACAGTGCCCAGAAGTTGAAAGGCATAATTGACTTGGAAGAACAGCTCATGAAGGAAACAATATTTAGTTGACAGTTTTCCTTGTACTCGCTGTTGACATTTATGAGTTTACACTATGCTAAAGGAGTAATAAACACAATTTTCTTTCAATAACAGGAAAGGGTAGCTTCTAAAATACATTTGTGGAAACACATTTGTTCATTTCTTGAATAATATGAAAATAACACATTTCTAGTGATAAGACTTCTCTGATTGCCAATTGAATTAAACCCTGGAAGGTGCATTTATATCCTGTCTCAGAGCATTAGGCGATATTAGGGTTCATGTGATTGAATCAATTTAATGAATATTTAAATTATATACAGATTTGGGTAAATCATTTAAACCCAGGTGTTAGAGTGAGACTATGCGGTCTTGTCTTCCCAATTTCCAGAGGGAGGAGCGGCAGGGAGGGAGGGAACTGGGGAAGATGTTCTTTCTCCAAAGGGAAGAGGAGACGGCAGCACATTTCGGGAAAATGAAAAGGAAGGCACAGTGCTGCAGTCCTTAACAAGTCTGGGCTTTGAACAGTTAAAATCGAGCCTTGGGTGGGTCACTGCTGCTCTGGCGCCTGGACCGGAGCCTGGAGCTGCCAGGGGCAGCTGCTGTGACCATCGCCCCCGCAGGCCCTGGCCTGGCCTGGCTGTGGGCAGGCCTTGGTGGGCACCCTGGGTTGGAGGGAGTTAAACTTTTCACAGCTTTCTGGGTTGTTTGTAGCTCAGTCCTGTGCAGCATAATGAAAGTTTTCTACCATCTGTTGTTAAGCTGGCGGTGAGCAAGGCCAGTATATCCAAACAAAGCCCTGGCCTGCTGTAAACTGAACCTGTCAGTTTAGCATAGCTCTGCTGACCCCCGCCCTGGCACCAGGCACCGCGCAGCTTCAGAGGGGGGTGAGACGGGGTGCGGGGTGCGGGGGCTGTTTACTTTTTCTCTCAGTGTTTCTCTCACTGGATTGGACTAGTTTATACTTAATCTTTAAATGGATATAAATGGATACTTGCCCCCTCCCTTTTTGAGGGGCATTACTTCTTAATAAGGTATTGTAACTTTTAGAACAAGGTATGAGTGTCTGCAAACCATGAGGTGGCTGGGACTCAGAGGGCGTCCTATGCAGTTATTTTTGTTTTATTGCTTCGTCTCAGTGTTTGGAGACAAATGGTTCAGGCGATGGAAGCGCCTATATTTACTACTCTGGCTTATGTAACTGAAAGTGTTTGATAACTTTACAAGAACATTCTGCCCCTTCGTCTCCTCGTGCGTTTCACTATGAAGTTGGGGCTCCGCGGAGGAGGGTCCCTCCGCGCCCCCTCATTTTCAAGGCTTACCTGCTGCCTTCAGTTGCCCAGCTTAACCTCAGCATCATGTGGTTACTTTGTGGTATTTTTTCCTTTTGTAGTAAATGTTTAATTCTTAATTCACAGAGCTTCTTTGGCTTGTTTGAAATACTCCTTTACGTTCAGATCATACACGTCTGTGTGGCTCATCACTGAAGCCTGCCCTAACCTCTGGGTTTCATTGTTTCGTGCACCTTGTGTTGGGGTAGTTTTTATCTCGGACTTGCTACAGCGTATTTCCTGTCCAGCATTGGTAACATTTGTGCTCTGCGAAGACAGGGCTCTGGGGAGCCATGTCAATTCTCTGTATCCATCTCAATTCATTAGAACATCCAGGGAGAGCGGCCGCTGCCCTGGAGTCACTGTGTCAGCCACTCCCTGGCCGCCTGGCCCTCCAGATGGGAAACAGACCACACTCCTACCCACAACAAAGACAAAGGGGCTTGAGAGGATGTACATGTGTCTAAAGTACCAACATGAGAGGGTTTGGGCTCAACTCTGACTGCAATCAAGGAATGTACAGGGTCAGGGGTTCCATAGGCAGAGGGGCTGGGTAGAAGCAAAGGAATAAACAAGCACACCCAGCCTTCTCCTTTAAGGGACCAGGGACTCAATTTAAATGTAAATGAATGGAAACACCATAGAGTCATAATCTGTTTGTAAAGTGGCTGACATATAAAGTACTTTTTTGTTTTAAGGTAAAAAAAAATTGTATTTGGGGTAGAGTTTCAGGTGTAAATGTCAGGTGAAAAGAACCGTATACTCAATCTGAGAGTCAAGCAAGTAGCCCTTGGCGTTCAGGACACTGCCTTTTCGAAAGGACACTGTGTTTTGTTGTGTGTCCTTTTTCCTTTTTAAAGGAGGCCTGCATTAGGGGTCACCCATTAGCTGGGTTTTTGCTGTCTTAAACTCGGCCCTCTGTCTATTAAAATCAAACCACTGTGTAAACATTCCAGTGCTGCTCTTGGTCTGCATGGCCACGGGATCGGGTTTCACCTGCCTGCACATCTTCAAGCAATTAGAGCAATTAGCGTGAAGCCATTGCACATGCAAGGATTCAAGGTCTGTGGTGACATTCAAGTCCAGGAGAGTCTGACGGGAGACAGGGAGGGGCCTAGAGAATGGCTGCTCTTCCACGGCCCTGAGCAGACGTTTCTCTTTTAAAAATGGTAACTCTTTCATGATACTATTAGGAGGTTTTTAAATGACATATCTGATGTTGTTTATATCAAAAACCCAGCAGTCGTTGAATTATATTAATGAAGGTCTTTATACACGGGGCATTTTATAAAAGAATTTTAATGGCCATGAGGAAGGAAGTGGCTGCTGCTCGCTTCACTGTGGCAGTGAGAGCATTCTTCATAGGAGAATGTATTTTATAAGGGAATTTGCATTTCACTTTTACATGGTAAACCTCCCTGCTTTGGGTAATTGTAACAATGATAGCAACATGGAATATTTAGTTGGAAGGTATTTGGTGTAAGCATGATAATCAACCTTCTTTTTAAAGAATGGAGAATAATAGTAGCTGCTTTTACACATTAAACCAGCGGTCGCCAACCGGTGGTCCGAAGACCACTGGTGGTTGGTGAGGTCCGAAAGGTTGGCGACCGCTGCATTAAAACTACAGGTTGCTTTTACACATTAAACTACTTCACGTTGGGATGGAGATAAGTCATCAACGTTGGCACATCAGATGGCTGTGCAGGCAGGATACAAGGTAACTGGATGAAAGCCGTCCTAGAATCCAATAGGGCTTCTGTTTTGCTTGCTTTGTAACTACATTTGTAACTAAGTTACCCAGGGGTCTTGTTTGCATGAGCAAAAATCCTAAACTGATTGATTACAGCTTTTAAGTGGTTAATACATCTTTAAATCCACATTTTCCTGTTGGCTTATCATGTGGATGGGAGGAGGGCTAACTTTCTAAATCCAAGGCGCTTTAGCCGCTCTGGCTGGGCCGAGGGGGCTGCTGGCAGTGGCCGTCCCCGGGCTGGATCGTGGTGTGGGATTCTCGTGCCCTTTAACCTGATGCTGCCAGTTCACATTCAGTGTTTGTTAAGAAACGGCTCTAAGTAAAAAAAAAAAAAAAAATGTTGGGGAAATTACCTTTTCATGATATGCACTCACTTTAATTAGAAAGAGGCTTCTTTTTAAAAAAAATAATTGTGAGCCTCTAAGAAAGTTTGTGGGGTAATTTATGGAATTGCCTAGTAAGCGTCGCAGCGGCTGAGGTGCTCAGCTCTCCATCCGTAGGACTGGACGCATCTGTTCGTGTGACGGAGGCATTGTGTTCATTTGGTAACTGGCCATTTTAGGGAACTGGCCTTGGAGCTCTGCAGCCCCATCTCCAACTCCTTGGAGCTCTGCTGTTGAGAGAAGGTTTTCCAGATCATCCCCCACATGGTGCCCACCTCTGCCTTTTAAAACTGCATTACAGATGCAGGGATGCCAACAAAATGCAGCCTCCTGGACGCGGAGTCAGGGAAGGATGGGCCTTTTCCCTGACCCTTGGAGATGGACTGCTAGGAAGTGGTGGGCAGAGTTTATGAGTGGGAGGGGCCGCTGAGTTAGGCAGGCACATCTGAACCACTGCTCACCCTCCGGGAGTGGAGGGAGTGGAGGCAGGCGGGGCAGCCTGAGGGTCCGGAAGGGCCAGGAGCCTGTGCACCAGGCCTTCCCATCTTTCTCCCCAGCCCAGGCCTCTGTCTCTGTGATCTGCCTTTTGAACTGTTTTTGTGGCTGATCAGTTCCACCTAATATGTCTCTTGATTTCTGCTATTGTAATACTCAGGCGACACGCTATTCTCTTCATTTTTATAAGCGTTAGATGCTGCTGCCTGTCATATTCTGGCAGTTTATCTGCAGCGTCTGGATTTGCTTTCAGACTTGAATGTCTATCAAGCTGCCATTGCTTTGAATGTGAGATCAAAAGAAGATGAATTCCAGTAAAAAATTTCCTCCTATGAAGAAAAGACCGGGGCCTATGTCAGCCTCCCGCTGACAGTCATTCCGGCCCAGTGCTAGCACCAGGGCCACAGGCAGCCCAGCCTGCACCGGGGAGCACACCAAAGCTTCCTGCCGGGGAGTTGCCACATAGCCATGCCTTTGGGGGGTGAGGGGGCGGGGGTCCTCCCTCCTCCCCCCTCCCTCCCCCTCTTCTTCATGTGGAACATGGCTGCTCCACCTTCATCCTCTTTCTGAGCTGGCTTGCGCAGCCTTCAGCAGCTTTCTTTTCTTTACAGCATCTGCCAAGTTACTTGGGTGAGGGAAACAGGACTTGGATCATGAGTTTGGGCGGGTTCATGGGGGTGTGAGTAGGACAGTGAGGAGGCGCGGAGGCACAGGTGTGGGGGATGGTGATGGAGAGAAGCACAGAAGCCAGCCCAGGGCCCTGACTCCCCGGGTGGTGGGGCCTGCGCCGCCCGATCAATACGCAGGGCAGCCCTAGACTAGAGTGTGCAGACCTGGAGGCCTCCTCCTCCTCCCAGCACCGGCCTGTAGTGTCCGCACAGCAGGTCTCAGAGCTTCCCCAGAGCCCAGGGTGTGGTCAGCCTGAAAGCCATGGGCATGGTGCCCCGGGGCAGCCTGCGGGGCGCTGTGGGTGCGGCCTTCGCGGTGCCTGAGTGCCCAGGCCCCGAGGCACCTGCAGGCCCGGCAGCCTCCAGCGCCCAAGGAGGGACTGGGGAGCGCTGGTCTCCCTGCCTGCGCCGGGAGCCCTGAGCCTGAGCCCGGAGCCCAGCAGCTCCGCGGGCCAGGGCTGCGCCGCGCCTGCTGCCGCCTCCGCGGTGCTTCCTGTTTACTCACATCTTCTCCCCTCGCACCCGCAGCCGCTCCCCAGCCCGCCCCCCGCCCCCCAGGAGCCGCCCGCCCGTCTCGGCGGCGAGGAGCCAGCCCCAGGCGCGGACCGTGCTCCCGGCACCGGCTTCCCTGTAAGTGTCCCGAGCGGAGCGCAAAGCGCCCGGTCGCTGCTGGAACTTGGGAACCGGGCTCCGCCCTGAGCCCTCGGCGGAGGGACCGCCCGCCCCTCCCTCCGGCGGCAGCTTTCTGCTCAGCGACCCGAGGACCGTCTCCTCCAACTCCCTCCTCGCTCTCTCGCTCCCTCGCTCTCGCTCCCACGTGTCTCGGGGTCCGACCCAGGGAGCGGGGAGCAGGGAGCGCCAGCATCGGGGCGGCCCCGCGGGTGCCCTCCTGCCGTGCTCCCTCCTGGCCGCCGCCCCTGTAGGAATCGCTGGGGTCACATTGGACCGGGTTCGGGCCAGTGAGAGGCAGACCGCGGGCCCGCAGGGCCAGGAGCGCCCGCCTGGGGGCGTGGGCTGGGGGAGGCCCCCCTCTCCCGGGCCGGAGGCCGGTGGGGCTGATGCTGGCGGGAGCTGGGCCCGGGCGCTCTTCCCGCCCGGAGGCACGTGACCGGCCTGTCCTGCTGTGAACAGGAGCTTTCTGCACATGGTCAGGCGTTTTCAGAGGTTCCACCTTTTCCTGTGTGATGTCACCGGCCGCCCTCCCGCTGCCCCTGCCTGACCCAGCCGCAGTGGACGTGGCAGGCAGGTGCTCCTCTCTCCGGACGTGTCCTGGCCGGGGCACAGGCCGGAAGTGGACAGGGAGCTTCTTGATCTTTGGGGAACTGTGCTGGCTCTAACCTTGTTTGTCAGTCGCCGACTAAATACCCTCACACTTGAGTGCCTAAAGCAGCATCTGCTGGTGTGGAGGAAGGACTATGCTCAGTAGTTACCCAGTCGCTAATGGAAGAAACATTTAAGTAAATAAAATAGGAAGTGTGTGTGTGTGTGTGTGTGTGTGTGTGTGTCTGTTGCTATGCTGGGTTTTTCAATGCTCAGAAGTTGTTCCACGTTGCCATAGTGTGTGTGTGAGTGCGGTCAGGACGACTTGTTTACCAGGAGAAGCGATCGCAGGGAAATGGAGTGACGGGCGGTCCTCCCTGGGCTGCTGGGGAGGTGTGGGTGGGCCCAGAGCGGGTGTGGGAACAGGCTTTTCCTGGCCTCTCTTCTGTTTGATGGCCATCCGCGTTCCCAGCGCCGGGCTTTGTTTTTCCTGGATGGCATGTTTGATTATTTATCAGAAGGGGAAGGGAGTAGCTGAAGCAAACAAACATGTGACCAGGTTCTGTTTTGTTTTCCACTCAGAAAGCCGTGTCCTTTAACAGACGGACAGGGCTATAATACATGCATTGTTTGGTGATAAAAGGAAATTATATGTGTCATTTTGTTTTGAAGGCAAGTGACTTAACCCGTAAGACCCCAAAGCCTTTTTTAGCCTGGTGCGAATTCACCAGGTTCTTGACTGAGAATTGGCCTGTTGGGATGTGTGGTGTCCGAGTGGTCCGGCTTTCTAGATGCTTCGCTTAGTTACGTCCGCCTCAGTAGCTCCGCTTCTTTCTGTGGTGTATGCGTGCGAGCTTGTGTACGCACGCGTGCATGTGTGTGCATGTACGTGCGTGCGTGTGCCTGTGTGTATGTGTGTACGTGTGTGCACGTACCTGCATGTACCCGTGTGTGCCTGTGTGTATGTGTGTGCGTGTGTACATACCTGTGTGTGCCTGTGTGTGTGCGCGTGTGTGTGTGCGTGTGTGTGTGTGCGTGTGTGTACATACCTGCGTGTGCCTGTGTGTGCGTGTGTGCGTGTGTGTATGTGTGTGCGTGTGTGTACATGCCTGCGTGTGCCTGTGTGTGCGTGTGTGTATGTGTGTGCATGTGTGTACATACCTGCGTGTGCCTGTGTGTGTACCTGCGTGTGCCTGTGTGTGTGTGTGTTAAACAGCGATGTTATTGGACAAACCAGCTTTGTTGAAGACTATATCCTGGCTTTAGATCTAAACATGATTGGCTCAGTTAAGGGGAAATCTCCCAGCGCGGCTCCTTCCCGCTCACAGTGCAGTTTGTTAGCTGCCGACTGTTGCTGCTCTCTTCACAGGTGCCAGGCCGGCTGCATGTCCAGGCCCCTGTGCGCCTCTGCCCCCTAGAAAGCTGTCCTGCCATGATCTTGGACTGTTATCTCAGATGAAGTCCTTGAGAGGCCTGGAGAAAGGTTCAAAGCTACATGAAAAGGAGATTTTTAAAAAGCAAACTAAAATTTCACTGGTTTTGTTTCAATCCTCAGGTGTAGGATTTCTGAGACTGTGTGTAGCTATTCCTTATCCATAGGCAGGCACTGACAGGTGTGCACACACGGGCACATTCTTAATAACTGGACATGGTTTCCTACACAGACTTCCTCAGGTGCACAGCCTGCAAAACGGAGGCGCCTGATCCAAGCACAGTGCCTGGCCCTGTCGCCTGCAGCCTTATAAATCGCAGTGAAGGTCTGTCCGTTGCCTCTATGTTTTGGCCTGTGAACTGGGAATCAGCACCCAGAGGGACCCCTCTTCACTGGCTGAACACGGGAACAGTGCAGCAGACGGGACACAGCTTCCGGGCAGCCCTGCATGTGTGCATGTGTGTGGCAGGCATGGCTTTGCACCCAGAGGACAACCATGGAAGCAGAGCCTTGCGGTCTCCTCTGTTGTCACCTGGGGTGACTTTCCAAAAGGCAGTTCCATTGCATCATTCTTTGACCTCTGGGGAGCCTGTCTGTGGGCACTCGAGTGCCTGCCTAATGCACCCTCACCAGCGCTCAGACACCCTTGGGATCTAGGTGGGCTGCAAAGAGCATCCTGCTTTGGAGGTGGGGAAATGTTCTTCTAGCATGAGCTTATCACGTTCATAGCCAGCACTCATTCATAAAACACTTTTTAATGGGCACCTCTCCGGGGTGTCTGCTTCCTGTCCAGCCAGACCAGGCCTGGACGGGCTGTGGGACCCACTGCCCTGGGAAGCCTTGTCCTGGGCACCTCGGCGCCCCCCCCCCCCCATCACCTGGTAACGCACCACCCTGGGGACGCCGCCTGAAGCCACAGCGGGCGCTCCTGCAGCTGGAGGGATCAGTGAGGAGGAACCAGGCTTCGTTTCAATCTCTTTAGGGTCAAATTAGGATTTTTTTTTAAAGATACAGCACGGTCTGGAAATTCTGAATTTTGTTTTGCTTCACTGTAACTCAATATGATGTTGGCAATTTAACTTCCACAAAAATCAAGTTAGTTTGTTCCTTGTAAAGAAACAGACTCTGCGTGCTGCCTGCGCAGTCAGTAGGAAGGGGTTTTGGAATCGCCTGCATGCACTGGGGTCAGAGGAAGTGAGCCCCCTGTTCCCAGCTGGCACTGCCCCGGGCCCTCCCTGGGTGCTGAGCCCGTGCAGTCAGGCCCACTCCTGCGCCCTGTTGTGTTGAGAGCTGCTCCCGGAGACTCCGGAGGAAGGCGGTCACATGCAGGGTGTTGGACACACAATACTGTTTGTTTGTTGGAACCTGAAGATAGAAAGCAGATTGGGAAAATCTCTATTCAACATGTGTGTTTAATTTTAAAAAGTACTTTTCAAAAATCCATAAATAATGATTCCCCTTTTGTTTAAGAAAAGTAAATGTAGGCGATGATATTATACTTTATTTTTTTCTAATTAATTTGTTTTTCTTCTAGCATGAGCTTATGACGTTCATAGCCAGCACTCATTCATAAAGCACTTTTTAAAATCACTTGAAGTCCTGGCCCCAGCTGATTTGGCTTAGTGACTAGAACGCTGGCCTGCAGATGAAGGGTCCAGGGTTTGATTCTGGTTAATGGCACGCGCCTGGCTTGCAGGCTCGATCCCCAGTAGCCGGTGTGCAGGAGGCAGCCAATCGATGATTCCCTCTCATCATTGATGTTCCTATCTCTCTCCCTCTCCCTTCCTCTCTGAAATCAATAAAAATATATTTAAAAAATAAATAAATAAAATCACTTGAGAAGTCCTAGTGTATGTCAGGCCCTATGCACTACATATCTATAAGAATAACAGCATAATATGCTAATTAGATCCGATGTCCTTCTGGACAAAGCCGGGGCTGCCGGGGAAGCCGGGTCCGGTGCCAGAGGGAACCCGGTGCGGTAGCCTGGGAAGGAAGGCCTACCCTTGCACGGATGTCATGCATCAGGCCTCTAGTGTGAGTTAAAATGAAGGAACTTCTATGTTCTCCCATTCTTACTAAGTACTTGTGTGGGGCCACACGGCAGCAGTGCTGGCGCGGGGGCTCGAACCCAGACAGAACGACTGCGGGCACGTCTGCTTCTGTGGAGATACGTGACTGCTTTGGAAAGCAAACTTCTGTTTCTTTGGAGTTGCTATGATTCTCCCAAGGTCAGTCAGTTCGCCAAATTCCCAAAGTATCCTTATTTCTTCATGCCCGGAGCCTGGGTCCACCTTGTGCTCCGCTGTGGTGACAGGGAGTCCCCAAGGCCCTTGCCCTCTGGGGCACAACTCTGAACGCAGCTGCCCGGCTGATGAGCGAAGGTCTGTTTTTAATCCCCTTTTTAAGAAAATGTTTCTAATTTTTGGTCAGAGCAGTTGAATCTGTTCTTCTTTTGCAGTGTTCAGTATCTGTAGTAAATATGTATATTTACATAAAGGATAAAATCTTCAAAAAGTTTACTAACCATACATATTCTTCTAAATATTAATTAGATATATTCTGCTAAAGGTTTCTCCATTTTTCTTTTAAATCTGTCTCGTCAGGCAGGTAGTTGTAGTGTCGTGTGCCTGGGAGAGGACAGACCCGGGGCGGTGGGCCCAGGGCGGCTGGGCTGAGCCATGTGGAAGGACATGGAGGGTCTATCTGACCCGGCTGTGGGCGTGTTGTGTGAATTGCTGCTGCGGGAGGCGGTGTGGGAGCCACAGCGTGCCAGGCGGGCAGCGTGGTGGCTCTGTACCGGCGGGGTCCTCGCAGCGGCACCGTCTCGCCCTCGCCCACCGTTGGGCCAGAAGCAGCTGTCTTGTTCTAAGACAGTGATTCCGACCTGTGCGCTGCGAGTGTTTAAAACGGGCACCTCCACCCGGTCAGCAGGGCCACTGACCTCTTTCCCTTTGACGGTCAAATAAAAAAATGACAACAGTAGCTGTCGGTGTGAATGAATCAAAATTTTACCTATTTTTTTTTGTCAGATGGTCAAGATAATATTTTTTTGGGTGTGCCACAGAATTTTAGTCTATGTGCCATGAGATGGAAAAGGCTAAAAGTCGCTGTGCTAAGAGCCGGGGTCAGGCCGGGATTCTCCCTGCTCCGGCTTGAAAGAAGGGATGAGGGTCAGAGGGTGATGGTGACTGCATTAGTATCCCAAGGAGATGGGCGAGCTCCCATGGGTGCAGGGCGAAGCACAGGAATGGGGGAGCAGACAGCTGGGCTGCACGCCTCCCTGTGTGCCTGAGGGGTCCCACCGTGGCCACAGGGACCAGGCTGCTGCTGGCTCCCTTGGGCCCGGAGTCATTAAGCAACTCTGCAGCTTTAGGGAATTGGGTTATGAACAGGGTTTTTAGGGAAAGGTAGAATTTTTTTTTAATTATTTTTTTCTTTTCATTTTTTAAGGAGATACCTTTGACACACAGAAATTGTATATATTTAAGGTTTACAACTCCATGTTTTTATCTTTGTATACATTGTGAAAAAGATCGCTACAATCAAGCTAAAGAAGTTATCCATCACCTCTAATAGTTACTCTTTTGTGTGTGTAGTGAGATTTAATTGAAGGTGTATCTTGTTTGAAAATCTCAAGCATATGATAGTAAGTATCCTCACCAGCTACACATTAGATCTCCGGAATGTGCTCATTTCACACAATCTCCCCACACCCTCCCAGGCCCTGGCAGCCCCCGGCCGCGCTCTGCTCCCCTGAGTTCCTTTCTCTAGGCCCCCTGTATCTCAGTGAGCTCCTGCCTCGTTCCTCTCAGAAAGGTGGGCTGGAATGTAGGAGCTACTTGGATGCCTGTGGACATGGCAGAGGACATGGGGGGCAGCTCTGCAGACGAGGCCCCGGCTCAGGGCTCTGGGCTGAGGAGTCAGGTGGGAAGGAGCACGTCTTTGTGCGGGGCAAGAGGCAGTAAAGCTCGGTGTGCGGTTGCTACCTACCCTGGACGGCCGTTCTCTTCATCCTGAAGGCCAGCCCACACTCACTCGCCCACTCACTCGGGCACTCAGCCCCTAGGACTGCGGGTCTGTCTGTCGGGATTGCCCGTGGCCGGACCTGGGGTGACGGGTGAGCTGGGTAGAATGTGAGCGTCAAGTTCCCGGGAGATGATGTCTGTTTCCCTCAGTTTTCCCGTGCTGACCACTCGCTGGACTTGCAACCTGGGGGAGTCACAGAACCTCACAAGCTTTAGGTTTTTCCATTTTAAGTCAGTATCATAAATAAACCCTGCCCTGCTTCCCTCAGAAACACTGGGAGCAGGAAGTAAAATAATAAGTGTGAAACGACTAGATGCCATAGTTCCTGGCACATAAACAACTCAGTACGATGTCTATTTCAGTGTCCCCCACACAGGGTGCGCTACCTGCACTTGCCCGTGTTCCTAGATTCCTCGTCCCCACGCTGGTGTACAGGTGGGGCTGGGCTATTGCAGTCACTTCTTAGAGAGGTATACATTATTGGAGAGCGGTTATGTGCTTTTTGCTTTTTCTGTCCTGGCTAACTTTGGCCACAAGGGAATAGGCACACGTTTCCGATGGTGGGTCTTGCATGGGCCCTTCCCTTCTTCCTGTTTTCATTTCTAGCTTCTGTCTTTTATCTCTCTCTGCTGAAATGTTTCCTCTGAACTGGTTTTCATTCTTGCTTCTTTGCCCAAAATTCAGGTGAGAGAAGGACAGGATTTTGTCAAGCAGAGCATTCGCGGGTGCTCAGCCCGAGGCATCCCCAGGGAGTGACGCACAGCACGAGGGGAGGGCCAGCACCACACGTGTCTGAGCAGAAGCTGCGAGCAGTGCTGCGGGTGAGAGCACAGGGAAGCCTCCGTGGTTTTGAGCATGAGTCTAGCCACATTCTCTGTAGACTTCAGAACCAGCCGGTCTCTTCCCACGGCACAAAGGGGTGTGAATCTGGGCTCATCTCAGTGAGAGTCGCTGGGCTGCGCCCGTGTAAAGGCAACTGCAGAAAGCCAAGGGCTAGGTAGGTGCCTTACTAGTTCCCCTTGATTCCGTTATCCACGCGTTTTCTGCTTTGGGAACTTGGGCCAACTTATTTATTTCTGGACACAATCTGGTCTTTCCTTAGCAGGGGAAACGGGTTTGATGCACTCAAACTTCACACTTGAGACATTTCCTAATAAACTCGACTTCTGCTTTACTTCACGGCAGCGCTCCTGTTGCCTGCAGCACGCAGGCCAGGCGTGTCCTGTGGGCGCGCAGGAGCCTGACAGGCTGGGGCTTGGGCGCGCTGGGCGGAATCCCTTCGAGACGCTCAGGTGCCGGAGACCTGGCGGCGGCGACGCAGGGCCTGGCGGCTCCGCAGCCTCAGCGAGGAGTGTGTTCCCAGGCGGGGCAGGAGTGTGCTGCGGGCATTCCCTTAGGAAGGACTTCAAACAGACGCACTGACTGCTCAGTGTGCATGCTTATGCAGCTGATTTTGAAAGAGAATCAGATATCCTTTTCCTTTTTGTCTCATGGCAATTCCTAACCTTTACCTTCTTTGGTAGGAAGTGTTTCCTATGCAGATACTTCATTTCACAAGGTTATTCATAATTGCAAATGAATATAGGGCTGACTAGCCCCTTCTGCCTCCAGGGTTGCTTTAGGGCTGGGACTTGTAGGGAGCGCCTCCTCTTGTCCACGTGCCCTGCAGTCCGTGTGCGGGTGGCGTGCGGTCTCCGGCTGAGGGCCCTGGTGCTGGTGCTGGCGCCTGGCACAGAGCACGCACACTCCGCTGTCCTTCAGTCCAGTCCTCCTAGAAAGAGAAACATACACCCTTTGTCATCTTTTCTCCCAAGAAAATACACCCTAGTCAATTGCTGACGTTACAAAAAGCACACACACAACTCCAGTCTTCTGTGCTCACGTCTTTGCATTATTTGTTAAGTTTTAAAGTAAAACAAAGTGAAGCTTATAACTTTAAATGTCACAGCAATGATAACCACCCCATGTGTAGCATACCGTCCTGTCAGCAGGACGTGGACAAGCTGACGTGGAGGTGGGGGTGGGGGTGGGGAGTGTGCGGTGGCCCAGGGGCTGGAAGGGTGCCCTGTTGAGGCCTCGTCTCCTCACGTGCACCTGGGCTGGCGCTGCCCAGGGCCCTGTCTCCTTAGTCTGGGCAGTGACAGGAGGGCGCTTTGACATTTCCATTTCCTGTTCCTTTTGATTTTAACTCCAGCACAATGTGGAGGCTGTCAGGGCGGGGCTGTCTCTGCTCCAGTTTTCAGCAGGTCAACCTGGTGCCATCGCAGAACCTTGTCTGCAAAGACTGGAGCGTGTGAGAAATCACGGTTAGGAACGCCCGAAGCAGAGGGCGCTTTCTCCGTCGTCAGAACTCTGAGGACCGATGCTGCTGCTGAGAGCCTTTCCCTCGAGGTCACTGATTAAATCCAGTCTAAGGCTTTGCTGTCTGCCCCACCTGCTGTTGGGGGTTGAGCCAAGTGAATCAACTATGATGAATGCTCGGACTCTCCCCTTTTTATGCAGTATCCCAGGATAACCAGGTGCTGTGTGTGGTGTGTGGTGTGTGGTGTGTGTGTGTGTGTATGCGTGCAGTAGTAGTAGTAGTTATATAAATAATATACTTGCATTCTGTTGGAGAGCTCACTGCCTTGGAACATTGTTGATTCTGTAAGAGCACATTTAGTCCTATCAGGCACTGGAGTAATTCCTTCCATAGTGACCCACAAACCTTTCCATCCTGCATGACGTGAGAGCTTGTCCGGAGCAGGAAGGCAGTGGGTGCCCGGTCTGGTACAGAGTGATGGGCAGGCTGCGCGAGGTATGAGGACTCGGTGAAGGTGGCTGCTCTAGCAGGTTTGCGCCACGATAGCAAATTCGTTCAGAGGGAAAAGGCTCTGCAGAGGCAACCGAGGTGTATGGAGGCTGAGAACCAAAGGCGAGGACACGACTTCCTCCCTCCTCCGGTCCTCACGCTGCTTTTCATTGCCAGCTTTTCCTCCCCGCCCCCATGCACAGTGGCTGCTGTTGAGCCTGTGAAATTATCCGAGAAGCAGGTTTCATCTTGAGGGGTGGGGAGAGTCTCGGGAAAGAAGTGAGAGGACAGGGCTGACTCTGAGCAGCCTCAGACGCTGGAAGCGGGACAAGTCCTAGGCAGACGGCAAAGAGCAGCTGGCCACTCGCAATGCCGCCTGCGCGCCCAGGTGTCGGGACCTCACACCCGACCCAGGAGGCTCACTCAACTGCTGCAGATTATCTGTGGGGAGACGCACGTGTTCAAAGTTTGCAACTAGTTTGAAATCGTTTCAGATAAAAGAACACATGGATGTTATTTTGTTTTCCTGTTTCACTTCCTTTTCAGAAAATCAAAATGAGTTTGAGCTTTAAGAACGGCTCATTAGTAATGTCCTTGCATCTTAGCTAAATTTTGAAATTCTTTTGGGCAACTGATTGCAAGCTTTGTTTGTATAAAATTGTGTCCAGTGTGTCTTTGGGGAATCTCAGAAGACTGGGGGCAACCTGAGACGAGGGTTGGCAAACACAGAAATTTGAATTCTGTGTAATTTTAATGTCATAAAATGTTTTTCCTGTTATTATTTTCCCAGCTAGTTAAGTAAGTAGAAACCATTCTTATCTCATGAGCTGAACAGAAACAGGCTCTAAGTTGGATTTGCTCTGCGGACCCGTGACCTTGAGCTTGCAGTTGGTCATGTTTTTTGAAAGAGTCTGTGTCAGTGCTAATCTCAGCCCTCATCTCCAGGTGTGTCAGATAAGAAATTGTGTGACAGTGTTCTGCCTTCTGCTGGCTGGCTTTAGGCCTGTGTGCATGCTGACTCAAACCATGTTTTATGTCAACTTGTTGATGTTTCTTACAATATGATAAACATGTTTTTGAACATCAGCTATCTTGAGAAATGTGCTAAAACCTAGGGATTCCAGCCCCTAAAATATAAGCACCTGCCATGAACTTGAGACGTGCATAGCTCGAAAGTTGTAAATATGCTTATTTAAAACATAATTGGTAAATAACAGATGGTACTTATTTAATAGGAATGTGAAGACACTGTTAAGAATAAAGTAATCTTGAACCAATAGAATGGAAGGTGTGTCAAAACTATGTAGGTCCTCAGTGAGCGTAGCAGCCTGGCCTGCCAGTCAGCAGCAGGCTCCAGGCTCCAGGCTCAGCCTCCCTGTGGGCTGGGGCTGGGCTGGTGTTGTCCAGGAGGTGCTGACCATAGGTGGCTCCAAGCCTTGTGCAGCGAGGGGCAGAGATGAGAGCCAGGCGGGGCGGGAGCGGCCTGCCTCTGCCCGGCCTGGGAGCTTGCAGACCCACTCATTTGAGCTTATTGAAGGGAAATCAATGTGACCACATGTGGCCCGCTGCGGGCCTGGCTTCCGCAGTCACCTGTACTCTGACAGCCTTGAGCGATCTTTCCTGTAACCCAAGCCCAGCACTGTCACACAGCGTCGCGTCGTGCAGTGCCTGGCAGTTGTCACGTCTGCTCTGAAGGCAGTGTGGACTCAGCCCAGCCCGGGAGCTGCCCCGAGAGTGAAAGATGCCGGGATGGAATGGACGTGTCCGTTACGGATATCAGCAGCTGGTCTGGACCTGGGGTCAGGGTGGATCCTTGCTTCCTGAAGGAGAGCATCTGTCCTTTATTCACACCCTTCCTCTGTGTGTCTGCTCCTCTCGTTCCCTTACACACACACACACACACACACACACACACACACACACACACACACGTCCACATGCCTCCTTAGTCTAAATACAAAGGACCTGCCCTAGCTGGATTGGCTCAGTGGGTAGAGTGTCAGCCTGTGGACTGAAGGGTCGAGGATTCAATTCCAGTCAAGGGCACATGCTTCAGTTGCAGGTTCGATCCTTGGCCCTGGTCGGGTGAGTGCAGGAGGCAACCAGTCGAAGTCCCTCTCACATCAATGTTTCTCTCTCTGTGTCTCTCCCCCTCCCTTCCACTCTCTCTAAAAATCAATAGAAAAAATATCCCTGTGAAGATTAACAATAAATAAGTAAATACATACATACAAAGGACCTAATTTCATCTCAAACAGGACCTCTTTTTAAAAATATATGTTTTTATTGATTTCAGGGAGGAAGAAAGAGGGAGAGAGGCATAGAAACATCAATGATGAAAGAGAATCATTGATCGTCTGCCTCCTGCTCGCCACACACGGGGACCGAGACCACAACCCCGGCGTGTGCCCTGACCGGGAATCGAACTGTGACCCCCTGGTTTATAGGTCGATGCTCATCCACTGACCTACACTGGCCAGGCGTCTCTTTTTCTACATGCATCGGCTTCGGGTGCAGAACGGTGTAATTCAGCCTCTGTGTACACTGCTAGGCTACCCCCCTCAAAAGCCTAGTTACCATCCACACCGTGTGACTGACCCTCTTGGCAGGAACTGGCCTGTCTGAAGGGACCTTTCTCCAGTTGTTGCTAAGATCCTGTTATGAAAATAAGACAAGCACATCCTCACTCCTTAGTTGTTTTGAAACAAATCTCTGACGTTCAGGCTGTGAGTCTGAGATGAAAGCCATCGATCTGGTTTGATGCATAGCAGGTGACAGTGCTCAGGCCAGGGAACCCGCGGACACACCGGCTGGTCTCTCTGCGGCTTCCAATGGAGGCCCCATCGGTCCTGCCGGTGTCCAATGACCAGCAGTGCACATGACAGTAGCATTTTGGACGTCTTACCAGGGCACCAGACATTTGTATAACAATGCTCAGTTATACTAGTAGTCGTGTACACTAAGAATTTATTTCTCTTCTTTTTTTAATGACAGTTTAACCCTTTGAGTGCCAACCAATATCCTAGGAACTATGCTAAAATTGCCAAGGCATTTTTGCTGATTTTACAGTAGTTTAGGAAAAAAATTATGAATCGCAAGTAAATGAAGTTACATATTCAATATCTTCCACAAAATCGTCATCTTCACAGCAAGAATTGACATATTTAGCAATGTCATCATCACTAATAAAAGCAGACTTAGAACTGGACACTGCAGGAGGAGTGCGATCGCGCTCCCTGCACTTTTGTCGAAAGACAGGAGGAGCGCGATCGTGCTCCCCAGCGCTCTAGGGGTTAACATTTAGATTACATTGATTAGTCCTTCGTGGAAATCAGGAAAGCATCACCCTTTCGTGGTTCATTTTTACAGCACTTTTTAGGTTTGAATAAATTATGTTTTAAAATGCTTGCTGAGCACAGACAGTGTGGCTCAGTGGTTGAGTGTTGAACTATGAACCAGGAGGGTCAGGGTTCAATTCCAGGTCAGGGCACATGCCCAGGTTGTAGGCCTGATCCCAAATGTGGGGCGTGGAGGGGGCAGCCGATGGATGGTTCTCTCTCATCACTGACGTCTCTCTCTCTCTCCCCCTGTCCCTTCCTCTCTCTGAAATCATTAAAAACAACAACACCAGCAGCTCTAGCTGAGACGGAAGTCGATTGGGGGCTGTAGTGCGTTGGTCCCCCGGGGCCCACACCGTGATCAGGCCAGGGGGCTGTGGAGGAACTCGTAGCGTGCATGTCCAGGCGAGTAATTCTTTGCACGGTGTTGCCTCTCCATCCCAAGTATTTGAAGCTATTTTACCTGTTTGCACTCTTTTGAGGAGAAATTTGGAAGCTGATTTACACATCTCCATCTTATACCTTCTCTCTCCAGTAGTTTTACTAAAATTCCTCTTGTTTTTCTACAAGTTCCTCAGCCTTTCCCACCCTGGTCTCTCTCTCTGAGTATCTTCTTCAGTGGGTCTCTGTGTGAGCGGGAATTTGTGGTGTGATTATGGAAGTTCAGGCAACCCGTGCTGGGTCTGACTTTTCCCCCTTCAAACCAGCAAAGCAATGGCCAGGATTCCACAGCTACTTTGAGATGTATGACCATTGCAGAGAGCAGCCCGATCGGCGTGCAGGTCTGAGGCCTGCACTGTGCCTCCTTTGCTGAAGCACGTATGAGAACATGCTCATAGAAGAATAGCTTTTTTCTGTTTGTGTGCTTTTCAAAAAAAGACACTCTCACCCCTTTTGCTGAAATGAGGAGTTGAGGACTTGATTATTAGATTCTCTGAAACTTATTTAAATACTAGTGGCCCGGTGCACAAATTCGTGCATGGGTGGGGTCCTTTAGCCTGGCAGGTGATCGGGGCCAATCAGGGGGACGGGCGGTGGGGGTCAGCCCACTGGGGGTGGGGAAGAGGGGCCGCAGGAGGTTGGCTGGCTGCAGGAGGTTGGCTGTGGGAGTGCACTGACCACCAGGGGACAGCTCCTGCATTGAGTGTCTGCCCTCTGGTGGTCAGTGCACGTCAAAGCAACTGGTCAACTGGTTGTTGGCTTGCTTAGGCTTTTATATAGAGAGATTGAGTACCTGTTTTCTAAATATTTAGTGAAACGTGGCAAATTGCTTTAATGGAGTTTTGTAACTGTGTGGAGTTGTCCTGACTCCACTCCGTTTCAGTGTGAAACAGAGTGACCTTTCTGCTGTCCCCACACAGCCTCTTGCTGTCATCCAGGCCCTGGCTGCTTCCCCTGGCAGCTGGTCAGGCTGTTACTCCAGGAGCTCTGATGGCCACACTTAAAATATGTCCCAGTTCCCTTCCCAGGTCAAAGCCGGCCGTGGACCCTCCCAGGGAACCGCTCAGGTGGCGCCTGGAAGGGGTCTGTTTCCCTTACATGATGTACATGGAAGCCTCACTCTGCCCGCTTTACACCTACACATGTGCTGAGTGTCTCCACGGAGACAAGGAGGCCAGAGTCCAGGGGTGGGGCATCTCCCGGGAGACGGCAGGCAGGGCTCAGGCCCAGGTCCAGGCCCTGCAGGCAGCCCCTTACCTGCGGCTCCACGAGGCGGCCTCCGCCCACTGCCCCTCTCCAGGCGCCATAGCCGAGCTGCCTCTGAGGGCTGGCTGTGGTGAGCCCGGTAGGTGGAGGCCTCCCACAGGAGGCTGTGGTAGGGAGGAGGGCCGCTTATCATCTGTGCCTTTGTGCCACAGCCCCTGTGCCTCTGAGACACAAAGGCACCACTTAACCTCACAGAGTGCCCTCAGAGCCTATTGCTGTGCTCCAGCTAGGAGCTTAATTTAGTCAGGCTGCCCTTCTAGGAGAGGCACTACTTTTGCTGATTCACCAGTTTTGTGTGCCTGCTCATGAACCATGATCCTGACACTCACTTTCCCTCTCCGGAGTTCGATGCATGGGAACCTCCCCTCACACCACCTCACCTTCCTCCCCTCACCACGTTGCTATAGCTCCTTAAAGCGGAAATCATTATTTTCTTACTAGAGGCCCGGTGCATGAATTCGTGCACCGGTGGGTCCCTCAGCCTGGCCTGCGGGATCGGGCCAAAACTGGCTCTCTGACATCCCCCGAGGGGTCCCAGATTGCGAGAGGTTGCAGGCCAGGTCAAGGGACCCCACCGGTGCACAGTCGGGGCCGGGGAAAGACGCAGGAGGTTGGCCAGGGGAGGGACCGTGGGAGGGCTCCAGGGCATGTCTGGCCCATCTCACTCAGTCTCGATCAGCCAGATCCCAGCAGCAAGCTAACCTACCAGTCGGAATGTCTTCCCCCTGGTGGTCAAGGCACATCATAGCAAGTGGTTGAGTGGCCCAAGCATATCATTAGCATATTATACTTTGATTGATTGAATGGACAACTGGACACTTAGCATACTAGGCTTTTATTATTCTATATAACAAAAGCCTAACATGCTAAGTGTCTGGTTGTCCGGTCAGCTGTTCAACCAATCAAATGATATGCTAAGGCTGCTCAACCGCTTGCTATGATGTGCATTGACCACCAGGGGCAGACACTCCGACTGGTAGGTTAGCTTGCTACTGGGATCTGGCTGATCGGGACTGAGTGAGATGGGCCAGACACGCCCTGGAGCCCTCCCGCGGTCCCTCCTGTGTCTCTCCCTGGCCCCAATTGTGCACTGATGGGGTCCTTTGGTCTGGCTTGCACCCTCTCGCAATCCAGGACCCCTTGGAGGATGTTGGACAGCTGGTTTTGGCCCAATCCCGCAGGCCAGGCTGAGGGACCCGCTGGTGCACGAATTTGTGCACTGGGCCTCTAGTATAGGCTATAAGTACATTGTGTGCAATGTAGACTCTATAGTTTCAGACCTTTTGTATGATGACCAGGTACACTGCGTGTGCGTCTTCCTCAAGGCACACATGACAGTCTTACTGGGAAGTCACCAGGAAATCTCGTTCCTCTCAACTCTGGCCCCTCCTTTAGTGAACATGCCTCACACCTTCCATGTGCACACTCCTGGTTCTCGGCTAATGGGCTGAAGTAAAACATCGCTTCTCACGTGATTTTCTTGGTCAGAGTCGGCCAACGTCAGTCGTCTGGCCTTGACCCTGTGCTGGGTATGGCTGGCTGGGACTCGGAGTAAATTCTTCGACAGCAAGTGTCCCCAGGAGGATTTACCAGTGACACACTTTTTCTTTTGTATTTGAACTTTTTAGAAAGATGGGTCTTAATGTACAGGGAATAAAGTCAATAATGTTGTACTCACTTTGCACAGTGATGGGTGGTGACTGGACATAAGTATATAAAGGCAGCTCCACTATGCTGTGTGCCTGAAACTAGCATAATGTTGTATGGCAGCTGTCCTTTACCTAAAACAGGACAGAACTGAAACATACACTCTGCACTTCGGAGGACTCTCCTGTTTTCCGTTTGCTTTACCTCTGGTTCGTATCACCGCTGTAGTTGCTGCCTTTAAATAACACTCTCCTCTGGCAGAAGCCATAGACAGTCATTTGTGGGAGACACACCAGCTTTGTTCAGAGGTGCAGGACGTGCCCTTCAAGTCAACTTAGAGGTCAAATGTGGAAAGTCCTCCCCTTACACAGTCCACCAGGGCTCCCTTAGTAGAGCTCCCCTGTTAGTCTTCCTTCCCAAGTGACGTCACCCACTGTGCGCGCCACCTAACTCTTCCTGGTTGGGGCTCGGATGAGGTGAACGTGCTCCTTCCACCTTGAGTCCCCGAGCTGCCCCCGCGGAATTGGAGGAGGGGAAGTGCCTCGTCTCCGAGGTTTCTGCCTTTGCCAGGTGCCTCCCAGCTGCTCCCGCCCGCCTCCCTCACATTCTCATCGCCGTGTCCGCGCCGTGTTGATTTTTGGTGGGGATAAAATGTCTGCCTAGGTGGTTGCTGTGCCTAAAGAACTCTGTGAAACTGACTAAACCTAAGAGAATGTCAACAGATTCAGGAATGTTTTTCAACTTAGATGGGTGGAAAGTTTTGTTTGCTGTTCCATTTGCCTGGAATTGGGAAAGACGGTAACTTGTTCTCCCCTCACCCCCACCCCCCATATGTTTTTATTGATTTCAGAGAGGAAGGGGGAGAGAGAGAGAGAGAGAGAGAGAGAGAGAGAGAGAGAGAGAGAGAGAGAGAGAGAAAGAGAAACATCAATGATGAGCGATTCATTGATTGGCTGCCTCCTGCATGGCCCCTACTGGGGATCGAGCCTGCAACCTGGGCATGTGCCCTGACCAGAATCGAACCTTCAGGCCGACGCTCTATCCACCGAGCTAGACCAGCCAGGGCGGGAGCTCGTCCTTAAGTGCCCCGTGGAGTCCCGGCGCAGCTGCTCTGACCTGTGGTAACGGAGACCTGTCTCTTCCACTTTTCCTTGCAGGCCCTTCAGGTGGCAAGACAGCTCCTCCTTCAGCAGCAGCAGCAGCAGCAGGTTAGCGGGATCAAGTCTCCCAAGAGGAATGACAAGCAGCCAGCCCTGCAGGTAACGTTGTTTTTTGAAGCACCTGGGTGTGCGCCCTGAGCGGGAATCAACCCGCAGCCTGTCAGTGCACCGGGCAGCGTGCCAGCCAACGGAGCCACACGGCCGAGGGCCAGGTAGCAATCCTTTTAAGAGTAAACGACGTTACCCACATGGACAGCACTGACCAGGGGCTGTGTGAGGATGGCAGTCACCTGCGGGCCTCCCTGGAGGTGCCGCTAGCTTCCCAGCGGAGTGTGCCGTCGCAGGGAAAGGTCTGTTGAACCCGAACGTGTTGTCGTTGGATGAGACCTGCTGGTGTCAGGACAGTCGGCCGATGCGCGGGCGCAGGTGTGGTGCTTGGGCCGCTCGCTATGAGAGAGGGTCACGGTGCTCACATGCATCGCCATCTTCTCTGTCGACAGGTCTACGCGGTCCCTCATGATGGGGTGCACACATACCTCCTTCAGTGTGGGTGGGGGGTGGGGTCAGGGGACAGTGGGCAGTGTCTGGAGACCTGTTTAGTTTTCACGCTTGGGGGAACGGTGGTGCGGCTGACACGCTGGGAAGTGGGAAGTAGAGGCAGGGATGAGGCTGGACACCCTGCGTTGCAGAAAAGTCCCTGCCACACAACACTGTCAGCCCCTGATGCCACCAGCCTCAGGAGCTGTTCCCGGGACGAAGAGGCTGTGCTATTCTTAACGCACCTGGTCATGGTTGTCATGTACACTCTTCTTGAGTGGATGTTTTCCACATACTTCTGAATTATTCATAAAAAGTGAGGAGCAGTTTTTATATAAAGATACCAAGAAATATTGTGTTAGTGGCTTCTTTTCAGGCACAATGTGGGAAGGAGTGAGTTTATACAAGTTTAATTTTGATTTTCTATCAGAGCAGAACACTTTAATAGAAACTTCAAAGAGCCTTGGCTTGGGGTTGACACTCCCATCCGGAGAGGGTGGCAGGCCGAGGCGGCCACGCCTGCCCAAGCGGGGGGGGGGGTGGGGGGGGGGGGTGGCGTCCCGGCGTGGGGCTGTGTGGGCTTCCCACACGGACACTTGGGACAGAATCTCCAACTGCTGCTGAGGGCAAAACTCGGTGCTAAATCATTGGATCACGCGGTCAACCCAGATTCTGGATTGTGTTGACTCTTCTCAGATCAGAGCAAACCACTGCCCAGCGCACCTTCCCTGGCGGTGGCCACAGGACCTCGGGCAGCCGTCCTTCTGCGCCCCCTGGGGACAGCGTGGCCGCCGCGGGAGGCTGGGCGCCGTGGTGGCATTTGGCCGGATGGTGGGTGCACGTTGTTTCCGGCGCTTCCCAAAGCGCCTCCTGGGCAGAGCCTCGCCAGCCCCCTGCTGCTCGGTGTTCACGGGCCGTTTTGATGAGGGAGAGCCGGGCCGTCCAGCTGCCCGCAGGGCGGTCGTGCAGAGGCCTCGGACAGCTCCGAGGACGGGCTGGAAAGATAAGCTGGAAGGACCACACTGAACCGATTCCGTCGTCAGCCTGGGACTGGTGTTTCAGAGGTCAGCAGCGGAGGCCACGCTGTGGATTCCAGAGCAGAGCCCATTGCTGGGACGCAGCACGGCACTGGGACCTGTCCTGCCGACAGGGATGCCGTTAAAATGCTAATGCATTCACGCGCACGGGAGCCAGCCAGCCTGCCACTCGGCGATCCTGGTGACTGTCCGCTCTCGCACAGCCTGACACCCGGGGATTCATCAGCCCCCAGTGTCTGGGGAAAGTCTGTTATTGGGGGTGGACGCTGACAGAGCGTGGAGCTGAGCTCAGAGACTTAAGGAAACAGCGCGCACGTCCGGGCTCCTGGGCGCTGCCCGCCGTGTGGAATACCATGTGTCACTCTTTACACTAGACTTATTTTCCCTCATACTTGCTTTTTTTAAAAAAAAAAAAAACTACATATGGCATTTTTAGGTAACTTCTTTTCCAAGATGAATGAAGTTCCTTTAGGGCTAAGTATATGAAGTCGGGTTTCAGAGGGTTCCTTTGGGGCTCTGTTCTTGCCCGTCGCGGTGTTTCAGCTGCAGGGCAGTATGGTAGAGCTCCGTGTTTCTTGGCGAGGACAGCGTCGGGCACCTAACGCACTGGCTGAGGGGCCGCCTTGATGCTGCCTTTGCTAATGAAGATGTTCACTCGCTCCCTGCCCTCGGTGGGAGGCGGGACAAGCAGAGAATTTAGATCAGCTTCAGGAATTGATTGGGGGAAAGAGTTGGTTGTGTCTGTGTGTGTGCGTGTGTGTGCGTGCATGTGTGTGTGTGTGCGTGTGTGTGCGTGCGTGCAGCATGGAGGATGGCTCCTCAGCTGCCTGGTGTGGTCATGCAGATTCACTGAGCTTTATCAGGTTGGCAGGCCTTCCACAGCCAGGCAGACATGACTAGCCGAGGTCCCATGTAGGTTATGCAGTTATGAAAACACGTATGTGGGCTCTGGGACTCACAGAAGGGGTCACCTGTGCATGTGAACATGCCTGGCACGCCTCGCCAGCGGCTCAGCCCGGGCCCTGGACTGGATGGGACCCTTCGGTGCGTCTCAGTGCTGTTCCTTGCTGACCCCCTCCCTTCGTTGCTAGAGACCTATTTTCACAGACGTCCGGCCTTCCGCATGGAGGAGGCTGCACAGGGAGGAAGAATTTGATCTGCTGATAGCTGGAGGAGAAAGAAAGCAACCCAAATCCCCAAATACACTGTGACTCATATTTTAAGCATATCTCACACTTCCCTGCTTCAGGCTTGGCAGCGCTCCCCAGCTTCAGGCTGGTGATGCAAACAAAAGAACATGGAAAGTTAGAGGAGCTCTCTGTGGTTACTCGATAGAGAGCACAGAATGCAGTCAAACATCCCCAATTTCAACTAATTTCAGGGAGATCAGCGTTAAGAGAGAATCATGTTCTTTGCTACGCATATTGAACAAAATCTGAGCTACCACATTCTTGGGTGACATTGTGGTTTATAGAGAAGACTGGTTGAGTATAGATACTGCTTCCCAAGTTCTTTAAAAATACTTACTAGCCTAAATAGCCTCTTATTTTAGTCTTTATTTGCTTTGCCAATTTTTCATGAATGATACAAATGAAAACTGGCCTCATCTAAAATTCAGAATCAGAATGAGCTGAGTTAATTCCATGCAACTTGGTGGACATTTCTCGAACAGCTGCAGTGTGGGGAGCATCTTACTGACGCCCACGGATACGAGACTGTGGGAGACACAGAGCCTGCCTTCAGAATGCTTATGAGTTGTAAAAAATTAACAAGTTTTCGCTGCAAAAAGAAAATTATATGTAAGTAAAAGTAGTAGGCTTACTTTTATAAATATTTATGTACTTCTGAAGATTGCTTAAACAAGTGAAATAAATGCTTAATAGTGCAGGTGTGCTCATAAGCTGGAAAATGTGGAACTTTACTGGCTGAAGATTAATTTGTGAGTAGATGAGCAATTTTATTGATCACATTTTGGAACTTTGACCGCCATTTCTGGGTAGTAATTCATTTTGGTTCTATAAGCATCTAGTTGTTGGCATGAGTACGTAAACTGGAAGGAAGTCAAATGACACATTTTCTCCTAAGAAAGTAAAGTACATGTGGATTCTGGCAGCATGGAGGTTAGGAAGAGAGTCACCCTGTGTGATGCTTGCAGTGGGAAGCTGGCCACAGCTTCAGGCCAACACTGAAGCATTGGAATGTGAACCCAGTCACCTGGTAGATTTCCTCTGGCCTGTCCCTCCCTTCCAAGGTCAAGCCAGGCACAGCGCCCCCTCCGGATGGCCCCAGGGGCCAGGGCCCGGGAGTGCCACTGGCAGGTGAGCCCCTGGCCCGCTGGCGGCTTGGGAAGGAGAGGACGCCTGCTCTACCTGAGGGGCTCACAGACCAGATCCGCAGTGCGCCTCGGCATGTGTTTGCAGTTACATAAAACACGCTTTAGGCGGCATTTTCCCTTTGCATGAATGCCGCATAGAACCGCATCACCTCCCTTCATTCCCATGGGAATAAACTGGTAAGCGGAAACCTTTTAAGAAAACCACTATTTTATGCTGTAGATAGTAAAATGGAATAGTTTTTAAATACTGACCCTTAAAAAATATCCCTAAGCAGTGAATTAATTAAGTGGATAATTCAGGACAAGGAGCCAAATTCTTTTAAAAATGTGTAGAATTAACATTGTCTACAGGTGACATCCCTGCCATTAAATTGGTATAAAGTGTTGAAATTTCAGTACCTTTATCACTTGACCTTGGAGGATCCCAAAACTCAAAAAAAAATGAGTCTTGATAAGAGACAATAAAGTAGAAATGATATTTCAGAAACGCCATTAAATCTTTCAGATCACACACCTGATAAAACCGTGACGGCACAGGGGCCCCTCCTCCAGGCCAGCCCTCACACGGAGCCGTGTGTCCAGTGACAGTGGTTTCATGGACCCCAGGAAGCCCATCTTGTTGCCCAGGTTTAATATCTTCGCTTTAAGAATTTATTTTTTTTCTAAAATAATGTTTTGTCCTTGCTGCCCTCCAAAATTCTGAGTTTAGTTGTAATATCGTGAGTCACTCACTCTTCCATTTCAGCAGCACAGGGTGACTGTGTCCTGGGTGTACTTACTGATAATTCTCATTCTCAGAAGTAGCTCAGTTCGGACATTTAATTATATGGTCACCTTAGTTATATGTATCTAAGCCTTAAAATGCAAGTGTGATGCTAATATTTTATATGTAAGCATGTATTTGTCACCATGTACACAGATAATTAATGGTTAGTAAGTGCGTAATGTGGACGAGCCCCGGCTACCCTATGGTACAGGAATGATTATTAAATTACGAGAGGCCCAGTGTACAAAATTCATTCACGGGTAGGGTCCCTAGGCCTGGCCTGTGATCAGGGCCAATCTGTGGGGTGACTGGTGGGGCGATTGGGGGGCCCCTGCTGGCACCCACCTTGGAGGTGACAGGCGGGGCAATTGCGGGGGCAGCGCCGGCCCACTCACTGGTCGGCCCTGCCCCCGCCGCCGGTCGCCTCCTTCTGTGGGGTGACCAGCGGGGCAGTCGGAGGGCGGGGGGCCCTGCTGGCACCCACCTTGGCTGGCCTGGGGCCTGCAGGCTGTGAGCAGCTCCTGCGCTGAGCGTCTGCCCCCTGGTGGTCAGTGCGCATTATAGCGACCGGTCATTCCACTGGTTGTTCTGTGTTCGGTTGATTTGCATATTAGGCTTTTATAGTGTAGGATTCTCTGGGTGAGGAAAGTGAAACTTAGCAACTTAGAGAGGTTAAGTGACCTGCTCCAGAGCATGCAGACAGTGGCAGCACCAAGATGGGAACGGGCTGTATAGGGCCACAGATAAGCTGATTCCACAGGCCAGCTCATCACCGCTTCTCCTTCCGTGTGGACTGCTCAGCAGCTGCTGAGTGCCGTGTTTTCCACAGATAAATCATTATATTTTCCATATCATAGGCAAGAATAAAACCAAGCCACCCAATTCCACGGTCAGTATCTGGTTTTCAGTGCAGGGGACCAAGACCTGCATTGTTATGTAACTGTCACCTTGCCTGTGTGTGTCACAGCCGTGAGCAGCAGCAACGAAAGGCAGTTTCTTACTCTCCAGGGTGAAGTGCTCTTACGCACTCCCATGTGTTGGAACATGGAAAAGTATGTTATAATCATTGTTGGGGCCAGGAGGTGGGGAAAAACATCGTTGACTGGTCAAAAATGTGTAAATTGCTGACAAAATGACACATGTAATTAAGAGTGCTCCTACTATTTTACCTTGTGGTTTACACCTTCAGTGTTGAAAAAGAGTGACTCCCACCTCGCTAATTACCATTATCACTGGAATGCCCGGGCTGGAGTCATTAGCTCCATGTGCATTTAATTAGAGGAAGGCTGGAATTGGATTTAACTTATTACTTTTTCATGGATCACTTTCTTGTCATCACTTCAAATTGGATTGCAGCCCCAGGTAACTAATTATGAGAGCCAGAGGATCAAGAGTGAAAAAAAAGGTAATTAGGAATAACACTGTGGGACCCTTGCTGGTCGTCCACTTGCCTCGGGCGGGGGGTGGGGGCTGTGTTTTGTAGTCTCACAGATTAGGGAGTGAGAGGGATGTATGGTTGCTGGGCATCATGGGAGTCTATCACCACCCATAGCGGTTTCTATGATATACAACTGATTTGAAGATGTCAAATCAACGTGGTTCCACAATCAGCGCCTTAATACCTAGATTACACGTGTAAAGCAACAGATTGGCTGGAGGTATGAGGCATCCAACAACTGTAGCCCGGGGCCCCCCCACACATTACAACAAAGCTGTCAGACGCCCCTGAGCCTAAGTGCAGGGTATTTTAAGGAAGGGAGTTAGGATTTAATGAACGTATTAATGTTCCAGAAACATCATTCACCTCTGACAGGAAGACATAGCAGGCGGGACAGCAGGAGGGTTAGGGCTCGTGCGTCGGGAGTTTTGTCCGTTTTCAGCAGACGCAGGCGCTGGCGCTCCTCTGGTGCCGTGCTGCCCGGGGCGCGGATGGGCCGGTTCTGTTCCCTCCTGCCCCATCGAAAAAGACTGTAAAACAAATTATATTGTTTCCATGTGCAGAGCAGAATTCAGAACTGCAAGCAATCAATTTTATTGACAATGTCTGAAAAAAGTGTTGATGACAGTTTGAGGATGTGAAAGTTGGATTTTTAAAGTTGCCAGTACTAAGTGTGGCAAAAAAGAAAAGAAAAAGAAAGGAAGGAAGGAAGGAAGGAAGGAAGGAAGGAAGGAAGGAAGGAAGGAAGGAAGGAAGGAACTAAGAAAAAAGAAAAGAAAAGAAAAGAAAAGAAAAGAGAAGAAAAGAAAAGAGAAAAAAGAAAAGGTTGAAATTAACCTCATTACTCAGAAAAAGTCCTGAGGTCGCTTTCTGAGAAGGGGTCTCTGATGGACGATGATGGCATGATGAGAAGTCCTGAGACTCAGCATGTGGGTTACCTTGACGAGAGAAGAAGCATCCAGAGAAGTGAATCACCAGCTGAGAGGGCTTGAGTTTCCTTAAGTTGTTTAAAATGGGTCTTAATGTTCTGTTAATGTAAGCAAATAGACGTGAGTCAGTCTTGGGTGGCTTTCAAGCAGGGCAGGGAGGCTCGAGGCTGCTTGCTCTTCTGTGAGAAGCAGGGGTGCGAGGCGCCCACCCTGAGGGCCCTGCAGTGTTCCCACGTGACCCCATGCTTCTCCTGGGATTGGCTTCTTTTCCTGTGTGAACCTTCTAGGCAAAATCTCAAGAAACAAAACAGTAATATCAAGTCTAATGCAGAAAATTAAAGCTTTTTTTAACATCTTCAGTTGGTTTAGAATTTTTGTACACAACATCGTCTGTGGTTGAAAGAGGGCACGGCAAGGTCAAGTGATGTAGTGGTTTCCATCTTCCACGGGCTCAGTGTGTGATAAAAGCAGAGCCTTGATTTTGTAAGTCTGCAGGAATTTCGATGAAGTGCAGAGGTCACGTTCCCTGTCAATTTGAGTAGCCAGCATTTTTAAACTACTGCTTTTTCTTCCTTTTTGTGTGTCTTTTCTCCCCTGCCCCCGCCTCACCATGAACCGTGTCCCTTTCCTGACACATGCACAGTGAGTCCTCCAATCTGAAACTCATTAGCACACAGCACTGGGCCCTGGCCAGTGGTTAGAAAATTTCCTGAAGCTGGAATAACAGCATTTGGTGCGAGCACCACGGAGCAGAAGTGACAACGGGGTAGTCTCGCTTCCCTGGCCGCGGGCCCTGCCGGGAAGCCAGCGGCCCGTGCCGGCAGCACCGGGAGATGGGGCTGGCGAATGGAGAAGCTCGCTCCTTAGAGAAATGAGCTTCGGACATCTCAGGACGACACCCTTTTCCCCAGCACTTACTATTTTAATTGGGCTGTAGGTATTTATCAACATTGGCTGCAGGAACATGAAAGCAAGCCGTTGGAGAAAAAGTATGAAAACAATTTCTGTGAGATAATATTTTTCACTTTTGTAACTATAGGGAATTCATTCATTCATTCATTCATTCATTCATTCAAACTTTATTCATTGAACCTCCCTATATCCAGGCCATGTGACCAAGATGGAACTCTTGCCCTCACATTAGAAAAGTACACAGTTCACTGTGGGTCAGGATAATTTAAGCCAGGTTTTCAAACAGGAAACTGAGTCCCCCAGATATGACAGCAATAGTATTATATTAAATAGCAGGCGCTGAAAGGGTGCTGTGTGCTCACCACATGGGGCAGTCATGGCGAACCTATGACACACGTGTCAGAGGTGACACGCGAACTCATTTTTTTGGTTGATTTTTCTTTGTTAAATGGCATTTAAATATATAAAATAAATATCAAAAATATGTCTTTGTTTTACTATGGTTGCAAATATCAAAAAAATTTCTGTATGTGACACGGCACCAGAGTTAAGTTAGGGTTTTTCAAAATGCTGACATGCCGAGCTCAAATGGTTCACCATCACTGATGGGGTAAGGTCTGTTAGCATTCCCATTTTGTAGAGGAGGGAAGTCAGGCATCGGAGAAGTTGACTTGCCCAGGGCCAGACAGCTGGTAAGTGGCAGAGCTGGGACCGGCCCCAGCGTTGGGCTCGAGAATCTGCTCTTCTCCATTGCATCCGGTCGCCTCCCGCAGCTGCTCCAGGCCTGGCGAACGGGCGGCGGGAGGAACAGCAGCAGAGCTGCCGGGCCCTGATGTTCATCACCAACCACTAGACAGCACTGTCTCCTAATTTGGACATATGTTTATGTGCATATTTGAAAAATAGTGCTTGTAATTGAAATATGCACTTTCTGAAGGGAAATGACGCTTGGGAAAGAGAAGAAAGAGGAGTATTACTCAAAGCCTGCAGACAACTGCAAGTAATTGTCCAAGGGCAGCCGTTGAAATGGAGAAGCAGCTTGGAAAATGTACGGTTTGGGAAATTTGTGTCCTGATGTAATTACGGTAGTTGTGAGTTGATGTCATGCTTAGTAACTGTTTTTGTATTGCCCGGGCCTTTGTTACTGAGCTGTGATATCATGATCAAACTATTATAAACACAGCATGGGCATAGCATGCTTGTGTAACAAAAGATTGGGAACTTTTATTAAGTTTGTTTTCCTTGTCATATTGTAAAAATTTATTATGTGTACTGTGTATATTAGAAACAGATTTGGGTAATTCTGTCTAAATGAAGTCATCCCGGCTATTTCCAGACTGTCTGTTTTTGGTTGTGAATAATTTTCATACATCAGATGGTTGTCATATTTAGTCGCTCTCAGAATTTTAAAGAGAACATACCCCATTTTGAACTTATGGTGGACTGCAGCCTTGCTGTTGAGATGGTTTGAGTTTCAAATTATTGCCCAGAAACTGCAGAGTGATCAGTCCTCGTTGCTGAAGGGCCCGGCCCGCTGCCCGCCGGTCAGAAATAACTTCCCTTCCTCCAAGTACAGATGTTTAACTACTTCAGGGGGAGACGTAGAGCTGCCAGGACACGCCTGGGCAAAGAGGCCGGCCTCGTCCTGTCGCGTTCCCTCCCGCGAGGACCCGTGGTGGGCGCTCACGGGCTGTGGGTGTGGAACGGTGCTCAGAGCCTCGCGCGACTCGGTCCTCGCGGCTGCGCCTCCAGCCCCTCGGGCCCACGGGCTGCTGACCCGGACGTCCTGCCGCTGCTGCCTCTCTGCTCGTTTCCACCGGCCGCTCTCCTTCCCGCCTCCCCCAAAGCTGCCTTTCCTCCTTCTCGTTTCCTTGAATATTTTTTGTCACTAAATTCAGTCTCATCCTCACCTCAAGCTGTCTGACCTCCCAGGAGCTGGTTCGGCCTGTGGCTCACTCAGGGTTTTGGAAATTGCCTTCTTTCCCCTTCCTCCCCGCAGGCCGCCGTGCTCCGCCCCCCAGGCTCTTCTGGACACAGACTCCTTCCCAGCCCAGAGTCCAGCTCCTTTGGTCTTGCCTGGTGGCACCTCTGTCCTCTTCCTTCTCTACTGAGGACTCCCCGCTGCCTGTGCCCTCCTAACCGCCTGGCCATGTCTTTCTTAGCTGAGCATCACCACAATTCCCCTTCTCTCTGCTCCAGCGGGTCACGTTCACCGCCAGGTCCTACAGGTCAGGGTCTCACCCCCCACCTTACTTGTCCTCAGATCTGCCATTTCTCCTTCCGCTGAGGTCTTCTCTCCATTCCTTTCTGGGACCCCAGGCCTCAGCTGGCACGTGCTAGGCCTTGGCAAAGAACGACAGCCTGCCCCTCCCCTCCGCATATCTCCTAGTCTTGCCCTAGAGGCCATGTCACTCTGCTGTTCACAAACGTTCAGGGGCCACTCCTACCTGCAGTCCAGCCCCCACAATCCAGGCTTCAAATAATGCTTGTTCTGTCACCTGCCACTTAGACACCAGGCCCTGGCGACCAAGTTGTTTGACTTTAATTCCAAGAGGATCATCTCTCTGTCTCTTCAGAAGGAAGCCAGAAGCCACGGCAGGCTGTCTCCCTGCCTGTCATTCTCTGCCCCGTTCCCCTGCTCCTCTTCGCCGCTGTCTGCGCATGGCCTGGAGGGTTCCCCTGAGCTCCGTGGCCGTGGGGCCGCAGGCCAGGTGCTCCCTGTTGGATCGGTGTGAGGAGGCTGCTCTCGGAGCTGTTGATGAGTTCCGTCTGCTTCGTTTTATTCGGCAGCAGAAAGGGATTGTTCCTTATTTTAGGAGCAGAATCAAGAGACACCCACACAGGCTTCAGGGGACCTGGTTGGCTGCGGCTCTGTCCAGGGGCCAGGTGAGGGGTTCTGAGCAGAATGGCCCGCTCCAGCTCCGGACTGAGTGGCCAGGTCTGCCCGGGCACTGGGTTTGGCAGTGGTGTTGTAGGGCCTTCTGTTTGCCAAGCTTGACAGGTTTACCTGACATAGTCTACGCCAGTGATGGCGAACCTATGACACACGTGTCAGGTGACATGCGAACTCATTTTTTTGGTTGATTTTTCTTTGTTAAATGGCATTTAAATATATAAAATAAATATCAAAAATATAAGTCTTTGTTTTACTATGGTTGCAAATATAAAAAAAATTTCTGTATGTGACACGGCAGCAGAGTTAAGTTAGGGTTTTTCAAAACGCTGACACGCCGAGCTCAGAAGGCTCGCCATCACTGGGCTACGCTGATCACATACCGGAGTAGAGAAGTCCTTGGGATTATTTTCTCTGGGAAGCCTAATGGGTCCTATTGGTAACTATTGAAATAGCATCTAAAATTCAACGTATACTTTGTGCTGTTCCCTATCTCCTTATTCAAGACCAGTCAAACCGTATCCTTACCACATATCTCTTCATGGTCAACCATGAGGAGTGATTTGTCCTTAAAGGCACAGGATCTGGTACAGGGGGTCCCCATACGAACTCAGCAGTGTGGTGGGAGTTTCAGAGATATGTGCATCAGGCTGTGTGAGATGAGGCACATGGTTAACAGCGTGGCCTCTGGTGTTAGGCTCCAGGTTCAAGTCCCGGCACTATCTTACTGCTGTGTGACCTAGGAAAAGTAGCTGAAGCTCCCTGCATTTTCATTTCTCACCCAGAGAACGTGGCTGATTTACCTCAACCCCTGAAGGTGATTGTGAGGATTAAGTGATTAATATGTGAAAAGTGCATGCACAGTGCCTGGGACATAGTAAATTCTCAGAAAAGGTAGTTCTTCTAATAATTATATAAATTCCTTTTAAAAGGAAAAGGACTACCTGCTGAATGCCAAATTACATTGTAATTCATTTGCTATCATCACTATTCACTTGTATGTGTAAGCAGCATAACAGAACTACCTTTTGCTTGTAGTGTCCTTGTGGTTGAACACACTGGATGGGAAGACATCAGGCTCCTCATCTGTAAAAGGGGTGACCCCAGTGCTCCCAAAACTGTGGTGAAGACCAGCTGATGTAACTAGAAACCAGCAGCCTGGCACACAGCAAGCGCTTAATAAACGCCCGCTGCTGCCATCACCCTCCCTGCTATTCCTGCGAGCGGCGTTGTCTTCGTGGAGCATTCTTTTTCTAAGTGTGTCCATTCGGGCATAAATAAAGGCCATCCTGTTCTAAAATTCCATCCTGGGTTCTCTTTGTCCTGGTCTTCCCAGAATTTTACATGAATTAAAGCTAGGTTGTTTTAACAGCCACGGGACTATTCCCGCATCTGGAATCTGGAAGCTTTGGCATTCTGCTCCGCTGGCACCAAGTAGGCAATCTGTAGATGTGTCTTTCAAAAATGGGTTAGTGAAGGAGTGAGTGGAAGAGAGTGAGTAGCCAAATAGTGACCCAGCCAGAAAGGAAAAGCGATGCTGCTGAGTGGGAGGGGCACAGGTGTCCCCGGTCCATGGCTCTCCAGGGGCGTTCCAGGAGTGCCAACCCAGCATTAAAAGGACCCAGGTCTGTCCGCCTGAGTCTTGCCAAGCACGGAGTGAAAATCAGACGGAAACTCCCGCAGTGCGGTCTGACTGCCTCATGGTTGCTGTTAGCCTTGTACGTTTGCTAATCTGTTTAAGGTATAATGTTAATGGCATAGAACTTTAATTCATAAGAATAGAAAATTAAAGGAGACTAAAGGCAAAATATAGAATTGTATTTGGTGTCAAGATTAAAGTTCAGTGAAGCATACGGAAGATGGAGTAGACCATTAAATAAACTTGGACAGAAGATGGAAAAGGTACCTAAATCTCTCATTTTGATATGAATTGGTTTGCTTGATTATTTGCAACAGTATCTCAGTAAAATCCGAGACAAATTAAAGCAAAACAGAATTTAATTGAGCTATTATTTTGCAGACTTTGGCTTAGTTTCAGACAGCCTAATCAAATTGTGCTTTGCTCAAATAACTAATGTGAAATGCAGCCTACCAACAGATGTTTAAAAAGAGTCTAATTGGGAAATCTACATCCTGGATTTAGTCTGTCTCATTGGTAAAAATAGCTACAAATTTATATTTTCGAGAACGACACCCAATGACAAGCATTTCCAGAAAAGATAAAGTTTTCTTCAAGGATGCCTAGTGCTTGGGCGGAATTGTCGTGAGTAGTCAAAGGTGGCACTCTGGAAATTAAATTCCTTGGACATTCTCCAGCTCCGTGCCATACTGAACGGAGAGAGAAATCTCCTTTATCACATTACGTCACCAGAGTCCTGTTACGGTCCCTGGATCGTGTCAGGGGCCCGCGCGCTGCAATTTATAATGAGCCCTTGCAAGTCGTGCAAGGCACACACTGATTGATGACATTTAAAGGTGCTGTCAGGGTGGCTAGGTAATGAAGTCGACCTTCCTCCCTCGTTTTCTCAGTTTCAAGTTTGTGTATATAAAGGAACTATTTCACCTGCCACATTTGCTTGGAACTTTTCATTAGATCTACAAAAGGAATTTGGCTTAATAGTTAACTCTTTTCTTCCTTTAGACCAGGGGTCAGTAAACTTCTGTAAAGGGCCAGAGGGTGAGTATTCTTGGCTCTGCAGGCTAGTCTGTCGCGGCAGCAATGCAGAAACAGCAGCACATGTGTGAACGAATGAGCAGCAGTTTCAATCAGAATCCACTGGTGGATATTGAAATTTGAATTTCATGCCATTTCATTTATCATGAAATATCCTTGTTTTGATTTCTCCCCAAACTATCTATATATATAAAGAGCCAGGGCCATTACATCTGAAACAACCGAACAGACAACTGAACAGACGCCCGAACAGGCTGAGTGGGGAGACAAGGCTGGCAAGGAGGTAGTGAGGGACGACCAAATGACTGAGCACCAGGCTGCATGGGGTGACCAGGCCGGCAGGGGGGTTAGTGAGGGACGACCAAACGACTGAACACCAAGCTATGAGGGGCAACCAGGCCAGCGGGGGGGGGGGGGGGGCAGTTGAGGGTGACCAGGCCAGCAGGCGGGGTAGTTGGGGGTGACTAGGCCGGCAGTGGGGGGCATTGAGGGGTTACCAGGCTGGCTGGGGGGGCCAGTTAGGGGCGGTCAGGTTGGCAGGCAGAGGAGGTTAGGGGTGATCAGGCTGGCAGGGGGGCCAGTTAGGGCAATCAGGCAGGCAGGCAGGTGAGCAGTTAGGAGCCAGTGGTCCTGGATTGTGAGAGGGATGTGCGACTGCTGGTTTAGGCCCGATCCTGGGTATCGGCTGTCGGACATCCCCCAAGGGGTCCCAGATTGGAGAGGGTGCAGGCTGGTTGAGGGGACCTCCCCCCATGCATGAATTTCATGCACCGGGCCTCTAGTCTATAATAATAAAAGCATAGTATGCAAATTGACCGAATGGTCGAATAGCAGAACAACTGTCTGGACAACCATGCTATGACACCCACTGGTGCCAGGCCAGCCAAGGTGGGTGCGATGCGATTGGTCAGGGCCCCACCATCACCCCATGGTCACCCCGCAGAGGGAGGCCCAGGCCACCGGCCAGCGGGGCAAGCAATTTGGGGGCTCCATGATCACCCCAAAGAGGGAGGCCCAGGCCACCAACTGGTGGGTGGGCAGGGCTTCCTTCTGCGGGGTTTGATCTATTGCCCCAAAGAGGGAGGCCCAGGCTACCTGGCCGGTAGTGCTGTAGTGGTTGGACGGGGCCTCCCTCTGTGGGGGCAATCCATCTCAGAGCCCCAGCCGGGTGGGCAGGGCCTATATCTTCGGGGCAATCAATGGTGGAGCCCTGCAATCCTTCGCCCCGCAGAGGGAGGCCCAGGCTGACACCCTTCCCTCCCACGAGTGCATGAATTTCATGCACCGGGCCTCTAGTTTAAAAATATTAAAAAGATTCTCAGCTGAAGGGCCATGCAAACACAGGTGAGCCAGATTCGGACTACAGTTTGCTGACCTCAGCTTTCCCAGGCGGAGTAGGTCGCGAGCCTGTTCATTGAACAATGTTGCCTGGATGAGGGGCCTAGAGGACTGACATCCAGCTGTCGTTGGCCAAGCCTCGCGCTGGCCAGGGACCGGCGGTGCCAGCTCGGGCCCAGAAGCACCTGCGTGAATTTGCACAGAGGTGCCACCCAACACCAGCTTTCTTTCCTTCCACCTTTTCCATCTGAAATCTTTCTACACCTTGTTGTAAGTGTAATGATGAAAGTAGTAATTGTTTGAGATTCAGAAAAATGGACTTAGCTGCCAGGGCCTTAGCTAGCCTGGATCTCATACTTGTGTGAAATTGAAAAAGGCACCTTTTCAAGACATCTGATTCTAATCTGTGAGAGTATTTTCATAATACACCTGACTTTATTACATGAAAACACTTCACTGCCATCTGCCAGAAAGATCTCCTGCAGATGTAAGGGTGGCACCGAGTCAGCAGAGAGCCGGACGGGCCGAGGTGTCCACAGTGGCGGGCCCTCCCTGCGTCCCCCCAGGGAGCCCTGGTGGTTTCTTCCCTTGCTCACATCTCGAATCCAAACTTGTCTGATTTTGGCACAAGGACTTGCCTCTGTAAGCCTTAGTTTCTTATTTACAAAAGATTGTGCAGTGTTTCTCAGCCCTGGAGGCACATCAGAATGAAGATGATTTTTATCATCATCAAGATCTAGGTCTCAAAGCTTTTTAAATCATCACTAGATTCCTGACCTCTGTCTACTGAGTGAGAATCTGGGGCTCTGGCCAGGCGTGGGCACTGGAGAAGCCGCCAGCCTGCTCTGCACCCTCTGTGGCCCACACCCCTGGTCACAGTGACGGCCACATTTCTTTCCCACCTGAAGCCCACGTCCCTTCTATTCTGTTTCCCTCATTTTTTCGTGCCCAGCCTCCTCCTAAAGGGGTAGCCTGAACTCTCTGACTTCCTCTCATCAATGTGAGCGACAGATGTGAGGGAATCCCTGGTCAGGAGGCTTGGCTTTGGCTTTGGCTTTGGCAAGTTGCCCAGGAAGTAGCGTGGGGCAGAAGGCTGGGTGTCAGGGTTGGATAGGCCAGCCTCCTGTTAACGTCGAGTCCTCCTGAGCAGCCGGGAGTGAGGACAAAGAAGAGTCACACTGAAGGTCTGTCTGGGCTTTCAGGCACGGGCGCATCTCCTTTCCTCCATATAGTTGTGCATTTCTGCTTTGGACGAGACCAACTGATAGACCACATTTTATAACATGTGCCCATTTTTACGGTATCTCCAGGCCAACCCCGATTGGAAATACTGTAAGTCTCACGAGATCATTAACTTGATTTCCTACCAGATTCACCTGGATACATTTCAGGTGTTGGCACTGGCCCCATCGCAGGCACGCCTCGTCTCTAGGAGTTTAGGGCACACCTCATGCAGGAACTTGAATGTTATTGGAAATGTAGGGTCTGTATTTATCCAGAGCCTTTTTTCCTTTGGCGTTTTTGAAACAAACACTTGCTCTGCTCATTTTGCAAAATATAGCAAAAAAGAACTACCGATGTGGAACCAGAAAGACAGACTGTGGTCTGGCCTCCTTGCCCGCACTGCCTTCCCCGCACCTTCCTTGGCTTTTTCTGTTTACGTGGAGCCCTCCGCACTCTGCTGCCCTCTGGGAGTTTGGGACTATTAGCTGATGAAGGCAAACAGTCTTGGAGCAGCCTGGCCCATGAGGTCCCCCAGGCGTTTGGGGCATGTTTTTTAAATGTGACACCAGTTGCATGAGGCCCGAACACACATCATCTAACAGCAAGTAGCCAATCTGACTTGTTTTTTAGTACAGTTCACCAACTGGAGTTCTACAAAGAAGAGATTATATTTTTTTGACTTATGATCAGCAGGTCAGACATTTTAAAGGAAATTTAGAGAGCGATAATTTTTTAAATGTACACAGATGAATTTGAAACTAAATATTTCACTGCCTACACAGCTCTATTTAGACTCCTGGCTTTGCAGAGTGCTCCAGGAGCCGTACCACTCTGCACGGCCCGGGGGCAGTTTATGCACAATATATTAATGCCTAATTGATGATAACGTAACTGCAGAGCAAGGCATAATGAATGGGCTTGCAGAAACCCTGATGGAGATCAAGATTTTGACTGATAGAAGCCTGGGCAGACCTGGTTTATAAAAGGGTCCTGAGACCAGCTGAGCCTTCATCTGTCTGCTCAGCCGAGGGGGACAGCAGCTGGAGCTGCTCCCAGGAGCTTGGTCTGGGTCTGCTCGCACCCCCGTGCTCATGGTCACCCCGTGGAGCCAGCACTTGCCCACAGGCTCCTGGTCACCCCAGACCTGGCTGTGGAGCTCCTGGGCCTCTTGCTGTCTGCTGTCCGGGAGGGTTAGTTTCCATCAGCGCCAGGAGGTCTCTGTGACTTCAGGACCTTCTTCTTGAATGAGAAGCACTGACTGGGAGCAACGTGAGGACAGAGGTTGGCAAACACTGGCGGCGGCAGGGGTTGGCGGGGGGGCCAGTCCCGCAGCCTGTTTTTGTAGGAACTACAAGCCGTATACATTTTTAAATGGTTAAAAAAATCAGAAGAAGAATATTTCATGAAGAATGAAGATTTCAGTGTTCATTCACGGGTTTTGCTGACCGGCTACTCCCAGTAGATTTCAGTAGTTGTTAGCGTGTAAAAGCCTAAAGTACTTCCTTAGCCTTTTACAGAAAACATGAGCTAATTCCTGACTTAACAGTTCGAGTTGATCCTTAGGACATCTTGTGAGGAGAAGTTTGGACATCCAACAACTTCCTTGTTTTATAGAGAAAAATATATGAAAAACAAAACAAATTTTCTACTTCATGTTGGAAAAAAGGCAGGACCTCGAGGGAAACTGACAGCATTCTCATGAGAAGATTATTGACCTTTATTATTATGGTAATCCGCAGGACTTGTGTCTTAAGATCCGGGATCATTTGACATTAAAATTTTGTGGAAATGATATAGCAATTCTATCGGACAGCAAGGCTGCTAGGAGGAAAATGTGAGCATGGACGAGAGGACTGAGTGGCCCCTTCCTCACCCACTGCCGTGCCCACCCCGTTAGCGTTCCGCACGCGCCGGTGCCCTGGCCCTGCCCAGGCTGAGCACGGGAGCGCGCTCCGAGCCCTTGTCTGTGCCGGAGCCGCACAGAGGGCGTTACGATGAGAGTAATACACGCACTGGCAGGTGTGAAGGTCGGCCTATGGACGTATAACAGGACAGAGCACTTGAAATATGACGGGTGCACCTGAGAACTGGAGCTTTAAATTGTGTTTACTTTAAATTAATTTAAATTTAAATGGCCAGTGGCTGCCTGCTATTTTGGACAGTGCAAGTGGAAAACATTTCTATCATCATAGAAAGTAGTATTGGACTGTGCTATTCTAGAATGTTCTTCTGCTTTTAAAATATTTTGGTAAGCAGACCCCCCTGGTGAAAGATGAGAAGAGTCTCTTCCTGACATGTGCCTCTCCGGCTCCCGCCGCCCACCGCGCCTTCTCCAGGCTGCTTTGCTGTGATGGTCAGGGCAGGACAGGCCCCGTGATCCCCGGGACGTCCACTGCCTCGGTCTGGCTTAAATTTTCCCTCCAAATAAGAGAGAACCTCCAAAGACCGGAACCCTCATTCATGGAAACCAAGTCAAACTCCCTCCCCACGGTGAACCACAAGACCCTTTGAAAACATGATTATTTTTATTTCTAAACTTAAAATAGAAATAAGAACTTTGAGCATTTGAAAATTACACTTGTCACCAAAAAACAGCTTAAATCATTCCCTCTGAAAGTTTCCTTCTAGCGAAGTTTTGTTTTGGTCCCACAGACCGGCCTCCTCCTGTCCTCCATCTGAAGGGGGCCGTGACCTTGAGTTCCCACTGGTGCTGCACTGGGCCCAGGGGCCTTGCTCTCCCTTCCTCTCTCGGGTAGAGATGGGCACCCCTCTGGCCTCCAGTTGGCTTTGTATAAGCCAAGTCCTTGAACTTCCTTTCTTCTTTCTAAATCCTTTTCATACTTGTGCTTCTCACACCTGCCCCATATAGATGTGAGGTTTATTGGCCTTTGTTTTATCAACACTGATATGATTAATAATATGGTTAATTTCTATTTAGATAATAATAATGATAATAGCCATTATGGTGATTGGCTCAATACATTGATTCGTTAGCATAAAGTGTGGGGTTGCCTTTAGGCTTTAGCTTGAGGTGCTGATGAGAACATGAAGCTTAGTTGTTAAGACTCTGGAGTCAGAAATACCCAGATTCAAAAGCCATCCTTTACCAACTATCTGAGCTTGTCCAAGTTAGCTCACTTCTGCACTCATTCTACAAAAAAATCAAAATACCTACCCTCCAGTTTATATTGGAGGATTGAGCTTAAAGATGTATACATATACATATAAAGAATCTGACACATTGTGTTTAGAATGTGACTCAGTTGTACAGCTTTGTTCTAATCATCGATACTGTGATATTGGTTGTGGGTTATCACTTGTAAGATCCCAGGCTGGCCTGCACGCAAAGAATTGGAATCTCCTGTGATGCAGAGAGTTTTCAGTGGTGACGGATGATGGGCAGAGACTGCGATGATCAGCTCCTTCCCACGTTGCCCAGCGAACTGCAGTTAGCAGGTCACGTCACACCATCCTCTTCCATGAGCACCAGATGAATTCGTGTGCAGAGGGCTGTCCACACGGCGGGTCCTCCGGACGGGCGTGACTTCCCTGTGATGGTCCAGGTAGCTGCACCTGCTGAGAAGGAAGAGGGTGAGACCTGACCTCCCTCTGAGAGTCCCCTCTCCACTCACAGGAGGAATTGATAGTTATTTTCTTTCCGACTTTATCCTTAGGGGTGTGCCAAAAGGGATCAGGGAATACTCTAGTTTCCTTGTACATTTTACTCTCCTTGGGTCTTGGTGCGTTGGGAAGGGAAGCCTGGGTGTCAGAGTTGTCTTTTGCTAAGGCTTTGTAGTCAGGGCTGGCTGGCTTCTCGGGGGACTGAGTCGTTTGTTATTCTTCATTGCCCTGAGCCTTTCCCCAGGCGTGGTTCTCTTCGCACCTGCAGGGCTGTTTCACTTCTCCATCACCAATTCTGTGCTGCATTGGGCAAAGGTTTTCCAGCAGCCACCAGGACAACTCTGATACAAGCAGGGCAGTCGTGTTTTGTTAAGAAGCATCGAATTGTCCAAGAAAATGTGCAAGAGGCTTGGTAAGCACACTTCACTGATATTCCCGTTCTAATGGGAGAAGAACGAGGGAAGCAAGACATAGACTCTCCATTAGAGATTTCGGACAGACAGCGTGTATACCAGCTGGGTGCGCTCGTTTGCACAAAGCGTGTAACATTTTGTGGGGTTAGTTGCAAAGGTTCAAAAATCTGGGATTTTCCCACTAAAATTTCTTTGCCAGCTTATCCTTAAAAAAATCAGAAGCTCGAACCTCATTCCTCAATGGCAGCAGTTATCTGAGGCTCGGAAACACTGCCCCTTTCCACGTTGCTCTGGGCCCCCAGCCAAGTGCACAGTCTGTTTCAGCCCGGCGGCGGCCAGCGAGCCCTTCCCGCGGCCAGAAGCTCGTGGACAGTCCGCCTGGGGTCGGGCTGCGGCGCTCGGACAGGCCGGCGGAGCCGAGCATTGGGGAACCTGGGGCCTTCGCACCTGTGCGTCCTGACTTTGGACTTGGTCTCTCTTCCCCTGACTGCCCGGGGCGGCCGGCTCTTAGGTTCTGGGGTCTCTGGGTGAGTCCGCGCCAGAGGCCGGGGCGTGTTCTGCAGGAGGCCGGTGCCCAGGAGCGCCGGGCCCGCTTTCCCTGGGAGCTTCGGTCTCGCGGGCTTGGGCCGAAGGCCTGGCGGTCTCTCCGGATGAAGAACTCTCCCAGGAGCCTCACAGCACCAGAGCGGCTTCCCCAAGTGGCCACGTCTCTTGTGACCCACCTCTGGAAATCACCTCCGATCCCTGCGGCACATTTACTGCCCCCCAGGCCCCGCCACCCGCGCTGGGGGAGACCCACAGGCTGGGCTGCCGCTCCGTGGCCACGCCCGGCTCCGCTGCCGGCCGGTGGCTGAGCGCCAGGCGCTGCTGGCTCAGGGTCATTGGCCAGAGTCTGGCTCACTCACTAAAGGACTGTCCGGTGACTCATAAGAAATAAGCAGGGAGGCTGACCGAAGAGAGGAACTGACAAAGACATTGGAGGAATTAGTCTCTCAGATTCCCCAGGTTTCCTCCAATCTTGCCTGCTTGAACATCGGGAGACTCCACATGCTCAGCCTGTGGGACCTTAGAAAACACCCACCAAGTGATTTATGGCAACACGGGTAGCTCAGCGTTTCTGGGGAGCCGCCGGAGCTGGGGGCCTGGCGGCCTGCTGGCTGGCGGTCCCATGCCCGCGGCCAGTGGGGAGAAGGTCGGGAAGAACATGTTGTTTCAGAGACTTGAGCAGGCTGCTCGGGAGACCCCCTGGTCCCATCTGACCAGGTAGTGGGGGGCCGCATCCACCTAGCCCAGGGGTGGGCAAACTTTTTGACTCGAGGGCCACAATGGGTTCTTAAACTGGACCGGAGGGCCGGAACAAAAGCATGGATGGAGTGTTTGTGTGAACTAATATAAATTCAAAGTAAACATCATTACATAAAAGGGTACGGTCTTTTTTTTTTAGTTTTATTCATTTCAAACGGGCCGGATCCTGCCCGTGGGCCGTAGTTTGCCCACGGCTGACCTAGATGCTCTTCCAGCGCCTAGGAGACTGGGGCTGTGTCCTGTGGGACATGAACACTGGAAGCAGAAAGCATTGCAGGGGCCGTGGCTGGAGCCCCAGGAAACCTGGGCGAAGCCGGGCCGGGGATGCGGTGGGGCTGGGACTCAGGATGGCCTTTGAGTAGAAACCTCGGTTGGGGGGCTGAGCCCAGAAAGGGGAGACGACTCCTGATGGCAGGACCGCAGGTGGGAACATCAGACCAAGGCCGACTGGGCTGCGCTTCGGGCCATGGGGGCTCGGCCTCCCTCGGCGCTGCTGCGGTTTGCCCTTCGCTCTGCTCCCGGCCGCAGTCTGAGAGCTACTCGGCCTGAGAGAGAGAGAGAGAGAGAGAGAGAGAGAGAGAGAGAGAGAGAGAGAGGGACTTCCGCTGGACGAGGCTCACGTGATGAGCACGTTGCACTGTGTGGTTCTATGTGTATTTCCCCTTTTTCTTCCCCACAGATTTTTATAAAACTGTGTATGCAAACAGGTATTTTTATTTGTTTCACTTGAGTTGCTTTTGCATAATGTAGCAGGCCCATGATTTCACATGCACAGTAATTCATAGAAAGTGACAGTCATCTTGCTTAGACACCGCTCGCAAAGCTTGCTAAATATAGTGCCTTCTCAGACCCACACAAGGGGCCTTTAAAAAAAGAGAAAAGAAAGGTCAAAGTTTCCCCACCCACGAATTTGGTTATAAAAGAACAGCAAAGCAGGGTTTTTCTGAACTTGAATCAGTAATATTTTAATTTAAATGGTATCCTGTTTTGACAAAGTGCTAAACCACAGTCTCAGGAAGACACCGCTCAGTTCTTGCCGCTCCCTCGGCCCCTCAGTGGGACTGGGGTTGCTTTTGTTGTCATTTGTGTTACACCGACTGGGAGCACATGCCCTTATTTGTTGCATCCGGGAAACGGTCAGAATAGCTCTGTGAGGCCGATCCTGTACCTTCACTTTAATATGTTGCGTAACCCTTTGCCAGACAAAACCTGCATTGTTTCTTCAGTTCAGTTCAACGTGAGATTTCTGACTTTGCTAAGCTCGCCTGGAGAAAGGCAGGACACTGCCACAGGCTCTCTTCCGGAACTCCCCCCCCCCCCCCCCCCCCCCCGCAATGGCCCGCAGCCCTTTCTGCTGCTCTTAGCTCGGTGGGGCCTGCACAACTTTGATGGCCTGGACTCACTCCGAGAAATCCCAGGTCCTGTAGGAGCTCTTTGTTCGAATTCATTCCCGTCTCCTCCATCTCGGTTTGTTGCAGGTTGAACAGTAAGTAGCATTTTACTGTAAAGGTGACTGCATTTTCCTTATGGGGCCTGCAGGGTAAACAGCCGCTGGTTTCCATCTGTGATCACACATGTAGCTTATGTTTGGGTAGGGTGCCCCTCGCTCCGAAGTCATTATTTCTCCTGAGTGTTTATGCTCCGTGGCTGTGCATAGAGATTCTAAACCCCAGCGCGGGGCCCCGAGGAGCCTTAATTCCCACAGAACGTGCTACAGACCAGAACAGGATGCAGTGCGAGCAAGTGATGCGGCAGTCAGAGAGCTTCCAGCTTTGCATGGCTCGGCCTCCGCTTTGCTCCAGGCCACACGCTCACAGCCCAAGGTCACCTTGGCTGTTGCTCATGGTCTGGGAGAGAGGCGCAGTCTTGGAAAGGGCCTGGCAGACAGAACTCAGAATCCCGTCCCGCCTTCACTGGCTGGCCGGGGGAGATTGGACTTGCCTTGCAGCCCTCATCTCTCCACCAGCCAGAGACATGTGATTAGCAAAGCCCACGCTCCAACAACTGAGCCGCCCGGCCAGGGCCACACTTTCATTTCAGCAAATTGCACAGTGATGGCATTGGCTTACTGCATCGTGACATATGGGAGAAGGCGAAGATTTTCTCTGAGGCCAGGCTCCGGGTCCTCGAAGAGGAACTCGCTGCTGTCCCGGTTGGTAACCATTGCTGCCCAGTGTCGGGGGGCAGAGTTCCCGTGACCCCTCACCCAAGGACAGCGATGGGAAAGGCCACTGCCAACATGAGACACTGCATTTTGATGTCAGAGAAAACCACGGTGAAAGATCTCAGTCTGAGATGTTTGGGTCAGATTTTAGGGTTGTTGGCCATATAGTCAAAAGAATTAGTCCAGTCTTTAGAGATACATGAACCATGTCTGAAATGTGACCTGTCACAGTGGCCTTTTAAGCTTTTCACTTTTGTCTGGGTGTCTGTAAAATGCTATAAATTATACCCACCTCACAAGGTTCAGGTAAGAACCAGATGAAGATTGGAACACTAAACATTCAGCCAGACACTCCAGCACGTGGCGCATACGTAACAAGATGCCAATAATGCGATGAGAGCTTGGTGGGATTTTAATGATGGCTTCACAACACCAAGGTAAGGCCCGGGCTGGTTACCTCCGTTGGTTAGAGCGTCATCCTGATACATGTAGGTTGCAGGTTCTCCCCCTGGTCAGGGTACATTAAAGAATCAACCGATAAAGGCATCAATAAGTAGAACCACAAATCAGTGTTTCTCTCTCTCTCCCTCTCTCTTTCTCAAATCAATTTTAAAAAATTAAAATTAAAAATAACTTTTAAACCCACCAAGGTGATATCCATTATTAGTAAAAATCTTAAGCCGTAGGAACTCCCTAATCTTTGGCTTGAATTTCATAATAACAGGAGAGTAAATGAAAAAGCTAAATGGAAGAAAAAAAGTAGTTTCAGGCTGTTGATGAGCTGAATAGAAAGCACAACAGTATAGAAATGAGTACATTTTTACAAGATCGTTGAATGAAATAAATACACAAGGCACTAATGGAGAACAGCTATTTCATGTCCAAACCTATACATTTAAAAAGTGATTAATTTTTAAAAGTCATCTTATAAAGGAAGATTCAAAGCCTTTTTTAAAAGGTTACATTATTTAAGGGCAGGTTAATTTCCTGTTAAAATAGCCGGTTGTCGTGGTAAATGAGATGGGCCCCGGAAGACAGCACGCATCCCTGGAGATGGGTGACAATAAGATAGTCGCTGATTTCAGGTCAGACTTCATGAAATGATGGTGGATAAATTTCGGCAAATTGGACCTAGGATAAAAGCGAAACTTTAATGTCAAATTCAGAAAACAGGGAGAAGCACCCCCGGAGTGAGGGGCCCGTGCAGGACTTGTGGGAAAGGCAAGCCAAAGAATCGGATGGAGACCACGGACCAGGAAGTCTTAATCAGCTTGGGCCTGAGGTCTCGGCGGGATTTCTCGGCTTTCTCAGATGCTGAAAATGTCCTGAAGAAATCCCCAGGGCTTGTGAATGGAAGACACTGTATTGAATTTTAAAATGATGTTGCAAGCCTACCAGGATAAGGAACTTGTAAATCTGGCTGATCGAAAAAAAAATGCATGTTTTTAATTGAAACCCAATGACTGAATCACGGCTGGGACAGTTTGCGTGTGATGGGGGTTGACTTGGGGAATCCCTCTCAGAATGGCGGTCCCTGAACCAAGATCTGCCCCTACCGTCATGCGCTTGGTAATCGGCGTGTCCACTCACGGGGATTTTCAAGGTGGGTTGGAAGTATGCACATAACTACTTCCGACTCTCCTTGTGGAAAGAAGTACCTGTATCAGTCAGAACCTTTCCACGTGCAAACGTGGGAAAACCTAACCCGGACTGGTGAGTGATGGGGAAAGGCTTTGTCTCCCAGAACCTCCGAGTTCACGGGGTAGCCTAGCTTCAGGCACAGCTGGGACCAGGCTCGGCCTGGCTTCGTTTTGTTCTGCGTTTCTTTGTATTGGTTTCACTCTTTGTCCGGGTCTCCCTCTGCTGAAGCAAGATGGCCCCTGCGCCCAAGGTTCACCTGTTCATAGCCGAAGAGCCTCGTAGGAAGGAGAGCCTCCGTCATCCAACAGGGCTCTGAACTGGCTGAGCGATTCCAGTGTCTATGCCTGAAGCAGGGCCCTGTGGGAGGGGTGGGCATAGGCTGCTCGGCTTGGCCTGAGCCATTGCCCCCTCCAGATAGAGTTGGATCTGGTCCTATCACATATATCCAAACTGAATATGGGTAAATTTTTGTACCTCAGTTTTCCTTTTAGCTGTCTAGACATTTTACCCCTCATCATCTCAAGGAGAGTCAGGTATACTATATTGTTAGTGTTTAGCCAGTCAAAGCATTTAATGGAAAAAACACTTCCATGAGTTGGTGCAGCCTGACATTCCATCTCAACCCTTGACTAACTGCTTGAAAAGCTTGGGCAACGAGTATAAATAAGTTTCCTAATCAGAAACCAAACACAGTTGGCCTGGATTATTTTTGCAAGTCCCTTGTTGCTGGAAAAGGTCTGTATTTCAGAATCATAACTCATCTTTGTAATGGTTTCCTATTGTGCTCGTTTCATAGACTGGTATGTTAGACGGTCCGCGTTGTCTGATAGGGTTTCGGCAGTGGTGGAAATGTTCTGTTTGCTGTCGTTATGGTAGTTTCTAGCTACATTGGGTGCGGGCACTTTAAATGTGGGTAGTGTGACTAAGAAACTGATTTTTTTTAATCTTATTTTGTTGTAATTAATGTAAACTTAAATAGCCACATGTACCAAGCGTCTACCCTATTGGACAGCTTAGCTCTAGATTAATGGCCTAATGTACTTACATGGATTTTAGATGAGTGACTGTGGAAGGTAACTTAATTCTTGGTGTCCTATGCCTTTAGTAAGTTAATAATTGTGTGTTTTTTTCATTCATAATTTGTAGTTTAAATAAAAAGCACTCTGATTGCAACAACTACAGACAGACTGTTATCTGCTACGTACTCCCCAACCAAAGAAAAGTGTGTGCTGGGCGGTGATTGTTTTACTTTTTGTGGTTCCTCATTTACCTGCCTGCCACGTGGTGTGAGGCAATGGAAAGAACGCTTAATTAGGAGTCAGAAGTTTTGGGTTCTGGTGTTGGTTCTGCCAGTAACTACTTAGATGTATGACCTTTGGCTAGTCATTTTTTCTTCCAGGGCATGAGTTTTCTTATCTGGAAAATGAGGGGGTGGGATTAAAATCTCTAAATTTATTCCAGATCAAAGTTTCTATGATTCTAAGTGTTTCCTTGGTTCTTGTGGCCAGGATGGTGGCTGGGAGTGTCTCTGGGTGGTCACAGAGTGTAAGTGAATGTGGCTGAGAGAACTGGGGAGCTACCCTGGGCCCTCTCTGTGTATGAACTGTGGAGTGTTGTAGCCCTTTTCAATTTCCCATTGGGTCTGACAAAATCCCGTGGGAAGTCAAATTCTGCAGTATTGCTTAGTGTACTAGTCAAAGATAAATCTAGAAAAAGAATGGGTAACAGGTAGCATTTAAGCAACACATGCTTAATTTAAACGTTAGTTTAACCCGAGATGGCCTTGTTAGGCGACTCCCAGAGTTGGAAGTGGAGGTAAAGGCTTGGGTGTGGGTAAGATGGCCACAGTGAAGAATATCAAGTGAGGGACAAAGAGGACGGTTGTTAGCCTGTGAGCCTAAGTGAGCTTGAGAAAGGAGTTAATAACCACTACTGCTCGGTAAGCCTGAGGGAGGGAATGCAGTGCGCGGAGCCTTTCTTTGGTACCCAGGGAAGTGAGGGTTAGGAAGGCTGTGTGAAGGGACTTCACCTGTGGAAGGCTGGGTGTGAAGGAGGAGATGTGTCACATGAGGAGCAAGAGGAAGCAAGGAGCATTGTCCAGGTTTGTCAGAGCAGGTAGGAGGATGTGAAGTGTCCCATGTACCAAGGACAGAGTGGAGGGGTGGGGAGGTGGGGGGCGTGTGGGACCAGGCAGAGGCATCGCCGGGGCTGCGGGAAACATGATGTTTACCCTGAGTGGCCAGATTATTATGACCACCCATCAGTACTTCGTTGGGCCACCTTTTGCCTTCAATACTGCGGCGATTGTTGGCATTGACTCCACGAGATGTTGAAAGGTGATGCGAGGAGTCTGACACCATGCCTGAGGAATAGCACTGTCCAGTTCTGTGAGATTTGATGGCTGTGGAACCAGCTGCCTGGTGGCTCTTTTAACTTCATCCCACAAATGCTCAATTGGTTTGAGATCTGGTGATTGTGGGGGCCACCTAAGCAAGGTAAAGTCTCCCTCATGTTCTTGAAACCACTCCTGCACAATACGAGCACCGGGGCATGGCGCATTGTCTTGTTGGCAGAAGCCATCTCCATTGGGATACGCCATCCACATGATAGGATGAACCTGATCAGCAATGATACTTAGGGATGTTGTGCTATTCAGACGTTTATAATGGTCTGGCCCTCTAGCAACTTCAGCTCGAAATTATAGCTAATTTGCCTACAAACGTCGGGTGGTCATAATAATCTGGCCACTCTGTGTGTTTGGGATTTAATGTTGCTGTTCCGTAGGGACCTGCGCTGACTGTGCGGTTATCGTGTGACCGGCGCAGAGGTAAGCCGTGCCAGTGGCTCCTCTCTGAGGAAAGGCTCCTGCGCCATCTCCACAGGGCTGTTTGCAGCGGCATCTCACAGCTTTATTTTTATTTGTTACTGTCTTTCCGTATGTTTGGGAACAATCATCTCCAGAGATTCACTTTCATTTCAAAAAACTTGTAAAGGTGTTAATTGCATTTTTCTAAACTCTTATGTAATTATTTAAAATTATTCTACCAGCACCATAAATCAGAACTTTCCCATTATATTGCCCAGGAACATTTATGACCTGTTTAGACAGTTTTGATTTATAGGTTTAGGAAACAAGAATATAGAAACCTTTGCCAGGTTTTAATTTGGAAATTCTTGATCCACGTCTATTTCTGCAGAGAAGAGTGCTTGCTGGTGGGAGAGGCGAGAGGGGAGGCGGTTCCGCACGGTGAGGTTCGAGGGAAAGAGGCACCAGCCCCCCAGCCTGGTCCTGCTCTGAAAGGAGTCACCGGTGTGTCTCTCAGGTGACCTTTAACCTTTCTAGGCACTGTTCTCAACTGGTGGTTCAGGGGAGGGATCCTGATTCTGAGTTATTTAACTCCCCTTCCCCACCGAGGGAAGGAGACCCGCAGGGCAGCAGGGCCTTCGCGCAGCGGTGCGGGGTGAAGCAGGCCTGCTCGCTCACGCCGGAGAAGAGTGGCTCCCGAAGCACCCACTAGGTTTCAAGCACCATAGTAGGTGCAATGAGGTGCTGGGGGGCCGCACGGAGGCGGTGCCTTCAGCCTGCACAGTGCCTTAGGAAAGAACCACAGTGCAGCCAGAGAAGGAGACTGAGGGCGGGAGAGGTGACAGGAGTGTGCGTGGAGAAGGAGGGGAAGGGTTCGTCTTCTGGGATGGAGAATCACGATCTTTGAAAAAGCCCCCGCGGTGGCCCCGGGCACCGGGACCCTGGGCTGCACCGGAGAAAGGCCCTGAGACCCCGCCCTCCTCTGGACAGGACGGCCGATGGCTCCGCAGGGCCAGCCCATTTCCCATGCAGCGTTCCCGGGGACGGTGGCCAACCAGGGCGCAAGGCCTGTACCCAGTTCACACCGCACCTGCTGCCCTGCCTGTGAAAACCCGGAAAGATTAGCGCTTTCAGGGGAAGGGGTGACGGAGACAGAGTGCGGCCGCGGGAGGAAGGGCGCCGCTGTGGCACAGGGCTCAGTAGCGGCCAGGCTCAGGGTGAGCTGGGTTCTGAAGTCCGCCATTCCCGGCGCCCAGGGGAAAAGAGGCCTGCAGGCCGCGCAGCGCTGCCCTCCACTCTGGAGAAGAGGGTCCCCTGGCTGCTGCGACTGCGCAGTGCCCGCGGGGCGTGGGGGCCGAGGCTTTCCCAGGGGCTCCCCCCCCTTTCGCCTTCTCAGCTGCATTGGACAGGAGGTTCCTGGGCAAGGGGGGCGGGGGGAGCGAAGCGAAGGGCAGCACAGACCCTGGAGCAGGGAAAGCGCCTCCCGCCGCCCCAAGACAGGCGGGAGGTAGATGACTTTTTTAAGTCTGGATAGCCGTCTGCTTTTAGTAGGTACAGTTGTGTTGTACTTAGCGTCTCCATCTACTCAGTTACACAATCTAAACTGATTTGTGTAAAGCTTGAGTCATAGTTGTATTCAACTTGTTTCTTTAGTCAAAGAATCTGGTCATTGATTGCTGTATGCGAGTGCATTTTTTTGCATATGGGGTCACTCAGATAAAATTGTCATCAAAAAGATTTAGGCCCTAAATATTGAGACACTTCCTTGTCCTTGCATGTGCCTGTCACCTGTCGAGATGCCACGACTTTCCGTGGACTTGGGTACCTTTTCATTTCCATTATGCAGTGTATACTGCCAGTTGAGAGAGAACAAACAGTACAGAGTTCGCCTCTTGGAGCTTATAGTTGAGACTCGCAGTGGTTCTCAACCTTCTGGCCTTTAAATACAGTTCCTCATGTTGTGACCCAACCATAAAATTGTTTTCGTTGCTACTTCATAACTGTAATGTTGCTACTGTTATGAATCATCATGTAAATATCTGATATGCAGGATGGTCTTAGGCGACCCCTGTGAAAGGGTCGTTCGACCGCCAAAGGGGTCGCGACCCACAGGTTGAGAACCACTGGTTTAAAGACAATATGTGCTTGAAACATAATGAAATGTGAAGGAAGGAAGGAAGGAAGGAAGGAAGGAAGGAAGGAAGGAAGGAAGGAAGGAAGGAAGGAAAAGGGAGGAAGGAAAGAAGGAAGGAGGGAGGGAGGAAAGAAGGAAGGAGGGAGGGAGGGAAGAAGGAAGGAGGGAGGGAGGGAAGGAGGAAGGAAGGAAGGAAGGAAGGAAGGAAGGAAGGAAGGAAGGAAGGTAGGAAAAGGGAGGAAGGAAAGGAGGAAGGAAGGAAGGAGGGAGGGAGGGAGGGAGGGAGGAAGGAAGGGGAAAAGAGAAAAGAAAGGGGAAAGGAAGGGGAAGAGAACGTTAATTCATTTATATATTTATTCATTTGTTTATAAATTCATCAAATACTTGCTAAGGGGCTGTTATGTACAGGGCACTCTTTCTTCTTTTTTCAGTCTTTATTCTGTATTGTATTTGCCCCCCTTTCCCCATTGACCCCTGCTAGCCTGCCGCCTCCCAGCACCCTGCTGTCTGTGTCCGGGTGATGCATATGTGCATAGGAGTTCCCTGGCTGATCTCTGCCGCCCACCCTCTCTCTGGCGGGTGAGGGACTGAGTCCCTGTTGGAAGGGGTGCTGGAAGGGAGGTGCGCGGATGTCGGACGGGGTCAGGGGCGCAGCGCCCTTCGGTACCCTGGATGGCGAGGCTGTGGTTAGTGAGCGGCTTCCCCTCCGCACGTGTGCGTGTGTTTCTCTCTCTCGAGGAGGAGGATTTGCCTAATGGAGGAGCACTTTTTGTTTAAACTTCTGTGGCTTCTCTCTCCTTTTCTATGCCACTAAGTTTCATAGAATCTCAGGACTTGGTGGTCCCTGCGGCCCCACTTAGTGCAAAAGGAACCGTGAGCCGCAGGCACCCTGCTGCCGCTGCCGCAGGCCTTGTAAGCTGGCCGCTGTGTGGAGGCGGGTCCTCTTCATGTGTCTGTTCTCCTTCCCGTTGTGACCAAAGTCCATTCTCTCACACCCGTTGGTGACCAAACCCCTCGCCCCTGGGCCCCTGCTCCTCAGCCTTCTGCTGGTGGCGCCCAGCCCCGGTGTGGCACTCACCCCCCAACACTGCAGAGGCCCATCACACCACCCCCTGCGCCCAGCCTCCAGGGAGGGAGAGTCCAGGCCACTGGCTTGAGAGCATAGACATGCCCAGCCTCAGCTCCAGGTGCCAGAGGCGCGGGAGCTGGTCCGGTGGACACGGCGTGGACCAAGGGCAGAGAGAAGCGGGCAGAGGGGATAGGAAGGGAGGGGTGCGTTTTTGAGAGGAAATCGAGGAAAAGAAGAAAAGCTCTTTCATCTGAAGGGAGGGAGACCTGCACCAACGGTGACTGCCCAGCCTTGGTAAGTCCGCAGTCCCCGTGCTGCCGCTCAGGTGAAGTCCCTGCGGATGTTCCTCATGCTGTCCCCACCCTCCCTGCCAAGCACCAGGCCTCGCACTATCCTTAAATATCCAGCAGAATCCTTGTCTTATTTTAGAAGTGCTCTTATCCCCTTAGGCTGAGAAGGGAAACCCTCTTTTTTTAAAAAAAAACAAAAACAAAAAAATACCCACATATTTTTACTGATTTCAGAGAGGAAGGGACAGGGAGAGAGAGAGAGAAACATCAATGATGAGAGAGAATCATCAATCGGCTGCCTCCTGCGCGCCCCACACTGGGGATTAAGCCCACAACCCGGGCCTGTGCCCTGACCAGGAATTGAACCCTGACCTCTTGGTTCACAGCTCCATGCTCAGCCACGGAGCCACGCCTGCCGGGCAGGGAGCCTTCCTCTCTGTCCCCTGCCCTACCTGTCTGTCGTCTCTTTAATTCAGCAAATGCTCAGATGCTTGTGGTTCCAGGCCATGACCTCTCTGGGCACTAAGAGAGTCCCATGCCTTACCTCCGTCAGTGTGAATGTTGGAAACTTTAAAAGGAATCTTAAAATCAGTTCATGGGTTGTTACACCATGTGTGAAATTGTGAGTGCATGCGGAGCCAGATGCCATGGTAGCTGGCTCCCCCAGAGGCCTTCCCTCCCAGAGACAACAGCAGCAAAACATCCCAGACGCAGGCTGCCGAGTCCACAGATTAGGCCTCATGGTGACCAGGCTCCGTGTCCTCAGGAGGGATGGACGGCCACTTAAACTGATGAAAAGTAACTAATTACCACGTGAGCTGGAACTTTCTATACGCATCTTCTCAAGACCAGGCTGATTAGACCTCAGAAGGCGTCGCTGTCTCTGAGATGCATGCTTGCTTCCCAATTTCCCTGGAATCCAACCCAAACATCACCTGTGGCTTCTCCGTGCATGGCGACGTCAGAGCCCACCCGGGCACCTCACGCACAAAGCTGCTCACTTTCCTGTCTCCTTTCCAAAGTGAGACCCGCAGAAGCAGGAGGATGGCTTGGGAGGTAGGACCAGAAATCCAGAAGATGACTGGTGGGAGCAGGATGGTGGAGAGAAGACCATGGGCGGCAAAGGAGAGGTTGGGTGGGTTTAGAGCCGCAGCTCGATCCAGCGACTTGCATGGCATGACTTTCTCCCGGGCACAAGTTGTTGATGTTTCACAGTCAGACCTAGAGAGGATCAGAATAAGGGCTTTTAGGTTGTTTTCCCAAAGGCATTTTCCCTTCCTCTCTTTGTTCCCTGATTTACCATTGACAATGAGAATCGTGTCCAAGGTCCTCGAGCTCTAAAATTCTATTTATAGTTTTCAAACTATATTCCTGGTAGTCTTTTTTTAATCCTCACCTGAGGATATGTTTTTATTTATTTTTAGGTGGGGGGAGACAGAGAGAGAGAGAGACACTGATGTGAGAGACAAACATTAGGTGCCTCCTGTATGTGCCTGACCAAACCCGCGACCTTTCAGTGCCCTGGACGGCAGTCCAACCAGCTGAGCCCCGGCTGGGCTGCCAGTGTTTTTCAGGACCTTAACTGAAAGCAGGAAACACCTAGAGGTTAGTGCTCTGCTGCTGTGACGCGTACCCGCAGTCATAAGCCATCCGTGATGGTGGTTGTTGTTAGTGCCATATTGTTAAAGAAACTAGGGTATTTCATTCCTGTTTCCCTTTGTTCAGGTGAAGTGTGGGACTGGAGGGGTGGCGTGAGGCCCAGTCACACTGTGATACATGGCAAGGTCACGGAGAGCCCTGTGTCACGGGCAGGCCGGCGGCCTGCTCTCAGGGCTAGACAGACGCCGCGGAGCCGCGGGGCTGGGCAGCTCAGGTGCCTCTGCCTGGCGCTGCCGGGGAGCCCCCTTGGAACTGCTTGGGAACCGCAGGAGCCTTCAGAGTGGGAAGCAGAGACCGAAGGAGGTGCAGTCTGTCCCTGAGTGCTGACCACACCCTCCCCAGCCCCACGCCCCCCACGAACTAGCCTGTAGCCTCTCCACAGAAGACAAAGCTCGGCTGCTCTCAACGCTGGGTGTCGGGGAGAGAGGGCCTGTGGCTGTGAAGGAAAGAGATGATGGAGAGCTGGCGGGCCCCAGATGTCTGCTGGGCCGCCCAGTGTGGAAGGCGGTGATCTTGGGGGGCTGCCTCTGCCTGGCACGGCCTCCCGGGTAAGGGTCGCGGTAGAGGGACCGGTGCTCTGTATAAGCATGGACTCGGGTCTAGAGCCCTGTCTAGGGTGCTGCTTCCCAACTGCTTCTGAGGTTGCTGCTGCTGAGCTGCCTGTTCTGTCTGGGAGACGCGTCCGAAATGGCCAGCAGGGACCTGCAGGCCTCGGCTTCCCGGGCCCCCAAGCCAGAGCCTCCTGCAGGCTGGCCTGGCTCTGCGGCTGGGGCAGGCGAGGTGTGAGCCACTGCCTACCCACCTCCAGGTCACTGCTTTCTCCCCCAACAAAGGAGAGGCGACAGCAGGGCAAGTCCTCGGGGCGGCACATGGGACCAGGTGCCTTTTCACCCGGGAAGGGCCACCTGCCTTGCAGCGCCTTCTCCTCTCGAAAGTCCTTCACGTATATTCCCGTTAACAGTTCATTCCGTGCCTTCTCTCTCTGCAGCTTTTAAAAGTTGTCTTGAATACCTTGAGGGAGTTGAAATTTCCGAATGCTGGCTGGGTTACCAGCAGAGGGCAGGCGTCATGAAGGTTTTGACAGGAGGGCGTGTCTGTCTAGGTCACAGGAGGGTGGCCTTGCTGGGGAGGCAGACCTGGGAGCACCATTCAGAGGGCAAGCAGGGACACGCTCCCTGCGCCTCTTCGTCGCCTGCTGCACAGGACAGGTCTCCCGAAAAGCTGACTTTACTAAATAAAGGTGGCTAGTTGCCTTTACCTGATATTCAGCAATTTCTACATAATTAAATGGTAAAAAAATCAAATGTAATTTCATCCCCCATGAGCCATCTCTTCTTTCCCCTTCAGTGACCCAGTTCGGCTGCAGACGGCGGGCTTGCAGGGGCTGCGGCGCTGTCACTCTGCCTGGAGATAAGGACAGGCTCCTGATGGGCAGTGGTCCTTTCTCGGCATCTGAAGGAGGAAGCTCTCGGGAGACTTCCTTCCCTCAGTGCGCACCTCTGAGAACCATGCGCACTTCATTGCAATAGCGAAACCTGTTGTAGCAGCAGTTCGGTCTACGTTTCACATGGTGGTGAGACTAGGGAGTACAGTGTTAGGAGAGGGATCTGTTACTGTTGATCAGATGCAGAGTTAGGACAAAACGTTGCCATTTTTCTTTTCCGTATGTGACTTTGCTTACTAGTGGCGTTTTATGAACGCCTTTCCATTTAGAGTGAGAGGTTTGGAGCGGGGGAGTTAAATGTTTTCCATAGCTTACATACCTCTTCATATGTCATAAGGCACCTGAAGGTTGACAAGTCATGCCATCTATAAAAACGCAATATGCAAATCGACCAAATGGCTGAACAGCAGAACCACCGTCCAGACGACCACGCTATGACACCCACTGGTGCCAGGCCAGCCAAGGCGGGTGCAATGCAATTGGTTGGGGCCCCAGCCATCGCCCCACGATCGCCCTGCAGAGGGAGGCCCAGGCTACTGGCCAGCCAGCAGCACTGTGGCAGGTGGGTGGGGCCTCCCTCCCTACAGAGGGAGGCCCAGGCTACCCGACCTACAGTGCTGCCGTGGGTGGGCGGGGCCTCTCTCTGTGGGGTGATAGATAGGCAAGGAAATGTTTTTCATGAGGCATCCATAAACACTGACTGGAAAACACTGACTGTGAGAGGGTGCAGGCTGGGCTGAGGGGACCGCCCTCCCTCCGCCCCCCCCACCCTCCACTGAGTGCACAAATTTTGTGCACCGGGCCTCTACTGTAAATATAAGTTAACCAGGACACTGGCATTAGAAAATGTTGCATTAAATGAGGATGCTAATGGAAATTGGGAGGAAGTTATAAAGCGAAACTTAAACTCCTGTAGAAGCGGGAGAACTCATCCTTTCCTTTGGCCAAACAGGCACAGAAGGAAAACAGCCTAATCAATAGCTTCATGGCCAACACAGACAACAGAAACATACACGCAACCAGTGCAAAGCTACTGACTCCCCTCCCTCTACATCAGTGGTTCTCAACCTTCCTAATGCCGCGACCCTTTAATACAGTTCCTCATGTTGTGGTGACCCCCCAACCATAAATTTATTTTTGTTGCTACTTCATAACTGTAATTTTGCTACTGTTATGAATCGTCATGTAAATATCTGATATGCAGGATGTATTTTCATTGTTACAAATTGAACATAATTAAAGCATAGTGATTAATCACAAAAACAATATGTAATTATATATGTGTTTTCCGATGGTCTTAGGCGACCCCTGTGAAAGAGTCATTCGACCCCCAAAGGGGTCGCGACCCACAGGTTGAGAACCGCTGCTCTACATGAAGGATGTCCTGACTTGTGTTCTTAAGTAAAAGTTCCACTTAAATCGAGAAGGAACAGTGGCTCCTTGGAGACACATGCCCAAATCTTGGAAATGGGCATTGCTGTTGCCTGTCATTAACTCTAGTGGCTGCGGGTGGCAGTCCTGGCGAGGTGCCTGCATTGCACTATATTAGTTGGAAAGGGAGAGGAAATAAGCGCTAACACAAGTGTTGTTTGGAAGAAGATGGAGAATTGAGTTAAGGTCCTGGCCTCTCACCTTGCAGTTGATTTTCTGACCCGGCAGTTCATCCATTTTTATTTCACTGACTCTGGCAGATCAACTTTCCGGCAACAGAAACCGCAGGGTCTCCTATGAGGACACACACCTGACTTACCTGGGCGAGTCTTGGCCTCAGTGCTGCTGAAGTATGTGAGCCGGTCCGTTCCCGCGTCTTTCTCGGTTATTTCCAAGCAGCTCCTGGCAAGGCAGGCCCTGGGCCGGAGCCGGCCTCTCGGGCCAGGCCTGCTGCGGCCTCCTCGCCGCTGCGCGTGCCTCATGCACGGGAGTCCCGCCTGGCGCTCCTTCCCGACTCTTCCCTCATTCTCAGCTCGATGGGCAGGAAAACCTTTCACCTTCGTCTGTGGTCACAGCTAAAGCTCCGCAGAACCAAACATAACACATGATTTTAGTCCCAGGTGTGCTATTTGGTGGTTGGAGTTTGGGGTGGGATCCTAGTAATCTGTTCTTAAGTACACAGCCAGCGGCACAGTGGACTCATTCAGCAACTGATAGGTTTCCTAACATGTGGTGTTTGAACAAGGGCTGTATCTGTTGTGGGTGTTCGCTTAGGATGTGGGCATTAAAAATATTTCTAAGTACAGTACTTAGCATTTCCTTCACTCTTTTTTAAACAGTAGCCCCTCTACTCACTTTGTTATCCTGGCCTCTCTTTTCTGTAACTATTCAGTGTCTGCTCCCCACAGGACCTGTGGTGCTGGGTGTGGAAAAAAATCACTTTGCCTTTCAGAACCTCAGTTTCCTCCTCTAAAATGGGATTGCAATTTCTATTCAATTCTAAAGGCCTCCCCAAGTCAAATGCCTTCTTAATTTTTTGGCACTTGCCCAGCCTTTCCAAAAGGCCCTCGTGGTGCTGAGTAAGTGGCGTTAATGTTAATTAAGTCTTCGAGGTGACTGAGTTTTAGCATTTCCTATTGTACTGCTGGGGTGGGAGAGTCGAGTTCTCAGTGAGTCCCTGGAAGGGCAAGAGGACCCACACAGGAGGGGGTCCCTGGGAATCCAGAATTCATCGAAGTGGCCTGGCAGATACAGCTTCTCCACGTTCATCACTGAGGGGACATTTCCTTGCCTAGAAGTCCTCTCTGAGTCACTAGGCCATGTCTGGAGAGAGGACAGGGAGAGCTCCAGGTGGCCTCAGTTAGCTTGCTAAGCCACTTCCCTCACCACACTGTCGCCTCCCTTCTCCAACCAGCCATCCTCTAAGCACCACCCCCCCCCCAAGCAGCCTTCCCAGGCCTCCTGCTCCCACTGCTCCCCCCTCTGTGGTCCCATGTGCTTAAAAGCCAGCATCATGGTGCTTGTGTAACCGCCGCATTGCCTCACGCCAATATTCCGTGGAGACTCATCTCCCAGCTGGGTCATAGGCGTCTCTAATGTTTGTTGTTTGCTTGTTTATTTGTTTATTGTTGGTTTTGATGCTCTGGGACTATTAGCGATAAACACTGACCGGAAAACAAGGTAGTTAGTTCAACTTGTAAAAGCATGCATGAGTTTTATGGATGCCTCATGAAAAACATGTTTATTAAAAGAATGAATTGCTTGTTCAAAATGCACCCCGATTTTGTTCACAGACATTAAATCTTAAATAATTATAATACCCTTGAAAAAGTCACATGTGTATTTTTGAAATGACCATTTCCAGTTTCTGACTGTGCATTGGTTGAAGAGAACTTCCTATATTTTTACTTTCTGTCTGTGGGACCCTGCCAGGCCCTCCCAGTGGAGTGCCTTGTCTCTTTAAAAGTCAGAACTCTGAGATTCATGGTAAATTTGGGCAGATTCAAGGTGTTCCCCACTCCCTCCCCCCCAAAAAAAAGACCACCCTTTGTTCTCTATTGAATATTCATGAGAGGGCGGGGTCAAATTTTCCTGACCTGAAAAATTCCATTAATAAATTTGTTATCTGACACAGGAACACTTTAGCGGGGAGAGTGGCTGTGCTGGACTCATTTAACATCTGATCATGAGCTGACAGTCAATGGCTGCTTTTGTCTCTTTTGCAGCCAGATTAGTGGGGGATTGTCTGCTGACCTTATTGAAATTCAGGCATTGGCTTGATTGGAAATTTTATCAATATGCTTTTTGGTTGTAGTAATTTTAATTTTAACACCTAAAATGGAAAAATACTTTCAAGTAAACCTGGAATTACTGGGTTGTGGCTTTCTTAACTGAAGGAAAATAAGTAATTGTTGATGCCACTACTCTTTTTCCTTGAGTATTTTGAGAAAAATAATAAAAATGATTTGCTTGTGTTTTACGTCTAGGGCCCCAGGCCAAGGAGTTTCCCCCCAGTTACAGGTGTAAATGGAGGGTGCTTTCGAGAGCAGCCGAAACGGACCCACTTGGCCTGACACCTACGTTGTGCCAGTTGAGCCAATAGCGTATTTGTGACTTTAAAACCCAAGTACTCCGATTTAAATAGCACTGAAGACTAGCGACTGTTTCTGACAGAGGCCCTGTTACAGTGTCTGTACAGAGTAGCTTTTGTTGCTGTTGTATAAATAGGACAGGAATGTAAGGAATTATTTCTTAAGGGACCCGTCAGTTGCTTTCTTTGCAGCTGCCCTGGTGGAGGGCAAGCACTCGGTTTAGCGAACGAGGCCGCTGGTGGCCACGCACTTCCCGGCCGGCTCCGCCGGCACCGCGCACTGGGGAGCCCAAAGCCTGGAGGAGGCGGGAGGCCGGCCGCGAGCCGGTCCACGTGCAGCGAAAGTTCCCGAAAGGCCGCGTGGAGGGAAGCGCCCGGAGCCCGCACCCTCCCGGGCCTCGGCAGCTGCTGGGGGCGCGGAGTCCCCGCCGGGTCCCGGCGCCTCGGGAGATCGCCAAGGCGCACAACACGCAAGCGGCCGGAGCCGGCGGCGGGCCGAGCGCCCGCGAGGGGGCCGGGCGAGGCTCACCTGCCGGGCGCGGGGCGCGCGGGGCCCATTGTGTGGGGGGCGGCGCGGCGGCGGCAGGCGGGCTGTGATTGGCGGAGCGGGCGGGCGGGGGCCGGCGCGGCGCGGGTGGCAGCCCGCGAGCCGAGCGCCCGCGCGTGCAGTGCGCCGCGCCGAGGCCGCCGGACCCTCGCCCGCCCGCCCGCCCGGCCCCCGCCCGCCCGCGCCCCGCGCCCCGCGCGCCCGGCGGCTACATGGACGGTGTCAGGTGGGTCCCCGGGCCGCTCCGCGCCGCGCGCCCGCCGCCTCCGGGCGCTTCCCGGGGCCTCGCCGTGGCGGCCGCGCGGCGCCCGGCGTCGGAGTTGAGCCTCTCGGAGCAGCGCCGACACTTGAGGTCACCAACTTGGCGGGAGTTGCGCGGGGGAAGCGGCGGCGGCACGGGTGGGGCGCAGGCCTCTCCCGCTGCCGCCGGTGCGGGGCGGGGGCCGCGGAGTTGGAGGAAGTCCCGCCGCGCGGCTCGCGCGCCCCGGTTCCTTCGCGATTCCTTCCCCGCGGGGCTGGCCTGGCGCAGCCGCTGGGGTGCAGCCCCGCCACCCGGTTCGGGGGGACCCGGGTGTGAGCTGTGCCCCTGGGGAGCCTGTGAACGCACCGGGCGCCTTCGCCGGAGGGTGAGCGGGGCGCTGCTCTGGCCCCGAGAGTTTGTTCTGCGTCTGCGGGCTGTCGGCGTAGCGCCCGGAGGGAAGGAGCCCCCGGCCGGGGAGGGGAGGGAAGGGGAGGCGAGGAGGGGGACGAAGCCCGCCGCTCGCCGCGGAGCGGGACCCGCAGTCGGGGCTCCCCGCCGCGGTCGCGTTCCTTTGCGGGCCGTGAAGTCTGCGCGGCGCGGCCTCCTCCATCCCCGCGCCGCCGACTCCGCTGTCACCGCGCCCGGGGCCCGGTCAGCGGGAGGGGCCGCCCCCCACCCAGCGCGCGGCGGGGGCGCAGGGGAGCTTCGGAAGTGGGTGGTAAAGTTTTAGAGCACAGTACATAGGCACTCTTCCTCTTTGGGATTAACTCCTTCAAGGCCTGCATTATAAGTAAAATATTAAACTTCTATATTCCTGTCCGCACAGACCAAATATTCTAATCAAGCCAATTTAAAAATGCAAATCATCTCATTTCCATAGATTCCAGCATTCTGAAGTGACACATTTCTGGGGGAAATTAAGCCTGATAACAGGAAATGTGAATCATACTATCAGTGACTAATCTGCTTAAGGAAAAAAAATGTTACATTTATTTTATCATTAGGAAGTCCGTGTTAAAGAAGCCATTTTTTAAAAATCAAGTGAAGTTTTTATTTTAGAAGCAGCCCTGTATTGCTTTTTCTGTTGTTCATTTTTTTTTGTTTTGTCATAAAATTTTCAAGAGGGATGTGTGTGTGCCATTCAAGGTAGTGTATTCGGGAAAGTGTTCAAGCCAGGATGTCATTGCCAAAGCCCTCAAACACGATCACTTTAAGATTTTCGATTTGGATTTGATGTGTTGCTGCTGCTGTTGTTTAAAAGAATATTTCTTGAACGTTGACTCATCACTAAGTAAACCAAATGAAGACAGAAGCAGATTCTCCAAATTGGTACCTTTTGCATACATTGAAAAAGTGTCTACTTCTGTCTTATGTGATTCTTTGTTGCTGCCTGACACATTTCAGTGAAAATTGTGTAAAAATGAAACCAAAATACAGACTGTCTACTCAGAGACCCGACTGGCTGACTCTGGGATGTGATGGAGCTGAACTGAGAAGCAGCGGCTGACACTTGATAATCACAGTTGATTTATTGTTCATTAGGACTGCATTAGCCCTTTCAGGCCGGCCACTTATTTGTGTAGTGGCCTGTCAAGAGCCAGACTGCAAGCACCTGTCATTTCTAAGGCATGAGATAGGCAACAAATATTCATCTGATGCAAATGAAAATACGTGAAGGGCCACATGATTACACATTTTTTCTTTACCAATCTATAAGGAGAAAACTATTTTAAAGACTTTTTTTATACTCCGGGCTACTTATAGAGTGAAAGCAGTAGGCTTTATATTCTCTTATTTGCCCTAAGAACTTGCTTTTCTACCTATATGTGCTGCTCATCTGATGAAAAGTTGGTCAGTAAAGGAAATGAGAAACATAGCATGTCAATTATTTACTCGGAGTAATTCAAGAAAGGTAGGCTTTCTGTTTGTGTTGTATTTTAAAATAAACATTTCATTAAATGAAACTAATAAACATGGGCTGATTATATGAAAATGTGATGACATCATAGCTAAGCTATGATAATGTTGGATAATAATGTCAAGTGCATTTTCTGCAATGTGTTTCACTCTCGATTTTTTTCTTCCCTCCTTGGAAGGGAATGATCTCATGACATATAATAGAAAACAACTGAAGTGTCAAAAGAAAACAAAATTGGTGAACTTTTTTGTCTGCAGCCATAGAAACGCATATTAACTCATATTTTCCCAGAAGATGGACTGGAAACATTCTGCATGAGGGTATATAGTGTATTGTCTTCTCAGAATTTTCATTTGACAGGGATTTTAGAGGCTGTGATCTTAATTAAATCTCAACTAGCTGAAATAATGCATCTAAAGGCATGCAGTGTTGCGTAACCTTGCTCAGTTGGTAAACCATAAATCATCAGAAAGCTTGTGATAGGAATGGTTGGCTTGAATTTTTTGCAGTTAAGTGTACCTCAAAAAACAAAACCCTGCCATCGCTGCTTTGTATTTGCACGTTGTCAGGAGCTGTCATTTGAAAGGTAAACTCTTTCAAGACACTGGCCAGTTATACAACTTTCCAGCCAGCCTCCACACATTCGCAAGATACAGAAAAATTAAAATCCAGATTAATTAAAAGCAGTGAAATGACAGATTTATCTGGGCTAATGTGGCAGAAGTGTGTTTGAGTTCATTGTGTTTCTGAAACAGCCAAGGGAGAACATTGTAACCAGCTTCTGAGCTTGATATAAAATTTGAGTAAAATCTGAATTGGCAAAAAGAAGGTTGAGCAATTCATTTTATTATGTGGTTTAGTTGTAGATGAACATCACTAAAGAGAAACTTAAAACTATGTTCTTAGTAACTGGGCAAGTATAATAACCAAGTAGAGTCCACTTCAGGTGGTTCTTTACGAAGGTAGCGAGGGATAATGCAGCAACAGATGATGAGAGAATGTTCAGGTAAATAAATACCTAGTGCCTGTGCATGTTACATGTTAAAATGTGAATTCCATGACAAGACGTTCTAATCATTAAATGGCTGCCAACTAGTCCAGGTTTTACAAATCCTAGTGCTTGTAAATACTGGGTTATTTACCGTTCGTACCTTTAAACATGTTTTTAACTGCTGCATTTGTGGTTCACATGCATTCTCCAGTAGGAGATGCTGAATAAAAACAGCCATTCTGTGATACGTTGATTTTATGTCTCTGTACACATTATTTCCTACGAGTCTAGGAGTTATGTTCTGATGATCTGTAGATGTCTCAGGGCAAAGGCATGTAGTTTTATGTGTACCTGCATGGCTAGATTGGGGTAGTCTTAGCTCCCTAGGCTAAATTTGTTTTTGTTTAGTGTGAAAGGTTCCTTTTCTTGGAAGCGGTATGATATTTCTGGGCATTTGTTTTACTCATTGAGGAGTGTGCAGTACGTTTTTTTCCTTCTCATAAAATTCAGCTTTATTTTATTTAAGAAAAAAGAAAGCTCGGGTACCTCTTAGCTAAACAGTCCTCTGGGGAATTATTTGGAAAGAGGTAAACTGGCCTCGACTTCAGGATTGTAGGAATAATCTTCTTTGAGTCCCTCTTCCAGCCTGGCAGTTGTTTGAAGAGACGCTAATTTAGAATGAGGAAAATGAAGAACAAACATGCATTGTGCCTCATTTTCAAATCCCGTTAAAAGCATGAGGAGGCGGGCTAAATGTTGTGGTGCACTTTTTTTAGAATACCTTGGTATCATGTTTTAATTTTTAAGTTTTATCTTGCCCTCCAATCTGAGACATCATTGTTCAAATAACTGAGAACAAGGTAAGTCAACAACATCAAAAAGGTCGGCTTCTCTGATTTCTCAAGGGCTTGTTATTTTGTACTTCCCAATTCTATTTGATGTCTTGACAAAACAAGATGACACAGGGGAGAATACATTAAATTTTGATTTTTTTTTTTTTCATCTAACCTGTTACAGTTGTGGCAGCTTAATTTCTCATACTTTCTCCTGAAGATGGCTTTTTGTAAAATTACTCTTAATTGTCACACTGCTTCATGAGACGTGTCCTCACAGCTTTCCCATTTGCCTGGATTTTGCTAAGTATTTTTGAACATATTTTGACCTTTAACACATTGGGAGCTTTTGGTTGGGCTTTGTCTTCATTAGAAATAAATCAGTGAATGGTGAGATTGTCAAAGAAGCAACTGATGTTTTCTCATTAGAATCTAATTTGCACCCCTTAGCTTAACTGTGATGTATAAGGTGAAGGTGATGGGAATACGTGTGAGAAACTGCACAATTTGAGAAACTGAAGTTGTAATTCTAAAAAAAAAGTTGTAATTCTAAAAAAAAAAAAAGTCCTTACCCAATTTTGGAATCATCTAATTTTGGCCTACCTACATGCTTCAATTCAGTTATAGTCCCCTTTCTGCCTCAATAATGTGGAGGGCAATAGATATTTGTACTTAAGCTCCCCCTGATATTGTCTCTGCTGGTTAAAACATGAAGAAAGCAGAGCTATACTTTTAATTCTCAGTCTTAGAAAAATCTCTTATTGACAAAAGATAAACATTTTATTTTTCTGCATTTAATAGTATTCTTTGATTTAAGCCATATCTACAACTTAGGCTTCATTCTGATCGTGTATGTGTCTCAGAGAGGATTGAGACTTATTTAGCCAGGGCCTCATTCTTCCCTTCCAGACCTCAGAATCTGGACAGAATCGTTTCTGTGGTTCTCTGAGCTACTTTGGAATACTTCTCCCTTCCTATTTGCAGCACTTAAACATGATTTTTGTTATTAATATAAAATGTCATGGCAGCTTTAATTCACGTGTACTGAAATTTTTCCATCCCTCCTACAGGAGGAAGAGATTGAGGGAAGAAAAAGTCTTCATTTTTCTTGATTTAAATAATAATAATATTAGGTTGGCAACATCTGTGCTTATTGGATGATTATTTTCATGTTTAACAATTGCTAATGGGAGAAGTGATTTAATTTATGTAAACTTTACATTTTTATGCAAATGAAGCTGATATTTATTGGAGCTAAGACAATTCTGCTGGCGCTTACTGAGTAACCTTGTGTGCAGGGGATGTTAGAGGACAGCAGTGGAGGTCCCACTGCCTCCTCTGCTGTAAACAAACAGGAATTTCTGCTCCTCTTTCAATCTAAAGACGAAAGAAGAGCTGGAGGGCCTTGCTGGAGATTGCTCCTTAGGGCTGACAACCTGGAGAGCTCCTGATCGGCAGGCAAGTCGGCCACACAACCCTTTCTGAGAGAAAGATGGCCTTTCTTGATAGATCACAATAAACAACATGGCAAAAAAATGAAAGGCTAATTGCATTTTAAAGAGGCCTTTTTTCTAAAATTTTAATAGGTAGTTGTATTGTTACTGAGAGAACAGTTATGCTAATGACTCACTGCTTAGCCGATTTTGCATTAATATAACAACCATTACCTGCCTTCATGCTTCCTACAGTATTGTGGCAAAGTAGCTGAGTCTAAAGGAGTTATACAAAAAGCAGAATTCTATAATGAAACAGAATTATACTTCCCACATGAATAGTAGGCTTTATTTTTTTAAGACTGAAATATTATGTCAGAAATGTATTTTCTTTCCTCTGTGATACAGGTACCTAGCATGGTATCTCCGTGTGTGTGTGTGTGTGTGTGTGTGTGTGTGTGTGTGTGTGTATGTGGTGTTCTTTCTAGATACCATGAGGAATGGATAGAAGCTTCCTAACTTTTCTGTTTGACAATATGCCAGTTGTAGTCATTGGCTTATTAATTATGAAAACTGTTGTCTTTCTCAGGACAGTGGTGGCGTTTCTTCTACATAGGCTTCTATTCTGTATGGCTTTGTAAAATTTGACATAGTTCTGTGTGTGCGCGTGTGTGTGTGCGTGTGTGTGTGCGTGTGTGTGTGTTTTGTGTTTTGTTTTTTTTTAGCAGAGCCATTTTCTTTGGTTTTGTTTTGATATTCTGGAGCCTTCTAATTTAATTTGATTTGCTCTGGTTATTTGATGAACTAGTGCCGAACCTGGTCAGTTAACATCCAAACTCAACCCAAGGTCTCTATGGCACTCCAGTTTCCTGGGGCATACGTGTGGTAAAAGGCCAGAGATTAAAAATGGTTTCTAAATTATTAATCCAGATAATTGAAATAACTGTACTTAAAATGTTTTATCTTCTCATTTTTATTATTTCTACACATAGCAATTATGAGAAGAAGTTGACGAACCAATTTCTGTGTGTACACTGGATAGTATTTCCTTGTAGATAAATGAGTATAAACTAAAGAGAAAGCAAAAAAAACGATAAAGTGTGATTTTCAGTATTTATGTTGTATCTTCTCCCCTCCCACCCAATTCCTCCAATTGTCTCCTAGATTAAAAATAAGTATTGTTTCTATGGGTGTTTTTATTTGTTAGCCTTTAAGATTTTTTCCCCTTCCCATCACATACCATGCCCCTTAGGAATAAGAGAAAACAGTAATACAAGCCATTTTATTTTATTTTATTTTTATTGCTTAAAAAATATTACAAAGAGTAGTACATTTGTCTCCCCCCGCCCCAACCTTCCCCCAGCCTCCCCCCGCCCCCAGTGTCTTGTGTCCATTGGTTATGCTTACATGCATGCAGACAAGTCCTTTGGTCATTTCAGTGGTCTTCTAGCGTTCAGACGCTAGAGTCATTGTGAAGTAAAAGGGTCTGCATCAGGCAGCATGTATACCGCAGTGGAGGGGCTTTTAGCAGCACTTGTTTGTGCTGACAACGTTTTGCCACTTTCTGGCATTAAGGTGGCAACATGCCCATACTAGCAGCGTCCCATGGCCCAAGCTCAGCTGTGTTTCTGCCACTCGGGCAGGTTTATGCACACCTGGGGTCGGCCACTCCCAGTTGGTATCAGTCAACAGTGTGTCACAGAGTGTGTGTGTGTGTGTGTGTGTGTGTGTGTGTGTGTGTGAAATTCGGTTTTGTATGCTAGCATTCTTTAAATGTCTGCCACAAGTTTAATTTGCATTTCTGATCCCTGAAGGCAGCTAGACAGAATCATTCTAGTTCTTCATAAATTTCCTTCTATGATTCATTGTTAACTGAGAAAACATACTCATTTCTAGATACTCAAACAGTTAAGGTAGTTACAGTATCGCAGACATAATCTTTTTTCATTATATTTAAATTGTCATTTGAGAAAGAAATCAAGAAATAGGTTGAACTCCCAGTTAAGACATGAGCCTTCTAACACAAAAAAAAACATCAGAAATTACTGTGTGTCTTTTCTCAAGGCGGGTAAGTGGATGGCATAGAATTAGGAGCCAAAAGTTCTAGTTTTGCCTGAATACTCTCAAAGAGGGGCCCATAAATATTAGAACACTGTAGTTAAAAACTCACATGACTGTTTTAAATACTATTGATTTAAACCACTAGCTAGGTTTTATGAATCACAGTGTAATTTCTGAGCTTTGACCATATTTCTCAATGCTAAAGCACTCTCTCTTGTGTGCCTTTAGCCGCTTTCCAGACATTCAACACAGGATTAAATGATAGTAGTTACAGTGATCAATAGGTTAAGACGGTGCAATCCCTCTTGCTGCTAATGACCTCGGTAGTAATGGGCAATAAAGTGCGGGCCCTAACAGCCTCTCGCTGGTGCTCATGCCCTTTGGTTCCTGGTGTTCGTAGGGACCGGCTGCACGAGAAACTTGGACATTGGGAGTTAAGGGAGTGGATATCTAGGCTATAATTTTTAACTATTTAAAGCCTTAAACTGTGCCCCCCCCTTTCCTACCCCATAATGCTTTCTGTCCATTTGGGTATGTTTGCTAAAGCTTTCCATAACCAATTTCATGACATGTTGGAACTTTAGGGAAAGGAAATCTCAGTTTTAACACATTTGTAAATAAGCTCAAGTCCACTTCGGAGGCCCAGAGCTAACTGGTGTTAGATGTGGTTTCAGAGATAAAAGCAGAGGTAGGGCCACTGGCTGTGAGAGCCCCTCGTGATGATTCAGAACCGTCCCCCTCTTTTTCCTTGGGCTGTGCCTGCTGCTTTCAGCACCTCCATCGAATGTCCAAAGGGGAAAAGGAGAGACCTATGTTCCCTTGTTTGTTCTGTAACACAGCTACAAAAATGGAATAAATAACTATGGGAAGAGTTAAATTATTGGCTGTATGTAAGGGTTTCAAAATTATCTTTATAGATGTCAGCCTTCTTTTAACTTTTTAAATTGATTTTATTGAAGTATGATTTACATACTATAAATAAAATGCACTCATTTTACCTGCACAGTTGGAAAAATTTTGATAATTTTATACATCCTTGTGACTACCTCTCGATCAAGGCAGAGGGCGTTTAGAGTAGCCCCAAAAGTTCCCTCGCAGTCTTTCTAGCATAGGCTTTCCACAGTTGTTTTAAAAATTCCAACCAAGATGCTGTTGCTATGATGATTTCTGTTGTAACACTGTTAACTTCGTGTTCATCACCAGTTCAGATCTTACACCACCCTATTCCTGTCCATTTTCCTGTTCATCACCATCAGAAATTTGGCTCAAGGATATTTATATTGTACATCATCCAAGAAACACAGAGGAAAAAAGAAACCTTAAACTTGGTTCTTTTGTTTGCTTAATCAAGTGTCCCTGTATGATGATGCAACTCTCAAGGAAAAGTAAACTTCTATTGTGATATGTTAGCTTTACAGCTCAAGATAGTGATTGGCACCCAGATACATATTGAAAATTTCAAAATGCTTTTTCTTATATGAACACAAAGTAGAGTAACTGGGATTAATGTCTAGATGGCTAGGTGTGTTGATGGATTTTTCTTGGTGTTGGCCCTAGAGCAGCGGTTCTCAACCTGTGGGTCGCGACCCCTTTGGCTCTCGAACGACCCTTTCACAGGGGTCGCCTAAGACCATCCTGCATATCAGATATTTACATGATGATTCATAACAGTAGCAACATTACAGTTATGAAGTAGCAACACAAATTATTTTGTGGTTGGGTCACAACAGGAGGAACTGTATTTAAAGGGCCAGAAGGTTGAGAACCACTGCCCTCAGTGGGAGTCCACTGAGAACCATTGTGGTATTTTGTGCTTCCAGGTGTCTTTTTAAGAGGATAATTTACCACTCATATACATCTGTCCCTTTCTGCATGTAAAAAAATTCAGACATTCCCGTCTGCTTTAAATTACAATGTATCTACATCTACATTTGAAAGGCCGCGCAATCTGAAGATTCCGTGGTGACCTTCTGGAGTTGGGTTAGTGAAAATTTTCAAATGTTCTGGGTAGTGTTTTCCAAACAATGAGAAACTTGCACATAAACATCCTCACACAGAAACATGCCTGCGACAGCAGTGAAGGGTGTTTGCTGTACATGGATCTGACCTTCAGGAACCATTTTTAGTTCATCAAAATTAGTGATGCTGAGAAATCGGGACATCAGTGCATAATGACTGTGAAATTAGGAATGAGAGCTCGCTATGCAAATGACAGGACAAATCATGTGAAAAAGTCAAGATAAACTGCATATTAAGACATTATGTTACATAAAATTAATTCTGCATTTCTCGCTTTTGCTTACTGCTGCCCTGAAAGATTTTTTAAACTCTTTTATCTTCTGATCAGCTATTGTCTGCCGGATTTTTTTTAAGTGGCACATAGGCAAAGTGCAAAACATGTTATTACCTTTTATTGTAATGCATGAGATGACAGCAGATCCTTTTTAACAAAGTATATCCTTTACTGCTTCTTGCTGTCACATGTTTGATTAAAAACTAAAGAAAAGTACGATGCTTAAATATTACTGTTAGGAGACATACAGGTTTTGTCTTTTCTTTTTTGTTGTGTTTTTTTTTTTTTTTCCTTATCTTTTTTATTTGGGGGTGATTTTTCATGAAACAGTCTTCTTGTATTACGGGGTCTGACAAAATGGTTCTCATGTAGTCTGCAAATTAGACACAAGTGCAGTGATTATTTTGAATAGCTAAATTACATTCTCGAAAGCTTGCAGAATTCATAGCATTGTCATTAGGTATCCGCTTGAATACAATTTGTGTAACCTTGGCCAAGACAGCCTGTCATTTTAATGTCAGTGTTTTATCTGAACAAGACATCATCCTTTCAGATACAGTGTGCAGGTTCCTTGCCGAGATGCCCGTGCAGAAACGTGTTAACAGTTGCAAATATGAAATGCTATCAAGTTCATCACTGGAGCTGTTTGTCACTGAAATGTCATGGGAAGCAGCTCGACTGGTATCACACAGAGTCTGGAGGAATTGAGACATCTGTGTGCGGGGAACAAGGAAGGGGAAAGGCATCATAGGAAGGCCTGTGCTGAGGGCAGGAGGTGCGCCCAGGGGTCAGCCATGCACAAGGCCAAGCGTTCCTTGATCTGATCGTCCTTAAAATCGCGATCCACAGAGGCAGTGGCTCCTGGGAGCTCCAGCTGTGGAGCACTGGTTCCCATTTGCCTTCTTCTCTAAAACAAAATTTGTTTGTGTTAACTTCATTGTGACGGGAAACTCATTCTTAACAAGAAATTGAGACTGTTCTAACCTACCTTCAGATCTTCCTGAGTCCTTGTCTGCTTGCAAGACTGCCTGGAACAGCTGTCAGTGCTGCAGAGGTTTCTTTTGTTTTTTTGTGTGTGTGTTTTTTTTTACTTGAAATGAACTTCCTAATAGATTCAATAGGATCTGTTGCTGCATCCCTTCTGGATCAGCACACCGCGCGGGAAATCGGTCAGTTCTTGAAGCCCGGCCTGCCGCTGCTGAGCCTGGAAAGGCTGGTGCTGTGTGCGTGTGGTTCCCTGGTCCTGCTCACGCTGTGTTAACCTTCCAGGTGCCCGTGTCAGTGGCTATGATGACACCTCAAGTGATCACCCCCCAGCAGATGCAGCAGATCCTGCAGCAGCAAGTGCTGAGCCCCCAGCAGCTCCAGGTGCTCCTGCAGCAGCAGCAGGCCCTCATGCTCCAGCAGGTAACCCCCTCCTCTGCTCCCTCCTGCGCACCTGGTCCGCGCTCCTCCTGGAAGCACAGGCGGAGCCCAGGGTGGGGCAGCCCCTGGGCCCTGAAGAACCAATGGGCTGCATCCCCAGAAAGAGCCCCTGCGCAGCCACTAGGTCTGGCCGGGAGAGCCCCTGGACTGAGATTAGGGCTGTAATGGGACTAGGTAGAAATAAGACCTTTCAGGCTCGTGTGGCTTTGCAGTCTTTTATTTGGTAAGCCCGGGGCTTCTAAACGTGGGAATCAAAGCAGAGCGGAGCCTTGGGAGCAGCGGATGGGGCAGCTCTCGCAGTCCCATTTCAACTGGAAGCTTAGAGTTTTTCTTTCAAACACAAAGACCATTTTGGGGTTGGCTAATTGTAAGGTACACAGTTGACTTTATTCTTTCACCTGTGCTGATGCCGAAATGAATTCCTGGCTGCCACTGTACCATGGAGACCTAATCTTCAGACTTCATGGACCCCTGCACGCAAAGGATGAGACCGAGTACTGCGGTGGCCGCGCTGCGGGCAGGTGTGGGCCGGGCAGGCGTCCGGGAGGCTGGCCGCCCTCTGACGTGTGTGCGCACGCGGGGCCAGCCCCGCTCCCAGCCCGGTCACTGAGAAAGCGCGGCCTGTTTCGCAGGAGAGATTCACCAGACTCGCAGCAAGGGCGTTTTCCTTTGTTGTACAATCAAAGGTCATCCCTTGCCTTATTTTAATTAGTTTGTGTGGAAAATGGTATGTTTTTCATCAGTTCATTTGGGGGATTACTTTTCAAACAATAATGCCAAGAATAGTCAGTGTGCGCTGAAATTTATTGTCGAGTTTCAAACTAAAGGTCAGGCCATTGCAGATAAAAGGAGGCTGTTCCTCACATCTCAGTGTGTGTACGGCACCGAGAGGGACCGTGGCGGCGCCGCCCCTGACTCACCTCCTCTCTTTTCTTTGTAGCAGCAGCTTCAGGAGTTTTATAAAAAACAACAGGAGCAGTTGCAGCTTCAACTTTTACAACAACAGCATGCTGGAAAACAGCCTAAAGAGGTACCGACAATACATATTTTACTTTCAAACCACAGATCCCAGAGGACTATCTAGTGGCTATTAAACTGTCATTCATCTTTTAAATGATTGCACAACTGAGCTGACTCTATCGTTCTCAGCTTCCAGACCGAGAGTTATTGTCCTGTTTTCGCTCTGGTTTTTCTGGGTTCCATTTGTTTGCTGACACGTATTTTATAATCCTGGTGCAGGTGTACCTCCTGGGAGCACTGGGCGGGGGATCCTGGGCAGAGCCTTCAGGCCCCTTTGCAAGATGGACCTGGGGGAAGTGAAGTGCTTTCAGGAAAATTTGATTTGGACACACACTTGATTATTGTATCCAGCTCAGAGAGCTTGGGTGTGTGCTGAGGTTGGATAACCAGAAAGTTCGAGCAAGCCCTGGCCCGTGGGGCTCAATGGTTAGAGCGTCGGCCTGCACGAGAAAGGGCCTCGGGATGGATTCCTGGTCAAGGGCACATACCTGGGTTGCAGGTTTGATCCCCAGTAGAGTGCATGCAGGAGGCAACCAATTGATGTGTCTTCTCACATGGATGTTTCTCCCCCCTCCCGTCCTACTCTCTTTAAAAAAAAAAAATCAGTGGAAAAAGTATCCTCAGGTGAGGATTTACAAAAAAAGAAAGTTAGAGCCAGATTCTCCATCCCACAATCTCAGTTTAACTTTTCATGCAAGTTGTACGTATCAGAACTGCTGAAAGCAAGTCTGCAGTGGCACAAGCTAGCATTAGAGGAGTCTCTCACCCGGATTGTATGTGTTTCCCCAGCGAACAGTAGGTATCGCAGCAGCTGCCATGTGCACGGTGTTTTGTAAGTTCACAGAGTTATAGCAGGAGGCACCCCGCCCAGGTAGGGGACAGTATTGCCTCCAGGAATGGGAAGGTTTGGGGGACCTTCTGTGTGGCCGCGTGCGTGAGGCTCAGTCACTGGGGGCGTGTCCTGTGCCTGTGCGCATTAAAACGGCCTCTGTCTACCCATCCCAGAGCTCCCCACGTATCTGACCTCCTCGTATTCCGACAGTGACGGGCATGCTTTTCACGTGAGCGTTTTCTCCTTGGAATGACAGAGAAGCAGCTCACAGTCCAGGTGAATGGCTTCTGCGTTGGCCCTAAGCAGGCGGCCACTCTCCTTGGTGGGAAGCCGTCTCCCAGGTGACTCCTCCCTCCCCTGGGTGGGAAGGCCAGGACGCACTCATCTGACACAGTGGGCATGAGCCGGCCCTTCTCCCTTTGTGGGTTCCTCTCAACACAAAGTGGGTGCATTTTCCATGCCCTGTCAAGTTTCGCCCTGGAGTCCTCTTCAGTAGCCTGGATATCAACCCCCGTAGAGCAGGGACTGTTTCGGGGTGCAGGGAGGAGGTGCTTTAATGAAAGTGCTGACACATTTGTGTACAGTGGCGTGCTACGGGGTCCTGCTATAATAGAAAAGGGAACAGATTAAAAAGTGTCTAAAATGTAAATCTAAAGGACTAACAGTAATTAAAATGGAAATGGCACAGGGAGGGAGGCATGTAATTGTGAGATATCACTGTACGGGAGGCGCCCAGCTTTGTTTTGCCGGCTGTTTTTCTAATTCAGCGGGGCTTACTCATCAGCGGCAGTTCAATGCGCGTTAATGACTCGGGGATTGCAGGCATCACTCTGGACAAAGAAATGATTATTGTGCGGTCAAAAGAAGTTCAAAGACAAGAAGGGAATTTCAGTTTTTTCCTTAGAGATCCACATTCAAGAGCATATAAATTAAGCCAAATGTTAAAAACCACAGTCTGAAAGCTGACTTCAAAGTCACAACTCTCTAATTAATGAACTGCGAGCTTCGGTTTGGACAAGTTGTGGTTTGATGCGCCCATAAATCAACATGACAGGCCTGTTTCACAGCCTCAGCCAGTGCTTGTCATTGAGTCACATCAGATGTAAACAGCAGAGAAAAGGAGGATATGAAGGAGGTGCAATTGATCAACAGAATTGGTAAAAACCCACTTTTGAAGCACATTATGCATGATCACAGGAAATGGTTACAGCCTCGAGAGGGTTCCCTTCTGCTGTTGCTTTTTTGAATCAGATTTCTAACAGCCTTCAAAAGGGAGAAGGAGAATTATGGAGTTTCTCCCCCGTGGCTCACAGGCTATAACCCCCTGTTGTTATTTTGTGCTTCTTTCTTTTCAAAGGCATCAAAATTTAGTTTTTTAAAGATCTTTAACTCTAGATTTGAAGACAAACAAGAAAGGGCTGCCACGGCCATTCCTATCAGTTACCAGGGATTGTGTTTTCCTTCTGTTGCCACTTCTGATTAACCTCTTGCTTGGTCTGCAAGACATGGTTTGAAATGCACGTCTGCATGCTGGGGGAACATGAAAGCAGATGCGCTCCGAGGGCAGATAAAGAAACGCAAAGGGGAACGTTGTGCAGCAGAAGGAAGGATAAAAGTTAACTCTCCCAAATCGCTGCTGTCAGAGGGCCATCCGGGCCTGCAGACATGCTGCTGGTGGCGGAGTGGGGAGGGGGTTGGGGGAGGAGAGGAATGCTTGGTCCCTGAGCCAAGAGGTGAGATGTTACAGGAGCATTTTAGCATCTCCAGGACATGACGTTTGCTGTGGTCGCACTCTGTCCTCCATTTTGAAGGCATGGGCGACAGGAGATAACGTTGCCTTAACATCCCGAGGGTGAACAGACCCGGGACAGGTCTTGGATTCCAAGATATGTTCCCAGCGCCAGAAGATGTGGCCAGGACGTGCTGTCACCGTGGCTGAAGGACCCTCGCTTTCCTGAGGTGTCTCCTGAATTAGCATGCAGGTGGTGGCCGAGTCACACGGTATCAATTTCATGATGTGGACTAGTGGTTATGACTTTAACAAGGTTTGAACTTGGATGTTGACAGATGGAACAAGTATATTAATTCACTGAATCCCCAGTCATTAGTGGCTCATAATTTTGAATTGTCAGGTCCTCCTCCCCTCCCTCCCTTTCCCTTTTTTGATTACCTTTGCTACAAGTCGCTCGATCTTTGGCCAGAACAATGAACCTTGACTTGCTTTTTCCCTGAAGTTGCCTCAAAGGTGTTTCCTTGAGCAAGTGAGGCTGCACACTGAGTGAGACCCGAGACCTTCCTTAGGAGACAGATGCAGCCCCATGCAGCCGGCTTCTTACGCCGCTGCTCACAGAATGGGTGTGGATAGTAGAAGGCAGCATTAACAGTAAGTCAGGCCACAAACAAAGTTCCCATCCTGTGTGGGTGAGGCAGGTTCAGTTGATTGTTTTAAAAGGGCCATTTGTCCCAGGCAGCTATGACAGTTTATGTTAGGCAGCAGGGAGGAGCCGAAGAAAGGAAAACAGACCTTTGACTGCAGCTCCAGGGAGGGGATCCGAAATGCAAGGTTTATCAGGGCATTTGAGTCTTTTAACACTGGCTGCTGACCTGTGGCGGGGACTGCGCGGAGACCTTTTTTGTGTGCGTTCAATTGTGAGAAGTAAACAAATGGGCTCGTATCCTGTGCTTGGTAACTGGGTGGGGAGCAGTTTGGCAACCAGTGTTGCTTTTAAATTCTTTCTTTGGACAATGGGCCTTGTATACTTTTATATCCTGGCTTTTCAAACGTGGACAGCTTTCATGAGCTTTCCTAGGGATGGCTGCAGTGACAACAGAAAAGCCATCAGTCATTTTATATAAATACAACATCTTTAAACATTTCATTTACAGTAAGACAGGAAACACCCTCCCTAAGCTTCAACACCCACCCCCCATTATTTCTTTTTCAAGAGGAGTTAGATCCTCCAACTTCTATGGTATCAGTGTTGGATTTTGTCTACCTTCCCCCCTTTTTAAAAACGCTGGGAATTAATATCTGTTGAAGAAGAGAAAAATCATTTTGACATGAATATAACTATCATTGGGTTTTACATTAATGCGATAACTTGGGAAGGGGTGAAAACAATGGGATCATTTTAAGCATGCTGTTCTTAAAATGAGAACACTGGCTTTTCATTTAAATTTATTTAAATTTTTGTTGTTAGTGATATAGAATTTGTTTTTTGGAGTGAAACTCAATTAACTTTCTCAGTGGCATGGTAGTAAGTCTGAGATTGGTTGCTAATATGAGAATGATGGTTTTTTACTGTAAAATAAATTACACGGAGGCCGAAAGGAAGCCACCATTTCTCTCTTCCCTTCATCTCTGCATCAAGGAGGCCTTGATCCGCACACGTTCATGGGTGGATCGGCTCGCGGTCGTGCGTTAGGCTGAGTGAATGCAGTTGTTTGTAAGTGTAGCTCTCAGACGCTCTGGCGGGGTTGTGTAGTCCTGTTCGTTGCAAAGTCTCCCTGATATTTTCATTAATACTTAGACTTAGGAAAACGGATCTTGTTCTTTGCCTAAATGATCTTTATTTGGGAGCTACAGTTTGGGAAGAGTTAACTTCCCTTCCGAATTGTGAGCCATGATGTGGCTGAGACCTCCACCTCGATCTGATTCCTCACAGATTAAGGATATGAGATAATTTCCCTCTATTTTTGTTCTGCTGCACTGTATTATCTTTCTATCACTCAGATAATTACCGAGGAAATCTACATTAATTTTTTTGGCTGGAGCAAGGCCTGCTAAACACAGGAATGATGTATTGATGTTTTACACAACAAAAGTTTTCCTCCTGTCATTGTCCAATCAACAAAAAGATATTTGTCAAACGGTAGAGCCCTTCTTTCCAAGCCCAAAGCCGGGGAGGGAAGCGGGGAGGGTTTCTGAGCCTCCAGCGGAGTGGAGGCCTGAAGCTCAGTGTCTCTGTATGAAACACAGTTGAGTACGATGTTGTTTGCTAAATTATGAATGTGTGTAATTAAAATCTAGTGGCTGTTTCTATGAAAGATTTACAATGTTATTTCATCGTTTGTCATGGCTGATTAACAATATTAGATGAAGTTTTTCTTCTTCAAAGGCCTGATTTTTTCTCATTTATTTATGTCAGAAGTGATAAACAGAGTAGTTAAAAGCTCGCCCGTGCGCGGGAGGGAGGCAGCTGTCTGTGGCCCCTCGGGGGCCGGAGTTGGGGTCCCTGCACACTGGCCTGCTGGGGTCTGAGGTCCCGGTGCTGACAGCCAGGGAGAGCACGTGCTGGGTGAGGGAGCGGGCGTCCCTCTCACACCAGGGGACAGCTTGACGGAGCGCCCCTCGCCCAGCGCCCCTTCTCCCCTGGACACGGATGGGTGTGTGGGGCGGTCTCGCCTGGCCTGTGCCTGGCCTCACTCTCTGCCTGGTCTCTTGCAGCAGCAGCAGGTGGCTCCCCAGCAGCTGGCTTTCCAGCAGCAGCTCTTGCAGATGCAGCAGCTCCAGCAGCAGCACCTCCTGTCCCTGCAGCGCCAAGGCCTCCTGTCCCTGCCGCCCGGCCAGCCCGCGCTGCCCCTGCAGCCCCTCTCGCAAGGTGGGTGTGGACGCCGAGGCCGGGGCCCATCTTCTGGGCCCCGCCTGCCCCTGGAGAACTGTCCAGGAAGCCCTGCAGACCTGGGAGGAGTTCCCACACTGCTGGTGCCAGTGGGACCCAGGTGGCCGAGGGCTCAGCTGGTCCCTGAGGGAGGGGAATGCAGTGCTCCCCCACAGACAGCATTTTAATCAGATTGAATGTTTTCAGTTTGGAATTACAAATGAATTTTCTTGAAGCTTATTTTTAAGTCATTTTAAGCTGCATTTCATGTCATGTAACTTGTTCTGTTTTAAATCTTAGTCATGCTTTATAAATTCCACTTTCTAATATCTAGGGTTAGAGTCCAGTTTATTTTTGTGTGATTACAAAAACGAAAGGTTTTTGTTGGTTTTGCTCTCTTTTTTCACCTTCATCTGACTGTTGATTTTTGAGCAGTTTAGTACACTCATCCGATCAGTTAGGATGTGTATCTCTTCTTCAAAAACTGAGGTTCTTTCAAAAATAACAAGATTTTATAGATTTAAAATTTTTCTTTTGAGAAGCCATTGACATGTTATTCCACTGGGTGTCGGGCATCAGAAGCTAGCACTCTGCTGTGTTTAGGACACCCCTGGTGTAAGCAGCTTTCACCTGTGCGGTGTGGGTGCACCTGTGCAGTGAGCGCACCTGTGTGGTGTGGGTGCACCTGTGCAGTGAGTGCACCTGTGGGGTGTGGGTGCACCTGTGCGGTGTGGGTGCACCTGTGCAGTGAGTGCACCTGTGTGGTGTGGGTGCACCTGTGTGGTGTGGGTGCACCTGTGCAGTGAGTGCACCTGTGCGGTGTGGGTGCACCTGTGCAGTGAGCGCACCTGTGTGGTGTGAGTGTACCTGTGTGGTGTGGGTGCACCTGTGCGGTGAGTGCACCTGTGTGGTGTGGGTGCACCTGTGCAGTGAACGCACCTGTGTGGTGTGAGTGCACCTGTGCAGTGAGCGCACCTGTGTGGTGTGAGTGTACCTGTGTAGTGTGGGTGCACCTGTGCGGTGAGTGCACCTGTGTGGTGTGGGTGCACCTGTGCAGTGAGTGCACCTGTGTGGTGTGAGTGCACCTGTGCAGTGAGCGCACCTGTGTGGTGTGAGTGTACCTGTGTGGTGTGGGTGCACCTGTGCAGTGAGTGCACCTGTGTGGTGTGGGTGCACCTGTGCAGTGAGTGCACCTGTGTGGTGTGGGTGCACCTGTGTGGTGTGGGTGCACCTGTGCAGTGAGTGCACCTGTGTGGTGTGGGTGCACCTGTGTGGTGTGGGTGCACCTGTTCAGTGAGTGCACCTGTGTGGTGTGGGTGCATCTGTGTGGTGTGGGTGCACCTGTGCAGTGAGTGCACCTGTGTGGTGTGGGTGCACCTGTGTGGTGTGGGTGCACCTGTGTGGTGTGGGTGCACCTGTGCAGTGAGTGCACCTGTGTGGTGTGGGTGCACCTGTGTGGTGTGGGTGCACCTGTGCAGTGAGTGCACCTGTGTGGTGTGGGTGCACCTGTGTGGTGTGGGTGCACCTGTTCAGTGAGTGCACCTGTGTGGTGTGGGTGCATCTGTGTGGTGTGGGTGCACCTGTGCAGTGAGTGCACCTGTGTGGTGTGGGTGCACCTGTGCAGTGAGCGCACCTGTGTGGTGTGGGTGTACCTGTGTGGTGTGGGTGCAACTGTGCGGTGAGTGCACCTGTGTGGTGTGGGTGCACCTGTGCGGTGAGCGCACCTGTGTGGTGTGGGTGTACCTGTGTGGTGTGGGTGCACCTGTGCAGTGAGTGCACCTGTGTGGTGTGGGTGCACCTGTGCGGTGAGCGCACCTGTGTGGTGTGGGTGCACCTGTGCAGTGAGCGCACCTGTGTGGTGTGGGTGTGCCTGTGTGGTGAGTGCACCTGTGTGGCCTGAGTGCACCTGTGCAGTGAGTGCACCTGTGTGGTGTGGGTGCATGCAATTGTGCGGTGAGTGCACCTGTGCAGTGAGTGCACCTGTGTGGTGTGGGTGCATGCAATTGTGCGGTGAGTGCACCTGTGCAGTGAGTGCACCTGTGTGGTGTGGGTGCATGCAATTGTGCGGTGAGTGCACCTGTGCGGTGAGTGCACCTGTGAGGTGTGGGTGCATGCAATTGTGCGGTGAGTGCACCTGTGCAGTGAGTGCACCTGTGCGGTGTGGCCGGAGGAGGAGAGCAGGCATGCTCTGTGCTGGGCCTGCCCTGTCTCTGGGCCCTCAGCTCACCCCCATTTGGAAGCAGGTAGATATGCCGTAAAGGCTGGTAGCTAAAGCCTTCGCTGCCTTGGATTCAGCTGCCTCTGAAGAGGGTTGGAATGGGGAACCCCCATCATCCATGCAGCAGGCCTGGCTTTGGTCAGAACCTTTGCTGTCAGGTGGAAGTGAGGCATGTCTGCATTTGAATCTTCTCTCTGGAGTCAGCCACACCCAATTTCTGTCCCATCTGGGGGTTGCTTTTTTTTGTGGGGTGTTTTTACTGTGATGACCAGGGCTTTTCTCTGACTCCCCTCACCTCTCCTCCCCTTTCTGCCATGACTGCTCACATCTCCCTTGCTGTCAAATTAGGAGATTTGGTAACAGCCATACCAGGGGAAAACAAAGGGCATATTGGCCAACACATTTTTGAACTTGCAAAATGTGACAACGTGCATTAATGACCCTTCGGGTGTATTGTTGGAAACTGTTGCGGCTGTTGTGCCACACCCGCTGGACTTGGGCGTCACCGCTCATCTTTCCCTCTGCTGCTCTGCTGTTGAGCTGCTCACTGGGGTCCATTGTTGTGGCACATCAGTTAAGCTGTCCAAAAGAGGGCAATTGGGCAGTGACAGGACAAGCTCCTGTGTAATGGGAAGGGAATGAATGTGGTGATGCGTGCAGTGTAAGCGCTGCGGTAACATATCAGGCGCTGTCGGTAATTCACCGGCCCGGCACTGATTGATATGCCCAGCAGTGTGCCATGACCATGAATCCCTGCGGCATTAGAAAGATGCGTATTTAACATCTAAAGGGTGTCTTTATGTGTGTCCAAGGGGCATACGCATAGATATAAATATTTCTGGAGTTGGTGCCTGCGGGTAGTAAGCCACGGTGTCACGGCCATCTTTGGGGGAATCGGGAAGTTGGTTTTGTCTCCCCTGCCTCCTCGCCCAAAAGGGCTTGAGAATTCAGTCTTGTTGGAAGACAATACAATTTTTTCTTTATCAAAGAGATAATGGCTTAAAACTGATATCATTATGAGGCTTAAATCAACTTTCTGCTGGAGCAAGTCACCTGGGATGGGTGTGAAGGACAGAAAGGTTGGTCAGCTCCGGTGTCTGTGAGCCAGTCCTGGGCTGTAAAATTGAGTTCCATGAGCAGTAATCTGTCAACTGTCCCCACAACATACATTTTTTAAACCTGTGTCTGCATTTTCTTTTATAATGAAGGGGCCAGTTATCCTGGAAAAAAGAAAGGTAGCAAGGCAAAGGGGTATGTGTTAAAATAGCTGGAAATGCCCACTCCATGGTGCAAACATGAAGATTCTTTTACAGACTTGCTTTCGGCCTTGGCTGAGTTACCTAAAATGCGTATGTAAATGTCAGCAAATAGGAATGGAGAGAGAGCAGTATTTCGAAGGCCTTTTTTCCATGAAGGTTATGAAATGGAGGCATGTTCTTGTTGTTTGTAAGGTTACTGTAGGGCCTTCTCTGTTTTACATAATTAGTGTGTCTGTTTTTCTCCTTGGTCTCTTTAATGACTTGATCCTTGCCAGGACCAGTACTTCCATATCGAAATATACTTTCAACTTTATTCTGATTTTTTAGTTTTTAAGTGTACACTACCAATAGGAGAAACTTTATTGCTCAATTGTGTGCCTGTTAATGGATTTGTTTACTCACTCAGTACGGTTATTCCTATCTACCATTTTGGAAGGAATGCTTGCTTTCTGGAGATTTGATGTGCATTTAGTCTGATGAGTGACTAGCCTGTCTTTTATCTGTCTTCATTCTCTCAGGAGATCTTGGTAGAGAGTCCTCTATTCATGGAACCCAAGTTTACCAATATTATCAAGGCGTGGCGCTGAGGAGGACACTGATTTGACTGCTTCCTTCTAAAGCTAATGAATATTCTTACATGTAATTATCATATTTAAATTTGACCCAGAAGTCCATGAGTTACTATTTTATTTACCATTTCTCCCTGTGGACGATGAAACTGATTGGCTAGCCCAGGGGTGGGCAAACTTTTTGACTCAAGGGCCACAATGGGTTCTTAAACTGGACCGGAGGGCCGGAACAAAAGCATGGATGGAGTGTTTGTGTGAACTAATATAAATTCAAAGTAAACATCATTACATAAAAGGGTACGGTCCCGCGGGCCATAGTTTGCCCACGGCTGGGCTAGCCCATTGGAATAAAAGGGAGTAGAGTAATGGGAATTGTTCTCTTAGGTGTAACAGGACATCTGCCTGGCTTTATTTACTAGATACACAGCTTACTGTTAGTTTGTATGTAATTTTTAATAGGCTTAATTCATTTTTTAAATGGCTTTAAAGTTCTCTTTTATTTCAGAGCGAAAGTGTCAACACAGTTGTTAGACTCGCGATCCTCCAGGCTTTTCACTTCCCCAGGCAGCTGGCCCAGAAATCAGTTAGTTTGAGTGGAAAAATAGGCGGTTTGTGCTTTTCAAGCATATTTACTCCCTGGAAAATAAAAATAGGTGTTGACTTGTGTGGCTTTCTATCTGTGTGTTATCTCCAGCAGACAAGCCTGTTCGCTATTGTTTTAGTTGAGTAAGCAGTGGGCCGTGGGCTGGCGGGCTCACAGGTGATGGCTAGTGCGCAGTGTCAGTGGCCGGGGACTCACAGGTGATGGCTGGTGCGCAGCGTCAGTGGCAATGGCCGGGGGCTCACAGGTGATGGTCGGTGCGCAGCGTCAGTGGCAATGGCCGGGGGCTCACAGGTGATGGCTGGTGCGCAGCGTCAGTGGCCGGGGGCTCACAGGTGATGGCTGGTGCGCAGCGTCAGTGGCAATGGCCAGGGGCTCACAGGTGATGGCTGGTGCGCAGCGTCAGTGGCAATGGCCAGGGGCTCACAGGTGATGGCTGGTGCGCAGCGTCAGTGGCAGTGGCCGTGGGCTCACAGGTGATGGCTGGTGCGCAGCGTCAGTGGCAGTGGCCAGGGGCTCACAGGTGATGGCTGGTGCGCAGTGTCAGTGGCCGGGGGCTCACAGGTGATGGCAGGTGCGCAGCGTCAGTGGCCGGGGGCTCACAGGTGATGGCTGGTGCGCAGCGTCAGTGGCCGGGGGCTCACAGGTGATGGTCGGTGCGCAGCGTCAGTGGCAGTGGCCAGGGGCTCACAGGTGATGGCTGGTGCGCAGTGTCAGTGGCCGGGGGCTCACAGGTGATGGCTGGTGCGCAGTGTCAGTGGCCGGGGGCTCACAGGTGATGGTCGGTGCGCAGCGTCAGTGGCAGTGGCCGGCCTGTGAGCCACACAGCCCACGGTCACTTCACCAGGCATTTGAACATCATCACCCAGATGCAGCAGAACTGGCCAGGGATTCTGTAGTGACCTTTCCCTTTGTTTAATTTGCCTCCGAGGTTTAATTTCAAGGGACAAGTAATAATTGAATATGCCTAATAACTAAATGCTCATTTGGGACAAAATCCATCAAAATATAATTGGCATTTGATTTTTATGAAGGAAGAAGAAAACCGACTTGGCTGTTGAGGATGCGTTCTAAGAATATCTGACCACTTAATGTATCATTTGCAGCCTCCATTATAGTACATATTAATTGCAAATCCTTAAGTATTTGAACATTTTTTGTGGGGAACCATTGGGAGAGATCAACTGTTTTTGTTACCACTCCTCTCAGAAAGGCGGAGGTTATTGGTCTGCTGTGCAATAATTCACTCCTCTTTGATATGCAAACGATCCACGGTGAACATAAAAAAATCCTATCAGACTCATTTCACAGTTCTTAGCCACTCGGGCCCTCCGGAGCCCTGCGCCTCATTAGACGGTGCTCTCCAATGCCGGCATAATTAAAATCTTTAACAGTTTAGCAAAGTAAAGATGTTTGGCTGATCGCGTTGAGATGATTATCTACCCATTGTATTCTAAATGACAAAAATAAATTAAATTTAGACCTTGGCATTTTTTATTATGTGTTTCAAATGAATATAACGCACACAGCCTTCCTTTTTCATTCCGCATCTTAGACTTGGTAAGAAACACGACTGTTTCGCTTGCTGCTGTATAGGCAGAAAATGACCAGCTCTCTAGGTGGGGTAGTACGTCAGTTGACTGAAACGAGGAACTGCAGCCCAGCTGTAGCCGGGCTGCCTAGTGAGGTCCAGGGCTCATGACTTCTCGTAGGTGTCCTTTCAGAGCGAGCTGAGCTTGCTAGTTGCCATTTAGCGTGACTCTCTCCTGTGCACGAGCATGACATGGGGGTCGGATTTGGAAATCCCGGGCTGTCGAGAGGCGCGCCAGCAGAATTAAGGCTATGAGGCCACAGGAGTGAGATGAGCATACTCATCGTATGTCCTTGGGGATGTAAACTATGGGCTGACACTTACTCCTTGAGACCCGTGTCCACTTTGACCCCTTTAGAAAACAAGAGAACTGTATTGCTCCAACTTTGCACTTTCATTGTACCCTGCAGTGGTTCATTAGCGCTGATCTAAGAAATGACAGTAATGATAGTGTTACTTGTATAAAAAGTTATACCGTTTTTCAGTAGACACATCCATCAATTAAGCATGTGGTGCTAGAAACCAAAATTAATGAGGAAGATAGGTGTGTTAATGAAATAATCATAGTATAATCAATTTGACTGTTAAAAGTTGAAAAGCATTTCAGGAAGATGATATGAATTCATAATTTATGTCTAAAAGTGATTAATAAAAACTATATTTAATAACAAAGCTATTTGTCATCATTTAAGACTTAAGCACAAAAATTATTCATTTTTTGGTTCATGTTGTCATAATAGTATTATTGAACACATTTATTTTGAGTCCTTCTTTGTGTCTAAAATTATATAACATCTATCCACTTTTTCCCCCCAAAAATCTGGAAACCACCAAGGGGATGGAGGCTTACCGTCGGCTGCAGCCGAGGACGCTTCACCTGCACTCGAGGGAGGAGAGGGTTGTCACTGCATCGTTGGCTTTCGTTGGGAGGGAAAGACACTGCAGCACCAGAGCCCCCTGACACTAGGCTTTGTTTACTGACTCTTTGATTTAATTACTGTTTGAAGAGGACGGAATTGGCTGTTAATTGATTTAATTATCCAATTTGTTTGTTTCAGGCATGATTCCAGCAGAACTGCAGCAGCTCTGGAAAGAGGTGACGAGTGCGCACCCTGCCGAGGAGACCACGGGCAGCAGCCACAGCAGCGTGGATCTGACCACGGCCACCTGCGTCTCCTCCGCCCCTGCCAAGACCTCCCTCATCATGAACCCACATGCCTCTACCAATGGACAGCTCTCAGTCCACACCCCCAAGAGGGAAAGGTAGGAACGAGCCACTGAGATGTGTCTAAAAATGTCTGTAACAAGGAGGGTGGGGGTGTGCCTCACCCTGTCTTCATGACCCCTAGTTGGCTCTATGGGACTTGCATGTGCATATAATCACTTAAGAATGTATTCAATATTGTTTGGGCGTGAAGCACCTAAGAGTTTCCACCTTTTCAACATGGAGTTAGCACTGCTGTGGCTCTAACCTACACTGCAGCCCAGCCAGCGGCCTTGCATTCTCCTGGGATGGGTTGGATTTAGGGCTTCCAGGCTTCCTCTCTCTGCCAGGTGCTTGCCCGTGCAAGCTGGTTGTCTTGGCTCCAAACCCCTTCTAAGGGAGTAGCAGTGTCCGCTGTGGGCAGTGTTGAATTGTGGTTTGAGAAACATGGAACTCATGCTGCTCTGCACTGCCCTCCTTGCAAGCAGGGAGCCCATCTTTTCATTCTGGTGTTCCCACAGCACATGACCTTCTTAAAAGTAAACCCGTGAAGGTGCGAGGCTGGAGGGCGGAGCCCGCGTCTGTGCCCACAGGGGCCCGCAGCTCACCTTCTGGTGGCCGGGAGTGCACTGCCAGGGCCCGGTCATCGTCGTTCCGGTGGGAGCTTTGACTTGCCCTGAGCCGCTTTGGGCTGTGGAAGCCGAGGTTGTGGGAGACCCACCATATGAGCACAGCTGAGGGAGGAAGCAGTGCAGCCACAACTGTGTCTTAGCGCCCAGAAGCACTGATGCACTGTGGCTGCTTTTCAGAAGTAGAATGTGTCGATGCAGATAATGCTCTTAAACTAGAAGGTTTTCTCAGTTTACTGTTTTTAAGCCATTTCCTATATATTACATAAGGCAAAGCTTCCACAGACAGGGGAAACCTTAGAACTAAAATGTGATAGTGTCGTTACCATGAGAAAAAAACAAATTTTGTATTTTGTTTTTAATAGAAGTGACTCAGTGAAAGTTTTAAAATTGTTTTCACTTAAGCAATTACAAATATAATTTTATATATTTCTTGAAATATCAAACATCAGGAAGCCCACTGCCTTAATTAGGTTTGTATCTTTATACCAGCAGTGTTTTATCCATTTAGAGTTTAGTAATCACAGACAACATTATCTAAATACGTGTGTGTGTGTGTGTGTGTGTGTGTGTGTGTGTGTGTATCATATTCAGTGTAACACCCATGAGGCCTTCCCCAAATGAGATTTGTGTATGCTTGAACCAGACCTTTTGACTCGCATTTTAAGATCCTCTGGAGTCTCTGCGGAAGGCAGAGGGGACCGAAGGTGCTTTAGGCTGACTGGGTTAGGAGGTGTGAAGAATGGGGTGGTGCCGGCAGAAGCAGCTTGGAGCCCCTGCCCAACGGAGGCTTCTGCTGCTCCCAGTTAGGAAAGGTTGGAGTGTTTGGAGCCAGCCTTGGGTCTTGCTGTGTAGTCCTTTAGAATGTCTTTGTTCTTTTAAAAACACTACCCCTTCAGTGGCTTTGGGGAGAAGGCTCTAGGCGCCCCCTTGCTGCACGTGCGTTGGTGTCCTGGGGTGGCTGCCCCGTCGCGGCCAGCCAGGCACCAGCACGGCCCCTTTACCGCAGAGCAAGGGGCCCTGCGCCAGAAATGCCCACCGAGGCCCTGGGGTGTTTGGGAGGATTCCCTGTGACACACACTCTTGCTCGGATGCAGTGCGTCCACACTCAGGTGAGGGCGAGCCGGGAGGCGAGGGGAGGAGAACCTTTCCACATCTTAGAGCGCGTTTGGAAGGAAGTGGATCCTACAGACAGTCCAACTCCAGAATAAGTTTGACTTTTCTTATGGTCCTTGTTTGTCTGCACGAAACTTGAGCATTATCCTCGGTATCCTACCTGTCAGAGTGAGACTGTGGGCCAGAAAAGATCCGGGCCTCCCCGAGCCGTCATCGGGGGTAAAGCAGGCTGAGTGCTGGAGGTGCCCGTGCAGGGATGAAGCAGCGGGGACATGACCGGCCACTGCTCTCGATCTAGATTTCTGTAGATTCCTAGATGTGGCCGGACGAAAAGAAAATTATAATTAGCACATTTTAACTGAATGTGGCAAATAAGACAAATGAGCCCCTGAGGTTGAAGATAATTCAGAGTTATAACCTTGCAGAACGGATCATCAAAAATGCAACTATCATGTATATATAGGTACTTAAAAGAATGCGATAGGGTCTTACCCGGTTAAGGTTAATTTCTAAGTCCTGTGTGTGCTGTCCTGTTTAAGTAGTGGAAACAGAAAGCGGTCACCATAACAACAGTTCTCGCTGCCACCCAGAGCTGCTGCTGGTCAGGGGTCCCTGGGAGAAGGGTCTCGTCCTCCGTCCTGGCCCCCGTGAACGCCCTGCCCTGGGCTCGCGCTGCCCGAGTTCCTGACAGGATTTGAACAGGCAGGAGTTGGGTGCTCTTTGGGAAGGTGTGGAAAAGGCGTTGTCGTGGGGTGTTTGTTTTGGACGTAGTCGGGTGCAGCCCCTTCTCCAGCCCTGGCCGCGCACCCTGGCCTCCTGCTCGCAGCACAGCAGCTCTGGGCCCCGGTGAGCTGCAGGCTGTTACGGAGATAAATACCGCACTTGGCAGGACACTCCCACTCTCCTCTTTAATTTGTCTTCCACAGGAAAAGTGTAATTAAATCATTCAGGGTAAACCCTGGGGTGTGGAGCAGGGAGGAGATGTGCTTTGGTAACGATGGCTGAAGCCCACTTCCCTGCTGTCCGGGCACCCCCTCTCCCTGCGACGGCATGAGTGGCCGTCCTTTGGGGGCAGTGCCAACCCCCAGGTCCAGGCTTCCTCACATCCTGCCGGTGCCTCAGGGACAGTCAGCAGCACTTTCAGAATTCGGGACTTTCTCCCCACAATTTAATCCGTCCCCAGTGCCCAAGAAGTGGGGGTGGGCAGAAGCTGAAGGGGCTGACAGAGGAGAAGGCACCTTCCTCACTCCAACTGCCATGTCATTCCACTGGACCAGAGGTAGACGGCAGAACTCAGACCTGGGGTCCCTGTAACATGACAGTATTACCTTGTTTTCTTTACTCGTCTGACTATCTTGCTTTAGGAAATTCCAAGTTTTGATGTGGGTAAATAAAATCCACAGCATGCAAATGAAACATTTATGAAAATGCTAAATTTAGTAAAGCCCTTGGAGCTTCTTGGATCAAAGCAGTTATGTAAATACAAATAGCAATTACTACTTAAGTAATTGCCTGAGTTAAAATTCTAAATATCGCATTATGTTATGGTGCGCTGGGGAAGGGAAGGGAGCTCACACCGCATCCATCTTTCTCTGCACAGGCGTGGGCTGAGTGATGGCTCATTGTACCCATGTGACCGCTGGGAAGCTGAAGGGATTATCATACCCATTTCACAGATGAGGAAATTGAGTCATAGAGATTAAATAACTGGTGTAGGGTCACAGAACTGATTAGTGGCATATCCAGGTTCCAAATTCAAGTCACTCTTCTAGTTTATAAATCAGCACTTGAAGTTTCCGTTCAGCTTAGAAGTGAATACAGTCATGCACTCAACGCTGGGTCAGTCAACGCTGGGCTGCATGTTGCACGTCGGCCCCATAAAATTATAATGGAGCTGAAGAGTTCCTGTCACCAAGCGCTATCTTAGTGTCAGCGCGCAGTGCGTGACTTGTGTGGTGGTGCTGCTGGTGTGAACACACCCGCTGACTGCCGGTCCTGTGAGAGTGCAGCCCGCACAGCCCTGCCCTGCACACGGCACTTGCTGACACACAACTGTCACGGGTTCCGCACTCACCGTGCTGTCGTCTTCGTCGTGTGAAACAGTCCGTGTGCTACTCAGGCAGCGGCCCCGTCCAGCTCGTGTTCACACGTGTCTGGATTGCGCCATCTTCTCTTGTGCTGGAACCCATCTCGTGTGGTTGTGTAGTCACGTGCTGCACAGGCTTGCCGCCCAGGAGCAGTAGGCTGTCCGTGTGGCTGGGCGTGCGGCGGGCCAGGCCGGCCGGGCCTGTGTGGGTGCACTCCGTGATGTTCACGTGACAACAGCATCCCTTAACGACCCGTTTCTCGGAGTGTGTTCCTGTCCTTAAGCATCACATCCCATGACTACCTGTGATGAACTAAAGTCAGTATTCCTAAAAGAAAATTTAAATTTAATTTAAAATTAATCCAGTTAAGCTTCTGTGTGTACATCAACACATTTTAAGAAAAATAGCAGTTTCCTCTTAACTTGGATACAGATCTGTTCTAGGCCTTTGGCGAAGGCCTACAAAGAAAGTACTTACGGTCTGAAGCAGCACATGAAAAACAAAAATGACCCCCGTGCAAGACGTGCACACAGGCAGATGCACAGCAAGCCTTTCTCTCTCAAAAGTGTCCCCGCTTTCCTGTCCGCCTTGTGAATCTCACGTTTCCTTGGTGGGACATCCTGGGTCTCTGCTCCATTCCCGCTGTCCTCTGTGGGCCACCCTGGAGACACTCCTTTTGTTGTGCTCCTTCCCAGATTTTTGCTTTCGGTTTGCCCACCGTCAGCGGCTGTTCCATAATGTGCGTGTCTCAGTCATAGCTCTGCTAGGTGTTTGTTCCAAGCCTTCCCGAAGCATCGGGTACCAGGCTTCCTTAGCCTTCGCAAGGATCGCAGTTGCCCGGCGTCTGCTTTGGTTGCAGACTGTTCTCAGAGTCAGGGGACCACATCAGGGCCCTCTCCCGGGGCCTCCTGCTCCGTCCGCTCACCACGCCTCTTCCTTCGTCGTCTCTCCTCTGTTGGCGCCGTGCATGTGTCGCACGGGCTGTGCTTTCTGCGCTGCGCAGCTGGCAGCGCTTTTCAAATAGCCCTGAAGCCGAGGCTTGGCTCCTGCGCCCTCAGACAGTTCCACGTGATATAGTGTCTGTTCTGCGCTGGTGGCCTCTTGCCATGTTGCCATGTATCTGACTGTGTAACAATAACATTTGTGTCTACTGGGCCTCCCTATTTTCCAAAGGCAGGGGACTCCGAAGGTGGACAGCCTGGGGCTTTCTTTCTAATTTTTTAAACTAAGTTCTATGTTGATGAGTAAATATTGGTGCTTTTGGTGTATTTTCTAAAATTCTAGAAGCTTGGTTTCAGAATTGTTGTAGTTTCACAAGCCTTTCACTGTCGTATATATTCCTAGTTGGGTCCTTTTGAGCCAGAAAATTAGTCAGTAAGCCTCTCATCATTCGGAGCAGTGCTTGCTCGTTGCATCTCTTCTTGGTTTCGGTTTTGAAAATCAGATGATTGGTCTTGTATTTCTTCTGATTTGAAGTATGTACTTGAGCACACACTGGCTACCACCAATCGTCCTTTCCCCTTAGAGCAGTGGTTCTCAACCTTCCTAATGCCGCGACCCTTTAATACAGTTCCTCAGGTTGTGGTGACTCCCAACCATAAAATTATTTTCGTTGCTACTTCATAACTGTAATTTTGCTACTGTTACGAATCATAATGTAAATACCTGATATGCAGGACGTATTTTCATTGTTCGCCACCCACAGGTTGAGAACCGCTGCCTTAGAGCATTTTGGAGAACCTGCAGTCAAATTGTCCCAAATCGTCTTCAAAATTGTTGCTGCTTCCTGCGAATATGCATTGAGGCAATTGATCTATAACAGAGGTCAGCAAATTATGGCCTACCAGCCAAGCCTGGCCCACAGCTCATTTTGTAAATAAAGTTTTATTGGAACACAGTGATGCTCATTTATTTATGCATCATCTGTGGCTGCTTTCACACTGGAGTGGCTGCCTTGAGCAGTTGTAGCAGAAACTAAGTGGCCCACAAAAACGAAAATATTTTACTTTCTGGCCATTTACTGAAAAAAAATTTGCCAACTTCTGACCTTAACTAACAAGACCATGTTTCTCAGATTTCCTGATGGTATTCTTACAGGTGTTGGGTGGATATTCCTCCAGGAAGACTTGGGTTTCATGGTCTGAGATGAGGTGTAGAAGATGTGTTTGTCATACCTGCCTGAGATTCTTGCTGCTCAGTGTCAGCAGCTGCAGCGAGTTTGGCATCACCTGGCAGCCTATTAGCCACGCAGAGGGCCAGGCCTGCCCAGCGCTGCACAGTCAGGTCGGCACTGCTCTCCGCCCAGGGCGGGGCGTGGTCATCAGGTCCCCTGGTTTGGGCAATGTTGGGAAGTAGGAGTTTTTCGGGAAATTTTTGAAAATCTAGTCCTTCCCATTCTTGTGTGAACCAGCACAGCAGAGGGAGTGTTGCTGGAGGGAGAGGAGTCGGCATGCACTGCGGTGGAGGCAGCCACCGTTTACTGAGCTACTGCTCTGTGGGGCCCTATAAATAAAGGCCTTGCCCTGGCTGGTGTGGCTCAGTGGGTAGAGCGTCGGCCTATGGACTGAAGGGTGTCGGGTTCGGTTCCTGTCAAGGGCACCTACCCAGGTTGTGGGCTTAATCCCCATTGTGGGGAATGCAAGAGGCAGCCAATCAATGATTCCCTCCCATCATTGATGTTTCTCTCCCTCTCCCTTCCTCTCTGAAATCAATAATATATATATATATATGCTTTGACATCTGCCTTGATGCTCTTTTTCCCATTTAAGCCTCACAATAACCCTATGGGCTACTTACTGTCCTGTTTGTACAAATGGGATTGTGGGGCCCAGAAGCCACACAACTAGCTGGACTGGCACCGAGGTCTCCCTGTCCCTCAGGTCCTTGCAATGACAGCCGTAGTCTGGTGGTTCCCGGGGCTGCTCCACCCAGACTTCAGCCCTTAGAGCTCAGGGATCGGGACCAGGCCATAAGCATCAGGTGGTCGTCTGCTCAGCCATGAGGGGCGTTTGGAGGAGCCCCCGAGGTCCTCTGCTGCGTGTCTGTCTCGTCTTTCTGCCCGGAGTGCGCAGGGGGCAGGCTGGGCGCGTCCTGCCAGCTGTCCTAGGGACCAGAAAGGGAAGGGCGGGTGGCCAGTGGCGGGGGCCTAAAATGCAGGTGCCTCTTTCTGCTCCAGAGCGACACTTTGAAGCACCACCCGTGTCCATTTGCTTGGGAAATAGCCTGTTTAGGGCAGAAACGTTCCTGCTTGCCCAGGGTTTCCAGCTCCGTCCCCAGCAGGGGGCGTGCAGGAGGCAGCTGAGCCATGATTCTCTCTCATCATGGATGTTCTCTCTCTTTCCCCCTGAAATCAATACCAGTATATTTTTGAAAATGTTCTTGCTTATGTCAGAAGGAGCATCTGGGAGCTCATGAGCAGTTTGCACGCAGGGCGCTGTGGGGTAGGTGGTGACTGCAAGGCTTAGACAAGCTGAGATGCGCTTGCAGCCCTTGCTCTTGGGTCTCGGCAGGAGGAAAGGCTCTGGGGCCACGCCCGCTGGACGCCACCCCCGTGCCAGGGGCCCAGCGAGGACTGCAGTGGTGCCTCGCCCCAGGGACCAGTGCACGGATTTCCTTGAGGGTTTGCCTGGTGTGGTGATTCAAAGAAAACGAGCTGGTTATTATTCTCTGACAGCTGTGGTGTCCTTTTTGCCATGACATAGCGTCACTAGACGCTACAGCTTTTTTTCTTTCTTGCGTTTAAGTAATAAGTAATTTCCAATAAATGGCATCATTGCTCTGGAGAGTCACTTCATCTTGTTTCTCTTAAAGGAATCTTGACTGTGGGCTCTGTCATGTCTAGCGGGCCAGCTGTCCCCACACCATATGTGAACCCCATTCCTCTCATTGTGCCAGGAAGACAGTCTGGGATGATGGGGTTTCCCGTCAGAGCCTTTGTTGGTCCCTGCCGTTCGGCAGGTGTGTGCACTGCGTGGAAGGGCTCACCCTCCTCCTCAGTCTCCCCTCGCTTTCCCGGAGGCCAGCGTGGCAGGGGAGCCCGAGCTCCGGCCTGTGCGAACTCGGGCATTGTTGCTTGTACTGGGTTAAGGGGTTTTTGTTGTTGTTGTTTTTTTTTGTTTTGTTTTGTTTTTTTTTAATATATTTTATTGATTTTTTTACAGAGAGGAAGGGAGAGAGATAGAGAGTTAGAAACATCGATGAAAGAGAAACATCGATCAGCTGCCTCCTGCACATCTCCCATTGGGGATGTGCCCGCAACCCAGGTACATGCCCCCGACCGGAATCGAACCCGGGACCTTTCAGTCCGCAAGCCGACGCTCTATCCACTGAGCCAAACCGGTTTCGGCTGTTGTTGTTTTTTAAAATATAATTTTTATTGATTTCAGAGAGGAAAGGGAGAGAGAAATAGAAACATCAGTGATGAGAGAGAATCATTGATTGGCTGCCTTCTACATGCCCCCTACTGGGAATCGAGCCTGCAACCCGGGCATATGCCCTTGACCAGAATCGAACCCAGGACCCTTCAGTTCACAGGCCGACGTTCAGTCCACTGAGCCAAACCAGCTAGGGCTGGGTTAAGAGTTTTGTTGAAATGCACATTTTGCCACTTGGATTGAATGAGTAGAAAATTTCTTTTGCCAGATACTGGATTCATCCAAAGTGGAAAGGGAAGCCACGAGTCTACAGAAGCCATGTGGCTTGGAAAAGTCCTGGCCTTACTCTATTCAATGGCAAATAGGAGTCCTGTGTTCTTAGCCAAGCATGGGTTGGGCGAGGGGTTACCTCTGCAGGAGTCTGAAGTGGGAGTCATGTTCTTTTTCAAGACTTGGAAGGATGCTTTCTTGCACCGTGTTCCCGTGTAGCCCGCTGGCCAACTCCCAGGACGATGCCAATGCGTGTGCTGCCTCTGCACAGCGTCCTAGGTCCTGTGCCTACCCCCTTTGTAATCAGTCACGGCCTAAGTATATTATCCATAAAGCCAAGTGACCGGAACGCCAGAACGACCAGTCACTATGACGTGCACTGCAGCGGCCAACCAGCCCATCAGGGCCCCGACCGGCTCCCCACAACCTCCCGCAGCCCCTCCCCCCGGCGAGGCTGGCCAGCCAACTGCTGTTCCCCCCCCCCCGCATTCCCTCTCTCCTGCCAGCCTGGCCCGATTGGCCCTCACCTGAGTGGGCTGGCCAGACCCCACCAGTGCACGAATTCATGCACTGGGCCTCTACTAAAGTATATCCTCCTCATTAAAACAACAGTGGAGGCTCACACAGGGAGGTTGTCAGTGTGTCCCCGCTTGTCACTCTCCTGTGTGAATGAAGGAGATAACCATTCCTTCGGGGAACTGTTCCGGGGACTGAGCAAAGTTACGCCAGCCAGAGAATTCTCTTAGCTGCGATTTTCCTTTCTGTGTGAACTCAGGCCCCCGTGCTCTGCAGTCATAGCACAGTTGCAAAGCCCAGGTGGTGTTCAGTGGGACAGTCCCCTGGGCACGTGTCGCCAGGAGCCATACGGCCTGTTTGGTGTCTATCCATCTGGCAGTCTGTCCCATTCACAGGAAGGCTCAGCGGAGCCTGGCCGGCACTGTGGTCAATGTGGTGGGAGAGGAGGCCTCCATCCCAGCAGCCTCTGCGGGAGAGCGCGTGTTAAAGTTACGATGTGCACACCCACACGGGCTCAGCGAGGGAACCCAGGAGAGCCTTTCCTTTCCCTGCTTCGCTTTTAGAAGCAAATGGTTCAGTTGGCAGGTATAGTTCTGGTGCGTGACACATACCTGGTTTATAGCAAGCCGTGTGTGTGCGTGCGTGCACGCACGCGCGTGTGCACACACACACACACCCCTTTTCTGGGTGTTGTTCGTGGGTTACCCCAGTTTTAGGACAGTGTACCTGTACTAGACTCTGGCTTTTGTTCTCTGTTTTTGCATTTTCAGTTGTGAAAATGATTTCCAATATACAGTTTGGATTGTTGGGCTAGTTAGTTTTTATTTTTAAGTCTTAAAATGAGAAAAATGAAAGGGAAGAGGGAGTCATTACTAGTCTCAGATCTGAGAGTGAAACATTCCATGGAGTTGTTAGAACTGAACTGGGAGAATCAGAAAAACAGAGATTGCCCCATAAATAAGATGAAAAGGGGGCATTTTTAAAGGCACTTTGGAACATTTACCAGAAGGCACAGCCTTCTCCATTTTATACGCTCAAATGTTGTTATGCTTTTGTGTCACTATTTCTATTCTTTTTTAAAAAATATATTTTTATTGATTTTAGAGAGGAAAGGAGAGGGAGAGAGAGATAGAAACATCAATGATGAGAGAGAATCATTGATGGGCTGGCTCCTGCATGCCCCCTACTAGGGATCGAGCCCACAATCCAGGCATGTGCCCTGACCGGGAATCAAACCATGACCTCCTGGTTCATAGGTCGACACTCAACCACTGAGCCACACCGGCTGGGCACTGTATCTATTCTTGTTTGGTAAACACAGACCCTATAGCAACTGTAGCTGATGATGTTTATACAGGTCGTATAAACCTGTAAGACTTTCCTCAACCAATAGACACGCTTTTGTGACCTTTAAACTTCAGCCCTTTTATGATCTTCAAGGAAATCAATCTAATGGCAAGGTTGATTCCTCTTTCATTCTTTTTTCTATTTTTTTTTCATACTTTTAGGTATATCTTTGAAGTATCCTTTCTGTGTGTGCATTTTGCGTCTTGGCTATGAATGTTGAGTGTGAGGTACATTATGGCAGAAGACAAAGAAAAGCTCACAATGTTTGTGTGAATCAAGCACGTCACACTCAAAGACTAACACGGGCCAAATAACAAGGTGTAAGTGTAAGTGGCCACAAAAAACACAAAAGCTTCAGTGTTCATAGAAACGTAGGTTTATTTTGGTAGAGACATGCTGAATACAAAGGGCTGAAATAAATGAGTCATCGTTAACATAAAATAATAGAACATTTTAATAAAAATTAATATTTTTTCTTGAACATGAACTTACCAGACACTGAGTAACTGCACAAATTAATAAGCATAACGCAAATAAACCTATTTCTCTTGTTCTCTGAAAGCAAAATATTTCCTGTTGTGCCCACCCAACAAGTCAGTCCAAGACTAATGACGTGGCCATCAGCTGCTAAAATATTCGCTGCTGGTGTTAGTGGAGAGGAATGGCGCGCCTGCGTGTAAGGCAGGTGAGGGAAATGAATGCAACACATTATACTTATCAGTCATTAGCGAGCGTTGTAGTTCGTTATTAGTAAATATGTATAACAGGATATTGTAGCATTTAAGTTATGAAATATCTGTTCAAACGTTTCCTACATGCCGTTATACTGGCTGGGCCGCAAAGATATTCATTGTGGGCCCCATGCAGCCCACAGGCCACGAGTGTGACACGCTTGGTGTAAGTGATGCAGTCTTTGGTTTCAGGAGGGGCCATGGTTGTCATGGGGTGGGGTTAGGTTAGACATCCAAAAGGCTGAAACTCCACTGAAATTATTATTACAGACCTGAGAAGTGGACAGGCTTCTGTGACTGTGTCTGTTTTTTTTATATCTGAAATACTGATGGAAACATTCTGGTACATATGAGCCCCTATATTCAACTTAACTTTTTCCTTGTGAGTCATATTTTTGACAAGAACAAGATGTCTGGTGTTCAAGATCCGTGTGAGAAATAGTTCAATTAGAAAAAAAATGAACACCAAGAGCTGGAATAATCCAGTGGTGTTGGAATAAATTATAAGGTTGTACAGGCAGAGCTACAAAGAAACCTAAGGATGAATGGGAAGAGGATAGATAGGAAGTTATCCAGCTTTCAACCAGAAAGCGTTCCTAAGCAGGGCGGCAGTCACTGGGTGGTACGTCCGTTCAGTCCACACCACGCACCAGGCCCCAACCACGTCCCAAGTGTCTGAGGCTCCAGAGGGTCCAGCCATGAGCTGGCGGAAGAGATAAAGAACAAATGAGTAATTACATAGTAAAAAGACAGACAGAATCAAGTTCTGGAAAAAATTAAGTGGGGCAGGGGGAATAGTGGGCCAAGGTTGCATTTGGGTAAATGGGTTGGTCTGGCAAGGACTTCTGAGGAAGTGAATCTTGAGCTGCTGTGAGGAAGTGAGGGGAGAACCCTCCAGGCAGTGGACACAGCAGACGCAGAGGCCTTGAGGCAGGGCAAAGGGGTAGCGTGTTTTGCTCAGTCATGGCCCATACCTCATGTGGGGCAGGGGCGGGACGGCTGTGTTTCTAGGAATTATGAGGTAGACTCTGAAGCTGGACCGCCTGCGTTCCAACACAGGCTGTTCACTTAGTTTACTTCATCCTGCTGTGCCTCTATTTTCCATCTGTGAAATGGGTATGATGCCAGGCCTTGCTTCATAGATTAACTGTGAAGATTAAATAAATTAATACACATTCTAGTCTAGCATATAGTAGGTGCTCAATAAAAATTGTTAAAGTCATTTATTCTTTCAAACCACATTTTTGAGCATTTATTATATACTAACTTGTACCTTCTGGGAATTAAAAGATCGCTACAATGCAGTTCTTCCCCTGTAGAAGTTCACAGTCCAGTCAGAGACACAGACATGGAAACAAACTCTTGCAACATAATGTAATACATTCAGAGCCAGGAGTATATGCAAAAGTTGATAATTTGTTTAAAATGAGCACTAGTGGAATATTGTAGAGTACGTATTTCCACCCACGTGTGCATCAGGTGAGATGTTGTAACTGAAGGGGGGGCTTCGTGTCTCTTGTCACTTGCTGCATCCCGGCTGTCTAGTCCAGCTGGTCCTTGGGCAGTTGGTGCTGAATTCCATCACAGAGACTAGGCCAGTGGTCGGCAAACTGCGGCTCGCGAGCCACATGCGGCTCTTTGGCCCCTCGAGTGTGGCTCTTCCGCAAAATACCACGTGCGGGCGCGCATGTACAGTACGATTGAAACTTCGTGGCCCACGTGCAGAAGTCGGTATTTTGTGGAAGAGCCACACTCAAGGGGCCAAAGAGCCGCATGTGGCTCGCGAGCCGCAGTTTGCCAGCCACTGGACTAGGCGAACGATTCAGAAGATGGAGAAGCCCTTGTTAACCTTTGGCCCCCTAAGCTGTCAGAGTCCTTGGGGGCCTTCCTCGATACTTTCACATGCTCCAAATGAGAGAAAATGTGAGTTTCTGGTCAGAGTTAATTCTCACCTGTCGTTGGCCTCAGCGCCGCCTGTGGGCCTGGCTGGAGGACAGGTCCTGACCCCAGTTATAGTGTTTCTCACTCAGCAAGTTGGGGTGGGGCCCGAGAATTTGCATCTCTGACAAGTTCCCAGGGACCGTACTTGGAGAACATCCCAACTGCTATGCTTCCGCGGTGGCATTCCTCCCTTCCCACCAGTCGAAGTGACAGAAGTGACCGGGATAACTTATTTGCTATCATTTAGGACAGTGGTTCTCAACCTGTGGGTCGCGACCCCTTTGGGGGTCAAATGGCCCTTTCACAGGGGTCGCCTAAGACCATCGGAAAACACATATTGAATATATAATTTCATATTGTTTTGTGATTAATCACTATGCTTTAATTATGTTCAATTTGTAACAATGAAAATACATCCTGCATATCAGATATTTACATTACGATTCATAACAGTAGCAAAATTGCAGTTATGAAGTAGCAACGAAAATAATTTTATGGTTGGGGGTCCCCACAACATGAGGAACTGTACTAAAGTGTCGCGGCATTAGGAAGGTTGAGAACCACTGCTTTAGGACAACCTGTGCTCCAGTGCCAAAATATTCAAAGAGAAAAAAAATTAAGATGATGATCCAACAAAAACTATTTTATGGAATAAAATTTCTTTTAAAATTCCTAATTCTGGCCTTTAAACCATGTGCAATAATCTCGTCTTTCTAATTTATTTTTTGTTTTTTGCTTAAAGATGCTTTCTATGCTTCCATCATCTGCCTGGCCTCATTCTGCCTCTTGTAGCAGGTGAGCGCCTGCTGACAGCGAAGGACAGATAAAATGTTACATCTCATGTACCAGCCGCCTGTTCAGTTCTCTCCCTGCAGCTGGAGAGCCGGGCAGACTCCTGCAGAGAGGAGAGAGCGTAGTCGCAGTCTGTGCCCAGGACCTTTACCGGTGTTTGAGTCACCCCATCATGATTAAACATTTTGAAAATGCACCCCTACTAAGTGTGCTTTTTACTTAATTATGCACATGTCTGATATTTTACCTGTATTATAAAAATTAGAGGCCTGGGGAATGAGAAGTATGCACACATACACATGTGTATGCTCATATAAGGTCTAAGATCACCTTAACACACGCATACGTCCATTTCAGTATTTTCATGAATCCCGGTGTAGAGACCGTGTTCTAGGAGCCCAACTCCATGCTTCTCACAAACGAGGTGTTTATGTGAACCTGCTGAACTAAAGGGAGAGGAGGGTAACTCAGGTGGTTATTAATGAAGCATTCTGTGCTACGGAAAAGCTAAAGCAGCTGCATAAAGTGGGGGTACCTTGAAGGAAACATAGATGCATGTGCCGCGTGTCTCTGCGCCCGTTTGTGTCTGAGCTCACTTGTTCTTGGCTCTTACTGTTTGCCTTCCGGGTGGCCCTCACGCAGTTACCTGACCCCCGGCTCCAGCTGTGGCTGTGCTGACATCCGGAGCACTGAGGGGAGGGCTTCCACCAGGAGAGGAATGCTGGAACTTTGATCGGTGCTCTCTGGTTTCCTGGGTGCTGTGGGTGCCTGGGACACCTGGGCCAGGTCCCACGTGGGCCCGGTGACTCACCACGGCAGATACGCTTGCAGTGACATGATGAGAATGCTGCCAAAGGGTGTCAGTAAGTTGTGGATTAGTGGTCCCTTTTCCGTATTGACACAGTCGCTCACGGCCACTCTTTGGAAAGCATTCTGTTTTCCTAACAAGATCCCGGGATTGATGCTGTCAGCGTTCACCTCACAAACTCAGGGCAGCCCTGATCGTTGGAAACAAAAGCTGGCCCTCTGCCTCCTCTTGGTCTCTGCCTTTGTTTACCCCTTCACTCAGCACCGTGCAAGCAGGCGTCCTGCCCTTGTCATCCCTGCGGTCGGTGTTGCGATGGACTGACTGGAAAGCACCATACAGCCTCTTGCCCTGCCCTGTGCTTCCGTGCCCGGACCTGGCGTCGGGAAATCAGGACGGCATGTTTCACCCAGTAGCTGAAAAGGGAGATGGGGCAGGTGGGTGATGTGGATGGTGAAGGAAATAACTTGCCAAACTTAGCACCTGTCCTGGCCCCACCCTCAGGTTCTCACCATAGGCACAGCGGTCAGCACTGGTCACAGCCGCACCTACACACGGGCTCCTGCCTGAGGGGTAAGCTCCAGGCCGCGAGCAGGGACACTGTGCTCCTGTTGTGGCCTCTGTGGGTCTTTGCCCCGTACATTCGGATGACCCTGAGGCTCCGCCTTCCCCCTGAGAGTTCAGATGGAAGGGTCTGCTGGGACTGGCCGGGGTCAGTCACCCGGCTGTCCACTCGGTCGCCCTGAGGAATACTCCATGAGCTTTAGTAATTTGAATGTGTCCCGTTGGTAGGAAGTTGCCATATGTTCTTACATTATTATTTATATTATTTTCTTAAAACTGACTTACTTTTCAATTTAGATGAAATAAACATTGTCCTAAGAAGCGATATTTGTGAACTTGGGTTGAGGTTGGAGATGATACATACATTTTTGTCCAAGATCAATTTATTTTTATTGTTTTTATTTTTTTAATCTTTTATTTTTTTTATTGATTGAGATATTACACATGTGTCCTTATCCCCACGTTACCCCCTATCCCCCACTCATGCCCTCACCCCCCTGTTGTCCGTGTCCATTGGTTAGGCCTATATGCTTGCATATAAGTCCTTTGGTTGATCTCTCTCCCTTACTCCCACCCTCCCCTGCCTTCCCTCTGAGGCCCAAGGGTCCGATCGATGTCCAAGATCAATTTAAATAAACCTTCCGGTCTTTAGAAACCCTGTGTTCACCCAGCCTCGTGTGGACTCCCACTGTGTGTGCGTGTCACATCCTGGGACGTTTTGGCGGGATGCCCTCTTCTTGCTGAGACGGGCCTTGACCAAATATGGAACTGTGCTCATTGCATCGGGACCCTTCATTCATGATACACGCTGCTTTCCTAAAAGCCCAAATCTGTCCCTCACCTTCCTAAAAAGTTGCCAAGACCCTACTCTTCACACACATTCTCCTTCCAGGCTCAGGGCACCACTCCAGGTCAGAGGATCACAGTGCACAGCTAGAGTTTGGGAACTGGAGTTTGAGTTGACAAACCCACTGATTGAACAGCGGCGGCCAGGCTACTCCTGAGCAGTATCACTCACAGGTCTGTGATCATGTGAGACTGGTGTTTGTTAAGCAGAAGTAGGAAATGACCTTCTCTCTGTGCTAACTTCCTTGAGTCTTACCTGCTTTGTAATATGTTTTTAAAGCAGCCTTGCATTTAATTCATTAATAACTCAGAGCAGCATTTTTTATGAGTCTGGAGCTACTCTTGGTGAAGTTGCTCAATACCAGCACTTTCCATATTTCTTCATCTTCAACTTGTTCTTCAACCCACAGTTAATAAAGAGGGCACCTCGGGAGTGTTTCTTTAACTGCAGTAATTTTTAGAGCAGACACTTAGACCCATAGCACTCAAGCTGCAGTCCCTGGCGGGCCCCATCTTCATCACGCTGGAGCCAGGGGCCTCCCAGTCTCCACCCCCCCGCAACTCCTGAGTCAGAATCCGCAGGGTAAAAGATCTCTAGGTGATTTATATCCAAGAAAAAAAATGTATGAAGCAATATCCTTATCCTTGAACACAATTATGAACTTTTAAGGCCCAGACAGTGAACTTTGAGTCATTCTCTTGCCATGTTCACTTTTTGCCGTATCTGGATTTGCCTATTAATACTTTTTATTTAATATCTTTCTGAAAATTGACTAACTTCAATAGATTTCAAAAAGGTTACCTCTGCGAAATCACAAATCTGATTTACCAGTTGCATTTCTTTTAGTAAACATGGACATGAAACCAGCTTCTCCACCTTCAGCCAGCTTCTCCCAGTCTCTCCCAGCTCCTCCCGGCTTCTCCCAGCATATCTGGCTTCAGTGGCCGCAGTCAAGATGCTGCAGAAAGATGACCCTGTACTTCTCTCAGGATAACTTGTAATTTGAGGAGGGAAATCCCTGAGCATAGATGGTTAATAGCTTTTATTTCAGATGTAAAGTTAGTTAAGGTAGCCCCCACATCTCATAGCACAATTTTGAGAGCAGATAATATAACAATAATCTCTATCGGTTAAAAGCACAAATCTGGCACTTAATAGACTAATTCACAGTCACTCTATCGCAAGTTTTACTCATGAATATCATATCATGAGGGAATGTGAAGTCCTTTAATTAAACATGATCTGAAAGCAGCAGAAATGGAGACGAGTGTTTGGGGAGGGAGAGTGAAGGACTCCGTGCTGGGAGTGAATGCTGGGCGGCATGGATGTGCCTGTGCAGGGGACCCATCGCCGTCCCTCCGGGCCCCGCCTTTAACAGGCTCTGATAAACAGCCCTGTCTGTGCAGATTATGAAACCAGTTGCCAACTTACTTTAGGAAAACGGATAAACACGCAGAATAGCACATTTCCATAGTGAATGAAAAGCAAAAGCTAAGGCAGAATGTGAGAAATAAGCTACGGCATCTCCAGGTGTTTTCGGTGAAGGTTAAAGGAGAACGTCATTTTACGAGGCTGCCAGGACGCCGCTGCTGCTGGTTACCACTCCTGTCCCCCGGAGCACTGCGCTGTTGTAGGAAGCAGGAGACCTGTCCCTAGGCCTGCAGCCCGCTGTGAGGACACCGGTGCCTCTTCGTTTCTACCCGACACTGGGATTTGACTTGCAGCTGCTCTGGGGGAGGCAGCGATGGTGTGGAAGCTACCAGAGGAATGGCCCTAGTGCAGAAATCAATGTCTGAGCGGTCACTTGGCTATTGTGAACCTGCCCTGACCTTTATGCGGCCGCCCGTGCTCAAGTTCCAAAGCCCACTCACCTGGTTTGGTGTCATTCAAGTTGACCTATCAATATCAATTAGCTCTTGAAAATTTAGTATAAAAATCTGAAATCTGGCCCTGGTTGCAAGGCTCAGTTGGTCGGAGTGTCCTCCCGTACAACAAGAGGGCGCGGTTTTCCTTCCTGGTCAGGGCACATACCCAGGTTGCAGTTTCTCTCTCTCTCCCTCCCTCCCCCCCCACCTTTCCCTCTCCCTCTCCCTTTCCCTCTCCCTTTCCCTCCCCTCCCTCCCCCAGTCCTTTCTCTCTAAAAATCAATAAAATCATGTCCTCCAGTGAGGATTAAAAAACCTGAGGTCTGATTATTGTTTTAGTATCACTTTGTCACTAGAAGTCAAATTCATGCTCCCATATTCAGACCTAAGCAATCCCTGGTATGATACTGAAAATATCATTGAGAGTAGGGTATCGTAGCACAGGAGAAGGCAGGGAAATGTTAAGTAGAAAGTGAATAGAGAAACAGGAATCATTTTCGTGTAAGTTAAAGAATCTACCAAACAAAGGGGAAATTTTAAAAGCATTGGTGGTTTCCATGGACACCATTATGGTCACAGTTTTTATTAGTGGACGTCCTGACACGGTGTCAGGAGAACACCCCTCAGGGACCGGCGGTGCCTGCAGCGGCTTCGTGTTAGGTTGGGAGTGAGCAGCCCTTGCCATGCAGCCCAAGTCCTAGGCCACGACGGGCCTGCGAGAGGAGGATCTGTGGCTGACAGTGTCATAGGACGGGCATAGGAAGCATGTGCACATGGACGTGAGACGGAGGAACTGAGAGCGGGCAGGGAGAGGGACCTGAGCCACAGCGAGGCCCGAGGTTGTGGCGGCGCCAGCCCTGTTAGCCGGCGCCTTGTCTCGGTCAGCGTGTCCCTTTCGTTGGCCGGCTGGAAAGGCCCGATGGCAAGGAAGGGAGGGAAGCACACTGCGTCGAATTCCAAGGAGGGGGCATGGGATTCGTTGTACTTTCTGATGTGTGTACGGGAGGGTGTGGGCGGTGGTTTAGATCCACAGGGGGAGGGAATGTCCGGCCCTCGGGCCATATAGGCCCACAAAGTCATTTGGTCTGGCCCTGCCAAGGCATTAGGGGTGAGTTCATTAAATGTTTGACCAAATAGAGCAGGCTAATTTTTAAGTTCATAATTTTGCATGGCCCAGGAGTGATGTTATAAATATCTAACTGGCCCTGGGCAGGAAAAAGGTTCCCAGCCCCGGTTTAGAAGGAAACGGCCTGTGGGCAGCAGGGGGAGCCCCCTCTGTCACTGCCGCTGGAGGAGACAGACCTCACTCTTTATTCTTAACCATAGTCATGAAGCACCTCCTCCCTACTCATCTTGTCAGTAAGAAGATAGTCCTGTGTCCTCTGCCAGTCCATCTGCATATTCCTGGTAGAAGATTCATGGAAGTGTTACCACTGGGATTCCCTTCAGTTTTCAAATGCAGAAATGGAGGGCAGGCAGTTTAAATGACTGGCCAGGTTTCTGGTGGCTAGGGCTGCAGTCCTGACAAAGGAGGCCTTTATCCCTGAGCTCCCTGAGAGTGCTGGTGTGGAAGGCGAGGCCACGCCCGCTCCTGCCTGGAGCTGGGAGGAGGAGGAGAAGGTGCTCATGCCCAGGCTGGCAGGGCAGGGAAGCATGCCTCACACTTGTCCTTCAAAAAGTGGTTGTACTAAGTTTTTATTTTTATTAAATTAAATATATATTTCTGCCCCATCAAACTTTAAAAGTTATTTTATAATTTAATGAAACTTCAAAAGTTACGTTATAATGTAAGTATAAATTCTTTTGAGAACACAAGCAGTATATTAGGGAAAAATAAATGAGCAAAAATGAAGTACAAAAGTACTACAGATATTATATTTATGTTCAGTTGGTTTTTAAAAAGCTGATAATTTATTTGGCACATAGAGTTACGTTTTTATCAAACAGTGGTGGGACAATATACAGAAGAATGAAGTTGGGCCCCTTCCTCTCACCATGTACAGAAATTAATTCAAAATGTGTCATAGACCTAAATGTGAGAGCTAGAGCTGTTAGAAGAGAACATAGGGAAAAAAATAAAACAGAACTTTTGCAACTCAACAGAAAAGAGACAGAAACCCAGTATTTAACATGGGCAGCGGAATGAAGAAATGTTTCTCTGAAGAAGGTAGACACGTGGTCAAGAGGGCCAGTAACAGATGTCTGCCAGCATCAGCCGTGGCTGGGGCCCAGGTGGTTGGAGCATCATCCTTGTGGGATCCATTTCTGAGTTTTGGGTTTTGGGTTTGATCCCGGGTTGGGGTGTGTACAGGAGGCAACTGATAGGTGCCCTCCCCCTTTCACTCCCCTTCCCCCACCCCTCCCTCTCTCCCTCTCCTCCCCTCCCCCCTCACTTCCTCTCTAAAATCAGTAAACATATTACATATTCTTGGATGGATAATAATAAAAAGATGTCAACACTATTAATCACTAAGGAAATATAAATCAAAAGTACAAAAAGCTACCCCTTTACATCCACTGGGGTGGCTAAGAGAGCCACACAGCCAGTGTTGGCTAGATCTGGAGAAACTGGAGCCCTCAGACAGTGCAGCTGCTTTGGAAAAGAGTCTGGCAGTTCCTTAAGATGTTAACTCGCATCACCACATGACAACACCCTACTCTTAGATATGTAGCCCAGAGATTTAAAAACCTACTCAGACTAGCATGCACTGTCACATTGGCACTAATCACAGTAGCCAGAATGTGGAAACAGCCCAGATGTTTGTCAGTTGATGAGTGGATAAACAGAACATGTACATCAGAGGAATAGTATTGAGCCATGAAAAGGAAACGGAGGGCTGACACTCACTGCACAGTGTCCGTAAACCTACAGAGCATGATGCTAAGAGAAAGAAGCCAAATACAGAAGGCCGCATACTGTATGATTTCATTTATAGGAAATGTCCAGAATAGGCGAGTCCTTAGAAACCGAGAGTAGGAAAGGAAAAGGTGCTCCACAATTTTGAGTGATTGGAGAATGACCAGCAGTTTTCTGTAACTTAATTTATCAAATAACATGCCAGTGAAATAAAATACAATTTATGATCTGGGTTATTTTTTCTTGGGGTCGGGAAGAGAAGCTTTAAATCCAAATGGGAACAGATGTAGCCTTTTGTTACAGATGTATCAGAAATTGAGAGAGGAAGGAGACGGGTGAATTTGGAAAAGAAAAAACAAGTAGGGAGAGACGTAAAAGATGGACGGGAGAGCCCGGGGCAGGGCACAGAGGAGCCCTGTGCCTGTGGAAGGAGAGCTGGCATTTGAATTAGTAGGAAATACCTTGGGGTTTAGCAAGGTGTCTGTTCTTTTTATCTCCGTCCACGATGATACTCACAGTTGCCTCAGAGAAAATGAGCTCACAGGACTAATGGTGGAAGGACCACTGAAGACTGCAGACTGAAAGTGAGCTGTTCTTGGTTTTAGCAGGTGAATTCAGTGGTTGTAGGTCTGCGTTTTGGTGAATTGGTGAACTTGGGAAGGCAGTAGTGGATAGTCATCATTGAGGAACCTTTGTGTTACATAAAATCCTCTCAAAGGCTAAAGTCAGTGTTGAGGTTAAGTCTCTGGCTGATATACTTTGATATGAAAAGAATAAATAAAAAATTAGTCTTTTGAAGTTTATCTTTATTGTTAAATTTATCTTTATTACAGATGTTTCCTTTGTTTGTGTTCCTCCCCCCTTGACCCCTTGACCCCACACCCGTCCCCCAGGCCTTCACCACTACATTGTCTGTGTCCATGAGTCATTACTTATATGCATATAAGTTCCCAGGTTCATCACCCCCTCCACACCCCACATTCCCTCTGAGATTTGTCCGTCTGTTCCATGCTTCTATGTCTAGAAACAATTCTTAAGTAAATGTCATAGGAAATGACATGACAACATACTGTATTTACTATTGTGTAACATCAGGAATTGTTGTTACATATTTATGTGTAATCACCCTTTCCTTGGCAAGCCGGCTCTTTCTAATCTGAAATGCTATCACTATTATTTTGCTAAAATCATCCTTAATTTTTGCATGTCAAGGATTATCAAGACAGTGTTAAATCAGCTGGTTTTTCTGATTGCATACTATTTGTATTTGATATGTTCACAATAAAATCAATCGAAAGTGCCAGAATGCTGTTTTCTCCAATACATGGGCGTCATTCTGGTCATTACCTTTAATAGCATGAATGATACTAACACAGGTCTCTACCTTCCAAAAAATGAGGATGCACAGCTCAGTGTATAGAAATTAAATAGAATGATGTCATTATGTCCTGTCTGTCCATTCATGAGTCCATCTAACACTTCCTGGCCTGTGTTCTGTGGGAGGTACTGAGCGTGTGGAGATGAATTAGACCCAACCCTTGTCCCTAGGAATTTCCAGCCCAGGAGTTTACAGTGAGAGACACTTTACTAAGCAACTGAATCTCAATTTTAAAAAGTTTAACTTGGGGCCAACAAGTTTCATTCCTTCAGAGCCGGGACGTCTTTACTTGTCCCTGGCCCAGGCAGCTGCAAAGCGCCCCCGCCCCCGAGAGTGGTCCTTGAACCGTTTAGTTATGTGATTGGCTCACAGGAGTTATTTGACCGTTGGATCCCACGTGGTCATTTTCCCACCATGTTTCATTCTATAAATCTCCTAATCAGTTCAGGGTAAAAACCTTCTTTCCCTTGTTTTTGAAGTTCCCTCCTTGTCCTTTCCGGCAAGTCCCCAAAGGCAGTCCGAACTTGAGTGTTAGTCCCACTCTCCTGAGACGGACTCAGTCCGGCTGGTGGGCTGACGGGGCTTCAGACAGGAGGGGCCAGAGGCCCAGGGGCCGAGGGCAGAGCACTGACTCTTCTTGTGGGCGTGTTTATATATGAGAAGTTACCATTGCACAGCAAACAATTCCTGCAGCACACAAGATAACAACTTCACCGGAAACCAAAAATGACCACCTGCCTCCCAGCCCCGCCCCAAGGGCGGCAGTTATTACAGAATCTTTCTCCAGAGGTTCTGCCAGGTCCCCTGCCAGCCTGTTCCTCTTGTTTCCAAAGCCGAGCACTTCATTTCAGACAATTGTGTATTTAAAAGTATCCAGTGGTATATTAACAGGGAGAAGCAAGCGACAGTAGTGTGAGTGTTTCTTCCACTTGGTAGACTAGGGATGCATGAGCAGGCCATGCGGGCAGCTGCTGGGCTGGGGAGAGGCATGTGCTCCGTCGGGAGCCTGCAGTGTCATATGAACTTAAAAAAAAAATAAGAGCAGATAATCTTTTCATGATAAGAACATAGTTTTACGCAGAGGCATGTTTTTTAAGCGGACTCTGAGTGTGGGACTCTGCGTGTGAGGAGTTGGCTCTCTCTGGACTTCAGGGGTCACTGGTTGTCCCTCCGAGGCCTCAGTCAGTTGTCACCTGTCCGTCCTGACCGGGTTGAACGAAAAATAAATTCTTAGTGCACAGCAGCTTTTATTCGAGCCATGGCGCCTCCACAGATACGTTAACCAAAACCCAGGCGGGGGGGGGGGGGGGCGCAAGCACCACGTGAAATCATGCACATCTTCTTGTAGCCATAAGCTCCTCTACCGAATGGGTAGCATTCTCTTTCATCAGATTATCTTCAGAACACTCAGCTGAACCCAGAAAGCACAGTAGAATCAGCATTTGCAGTGTTTAGCTACATGAATCCCTCATTTTGTTGCACTTCGTAGATACTCCTTTGTTGGAGTTGTTGTCTTACAATGTGAAGGTTTTGTGGAACCCTGCCACAGAGGTGATCACTCCTTGAAGGCTCAGATAGTGGGTAGCAGATTTTAGCATGAAAGTCTTTTTAATTAAGGTAAGTGCATTGGTTTTTTAGACATAATGCGATTGCATACTTAATAGACCATAGAATAGTGTAAACATAACTTTTTATATATACACTGGGAAACCAAAATAATGCGTGACTCACTTTATTGCCATATTCGCTTTATTGCAGTCATCTGGAACCGAACCCACAATATCTCGAGGTATGCCTGTATTGATATTAATTTTATATCCTTACTCTAGTTGAGGTTTCAGGTTTCCAGTTTAAAGAATCACACAAAAATATGTGTAATGGCTGAGAATGGAGTTGGCATGTAGCATTTCTCAAGAGCAGCTTGACAGAATATTCATAGTAAATTTTAAACCTTAGTATTTGTTAACTGAGTGATCCCATTTCTCTGAATGTACCTTCTGGTAAAAATCAGTTATATACTTGGATGTTTAGCCTGGTAAAATTTATTTCTGACATTATTCATAAATTAAGGAAACAGGAAAGGAATCTCAATGTCCAAAGCAGAAGAAGAAGGTTAGATAAATTTTGGCATGCGACTAGAGTCTTTACACATTAGTAAGTAAGGTACTTGAAGACTGGTTGATACCATGAGGACTTATTTACAAAATTACATTGGCTAGAAAAGAATGATATAAACTTCATGCTTTAATTTGTCAAAAATATGTATGTGTATAAGTATAATTTTTTTATTTTCAACATTTTCCAAGTTTTCTGCAATTAACATATATTAACTGTTAACATTATGAAAATACCTTAATAATCTTAATAAAATTGGTAAGGAAAAAAGTTATTATGGTTAAGATTTTTCTTTTCTTTTTAAGCTATTTGTAATAACATTTTTTTAAATGATTTCCTTTCAAGAATTCTAGTAGTTAGAAGGATTCTTTAATTTCAAATATTGTCAATTTCTTTAAATTCTATGTTGTGTCACCTACTTTTCTAGTTTTATTGAGATATAATTGATATACAGCATTGTATAAGTTGTACACCATAACAACTTGCGTACATAGATGATAAAGTGATTATCATAATAAGTTTTATTAGTATCCATCATCTAAAATGGTTGCATCTATTTACTCCTTTAAAAAAATATGAAGGAAAACATAGATAATAGCAGTTCTTTCCTTCAGTCCAGTGGAATTTTACCCTTCTGCCCTTGGGCTTTTTCATAAATCTCGCTCTGGCCATCTTAGTTTACTGTGTTATTCTTGTCTCTGTGAGGGACACCCTCAGTGCTCTCATAAGTTAGTTTTGTACAGGGTTGGGTGTGTTGTTGTTGTTTCCAGGCTTATTTTCTATTTTAAGGCAAAATAGCTTATTATTATTTTCAAATCATATTAGATTTCCAGCAAAATCATTCAAAAGCCATAGGGAGATCTATTGATCTTTGTTAAGGTGTCATTCTGTGTATGTGTGTGTTTCATATTCATGGTTTTTAAAAAGTTTATCTTTATTGTTGAAAGTATTACAGATGTTCCCCTTTTTTCCCATTGACCCCCTCTACCCTGATCCCACCTCCTCCTCAGGCCTTCACCACACTATTGTCTGTTCATGGGCAATGCATATATGCATGTAAGTTCTTCCCGCTGAAATTCGTCAGTCTGTTCCATGTTTCTATGTCTCTGGATCTCTTTTTTTAGTCAGTTTATTTTGTTCAGTAAATTCCACATATATGTGAGATCACGTGATTCTCATCTTTCTCTGACTGGCTTATTTCGCTTAGCATAATACTCTCCTGATCCCTCCATGCTGTCTCAAAGGGTAAAAGATCCTTCTTTTTTACAGCTACGTAAGTGTGTTTATTTTTGATGTTCACTGTGGAGTAATTACAAGTAAGGGACAAGTGGCATTTGTGTATGTCTGCTGCATGAATGTGAATCAATAAAACATTAATACACTTCCTAGTGGTGATATGAAATACAAGACTCATGACCTGGCCGGTGTGGCTCCGTGAGTTGGAGCATCGTCCCGTGTACCACAGGGCTTTGGGCTTGATTCCCCGCTGGGGCACATAAGCTTTGGGTTAGATCCCGGGTCGGGGCACGTAAGGAAGGTAACCAATCAGCGTTCTCACATTGATGTTTCTCTTTCTCTCCCTTCTCCTCTCTCTAGAAAAAAACTTTAAAGAATAAAATAAAATACAAGACTCCTGTGTGTGCACAGGAGTGCGTGAGTGCATGTGTGTGTGTGTGAGTGTGTGTGTGTGTGTGTGTGAGTGTGTGTGTGTGAGTGTGTGTGTGTGTGAGTGTGTGTGTGTGTGATAATTCCCCGTGCTTGAAGTTAAAAGTCAGGAAGAGGCAGTGGAAAAAGTTGCAAAATAGCCCGTTCCGTGAAGAGAATGTGCTTGTGCACAAAACACAACTTTCAGTGTTAGTTTTATATTTCTATTTGATGGAAAAAGGTTATGGAAACAACTGTAAAAATACTTTGTCTGAAAGAAGTCTAGCTGCAGAACCTAAGAGAGAAAATCCTTGAGAATGTGGTTCATCAGCGAGTGCACAGCTCTGCTTCCCCGAGTGCACGCGGCCGGGTCCCATGACTGGTCCATGGGCCAGATCGTCGGATCCATCGGAACCCCACCGTGGGCTTACCGCTTTCTTGTTCTTGCCAAGTTTTCTCTCACACTTGGGTCAGCAATTTCAGGGATATGATCTTCTTGCCATTATTAGCTTTTTTTTTCTTTTAAGCTAATTACTTGGATATGTTTGTCTTTCTGAAGTATTTTATTATTCTCAATTATTTAATTGCACTATTGTTTGACAAAATTAACTTGTGAAAAGATTGTGTGAATTATGGTAAAGTAATTTATGGTGGAAGGGAAGAGAAAAATGTATAATCTGGGTAAAAAACAGTAAGAGAATCAAAATTAAGTACAGATTTTGCAATTTCATTGTGCAGATTAAAAGATAAGTTCTAGCTCCTTAAAGAATCCTTCGCAGTCTGAGCAGAGAGCTTTGCATCTAATCAAAGCCTGTCAGACACTTTTCCTGCACGGTGGCACGTTTCTAACATCGCACCGTTGGCACTTGGGCATTTAACTCTTGCTTTTAAGTAACAGTGCAGAGTTAATGAGTGAAATTCCTGGGGAAAGGGCGCTCAGAGTCGTTCCTGTTGGCTTTGGGCCTCTGTGGGTTCCGTGGCGGGGTGGTCCCTGGCAGCAGGCTCCTTCTCTGAGCCCCTGTGTGTTTTCTTTCAGTTTGCCCCACGAGGAGCACGCCCATAGCCATCCGCTCTATGGACACGGTGTGTGCAAGTGGCCAGGCTGTGAAGCAGTGTGCGAAGATTTCCCATCGTTTCTAAAGTAAGAGTGGTTCTACGTTGCTTGCTTCTTTTCGTAGCCATCCCCTCCCCATCCATGCTTTTCCTCATCAAATGCCTGTGTGCTGGAGGGTGTCACACGACTGCTTTGGGAGGGACTGACATCTCAAGGCCGGGCACACCGTCGGGAATGGTTATGACGTGGAGGGAGGCCTGCCTGTCGAGAGCACGGGGTGCACCCGCCAAGGGCCGTGTGACGCACTTATTAGTAAGAGCCTGTGTTCACCCCTTTTTTTTTCCAGAATGAAAGTGATTAAAAAAAACGTTCTCCCAATATTAAACTTGCAGTTAGTTTTCACTTTTATTCATGTCTCTACACAACAAATCAATGACTGCTCATTAGCCGACTTTTCTAAAATTGGTGCCAGTTACTGGCCAACGGCAGCTTGTTGATTGGGCCTTTTCTGTGTTTCCATACAAATGACTTTATAAACATAAACAGTGGCTGCTGAGGAAATGCTGACAGCTTGATTCTTATCTTTCTATATTGCTGTTGACTTGTGTTCCCATCCTTGTCTTTGTGTGGAGAGTGCAGTAACTTTAGTTTCTACAATTGAAGTATGACTAAAATTTGGGTTATCTTGTTTGAACCTGTAACACATGTCAAGTACCTCTGGAAGTTATCGATGTGTCTACCTGAAGTGAGATGCTTTGCACTGCAACTTAATATTTCCCTTACCTGCCCTACATGATTGACATCTTGTAAGTATATCGATGATATCGTTGAGTCATTGATATGTAGACTGAAAGTTAATGCAGTATGTTTAATATATTTCTATACCACGGAATAATCAAATATATGCACGGATGTGACTCCTCTAGGTCTGGGTGCGTGATGGTTACAAAGGGAGTGTGAGAGGGCCTTCTCTTCGGGCTTTTCCCTCTCATTCGTGCCTCAGGAAATAGTCAGGCTAATTGACGTGGAGGTATCTGTCTGCTCCTGTGCGGACTTCATATTGTTAGGACAATCTATCTGTCTTTATGGACTTGGGTACAAATGTAGTACTAAAGCCACCTTAGAGGTAGAGCTAGTGTTACCTGCAAGACATTTTGGTGAATATCATGTTTCGATTCATGAGTGGAAATCTATGGGTTTATTTCATCGCTTCCCAGCTTTAATATTTCACTTTAACAGCACTATGTGTTCATTGAAAATAGAAGTACTCACAGTTTTTTAGGAAGAGATGCCTACAGTTGTTTCTGAATATCAAGTCAAGATCAGTGATATTTTAAATTAAGCAACAGCACTTTGCAATTATTATGATTCAAGTTAGTGCTATTGGGCTTTGTTCTCTTATGAATCACTCATTATAGAATCTTTGTATTGTTATTTCCTGATCATTTGCCAATTCCTATTTAGGTATTAAGAGGAAAAGGTCTTTCTAGAAACCACTTTTAAGTTCCATCTTGGTGCTGATTTCACTCATCTATAGAAAGACCACTGAACATCCAAAACCAGGATTTATTTGTATAAAGTCTTCAGAACTATAAAATTGCTGTCAATACGTTTGGTGACATGTTTCAATTTTAAAGTCACAGGAAAACGGGTAGTTTTCCAGTTTGACCCATTTAAAGCATTTTGTTAATTAGCCAAACGTATTTCCACCCTAATCTGCAAATCGTAGGTCATTTATTATGTGAGCTGACAATTAGGGGATGCACATGCACACACACATATGTATATGTATGTGTATATGCAAAAGGACACCTCCACGAGGAGACAGCACCATTTTAAACCACATCTGGTACTAAAGAAATGAATCAGAAGATCATTAGGATTGAGGCCTAGACTTGATTCCTTAAAAACAAAAACAAAACCACCCTTTTTTCACGGTGCTCCGAGCCTGGCTCTTGTATAAGAAGCCTGCTGTCAGATCCGGTAGTTTTAGGTGGGACATGCTGGGCTCAGTTCATGTTTGCTCAGTGGAATTGGAAAGCCCACCACCAACCTGCAGCTTTAGCTTACTTTCTAGTCCTTATGTATTGACTGACTTTTGTCAGAGGACTTTCGTTTGGAAGCTGTAGACCTTCAACTTAAATTGGCTTACGCCAAAGAAGTAGCCGGAGATTCTAGGTGATAATTGATCTCCGTAACTAGGAAGCCCAGTGGTTTAGAGCCGCTTCCAGGATGGCTGCGCCCAGATGCCTAAGCAAGGTCATTCCCCTTTTCCGTTCTTTGTCTCTTAGCTCTGTTTTCTTTTGTGCTGCCTTCATTCTTTCCAAGTGGAACCGGCTAAAGAAGACAGATGGACAGGTCACAGGTTCATCAATCCCAGAGGCATCTCTTTCCCAGAAAAAGTCCTGGGAGACTGTCATAGCTCAGAGTGAGCCGCGCACTGCTCAGAGCCAGTCACAGTGAGAGCCAGCCCTGCCCACCCCGCGCACTGCAGGGTCCACTGCAGGGTGCACTGCAGGTCGGGGGAGAGGGAACAACGGCGAGGGTTGTGAACCAGTGCGGGGAGAGGACATGCTCAGGGAGGAAAACTTCAGAGCTCAGTGCATTCTCTCGTGCTTTCCTGAGTGACCTGCTGGTCAGCCACGTATGACAAATGCAGGATTTTAATTTTCTTCGACAGCGTGATGTTAGCTCTTGGAAATTCAGTGTTGTCTTCAGGTTTCGGTCTCCTGCCCGATGCAGTGGAAAATAGTCTTCTGCAGATCCCTCTCCCCACATCTCGGTGCAGGCTGAGGGAGCGCGGTGGCTGTCAGGAAGCCAACTTTTCTGCCCAGTGAACGGACTGAGCCACCCAGCTGTGGTTCAGACAAACGCGTGCCTCCTCAAGGATGCGTCCTGGAGCCATGGCCACTGGGAGTGATGTTTCAGGCAGTTCTTCTCAGACTGCCAGATCCATAGACTGAAAGCACGTCTTTCCTGGGCACATCCTGGTCCATGCTCTACCTTTCTTCGTTGTGTTTTCTGTGGCCTCAGCAAATTGGTACTCGTGGTGCTTGGACTCTCCCAGGCACTCTTGCTCAACAACGGGCATCCTTGCTCTGACCTGGATGTAGATGTTGCTTCACAGGTTTTCTTCACCTACTAGTGTATTCTGATCTCCTAATCTTACACTCCCCTGGCAAGAGTTCATAATTAAAGAGCCCTGAACTGTGCAACAGGCACAATCCCAAGTGCTTTACATATTATAACTCACTTAACCCTCACACACACCTTACAGTGATACGATTGAAGTATTACTGTCAGCCGACAGGTAGACCTTAAGTCACACAGCTAATAACAGGGGGTGTCAAGATCCAGCCCCAGGCATTCTGGCTTCATAGCATTTGCTCTTAACTGCACGGTACCACCTGCTTGGAAGCAGTGATTTTATTAACTATATGCCTTCTACTTAAGGCTTGAGCAGTGCATTTGATTAACTGTATGCTTTCTCCTTACATAAAGAAGCTTTGAAGAAAGGCCGATTGGGTAGTGCAGGCACTTACTGTTAGTGCGATTGTGTTCTTTGTGCTGGTTACATAACATCTCCGGCCTAGGTGTCAGCGCCTGTAGTTTGGGAAGATGGCAGCAGGAAGCCCTCTGAGGGCTGTTAGAATTAGACGTCTGTCATGGAAAGAGCCTGGCCCATACTAGGCACTTTTAAAGAATATTAGTACTTCTCTTCTTACTTACCTAATTAAGTATTTTTTAAGGAGAGATCATTTACAATATCCACTCATGTCTGACCTACACCCAGGGAAGGGGTTGTGACGATGCATAGCCTTGAAGTGGCAGAAAAGCCTCTTCCTAGTAACTGTTAATCATACATTTCTGGTAAGAACCCCACATGGCTGAATGTGGTCGCAGGGCGGGAACGGCCAGCGTTCTCTGTAAGGATCAGACAGCAACTGAGAGTCTCTGTCATGACTCCCCCGCCATGTGGTGCAGCAGCAGCCGTAGGACCACACGTGAGTGAGGGTGGCTGTGTCCCTGGGACCAGATTGCTGACCTCTGACACAGGGTGAAATTTTTGGTATCATCACATTTTTAGCTGAGAAATCTTTTTGCAGTTCCTTGGCCATTGCTGCCCAGTGTTATTTTCGTTTGAATTCACAGTTTATTCCTGTTTGGGGTGTCCATGCGTGTGTTGCCGTTACTTCCTGCACCAGCAGCTGCCGCGGGCTGGGCTCCCGCTTTCTGAGTCCCATGTGGGGGAAAGTGACTTTGATGGGTAACTGTTTTCTGGTCTGTTGCTAGGGTGCTACCATGTAACTTCTAGAGAGGCCAGGATCAGCGGTTCAGGACAAAAATCCCATCTGACAATAAAATGCCACTGTGAACTGAGAGAGGGGTTAAGGGAGGGGCCTGGGGACTCACGGGTCTAAAGATGATATTCTTTGTCCCTCCTGAGAAAGCAGTATTGTAACTGTTGGTAAATAAAAAGCCGAGATTTGACACTTTCTGTGACCATTCTGCAGTGTTTATTCCCAAGGCGAGGTCCACCACAGGGCCTGGATTTCCAAGATAAACACTGCTCATCTCACCACCGGTCCCCCGGCTCCCAGGCCACTTTATCAGAATCTGCAGACACCCCTCTGTTGAACGCACTTATTTCCCTGTTTTTTCTCAAAACAAGTTACAGTTTTAGTGTTGATTTTGAAAAATCTATCAACCATGAGTTCCCATGTGACTGTCGTATTTGTGAGGAGTGACTGCACCAGCAGGTGCGCTGCTAAGGCTGGTGAAAGCGCAGCCTGCGTGCTGGGCATCCGCAGACACAGAAAAACAAAACAGGCCTGTGGGGGCGGGGCGGGGGGGCGGGGCTCCTGGCCGCCCTTGCTGCCACTGGGATCAGTATTTTTCTTTCAAACCAGGTCGAACACAATCTTTACCAGTGAAAACATGGATTTATAATTCTCCCCTTTTTCTTTTTAAAAAGGGACTCCTATTTGGCAAGGTAGAGAGTAAATTTGAAGTTAAATCATAACCACATTTTCCTGTTTCCCACTTAGAATGTAAAATCAGGTGCAGACCCTAGTTGCTCAAATACCAGGTACCCTTAAGTGCTTGGGGGAAATATTCCCTTTTCCCTAGATTTTCTTTTAGATGATCACTTGTATAACATCTAATAAAAGTGTAATTTGTATCCTTGCTTAGTATCTATTTGAAAGAAATTTTTGGTGGTTATTTTGTTGTTGTTTCCATTTTTTGTTTTTTTCTCCTGGGGGAAAAAAAACACCATGCAAAACAAGAAATTATTTGAATATTAGTGAGATGTATATTACTTATTGAAGCCAAAATGAATTTTATACGTGCTCTAATGGGCATGGCCGGCAGGGAAAGAAATGTTGGGAGAAAGTGCCCAGGGCTGAAACTTTGACCCTTTGGAAAAGGCCAGGCTTATAGACAGGAGAAGACATTTCATTGCTGATTTGCTCTAAACAATTTTTTTTTCTGTGAATTTTACTTCTCGAAACTGTGAAGAGTTTTATGTGAAAGAAACTACTAAGTGCTTTCTGTAATGTTTTCACAAGTGTTTTTATCATGGTAACATCTTGTTTACTTTAGTTCCCTGCCTAAAACTACTTGGAACATGTTAAGAAAACATCTCAAGAAAGCCTGGACAAAGAGGCTTTTGTTTAACAGCCACTGTGAGGCTGGGAGGATCACAAAGGTGTTAACTTTCAGCCCCTTAAGCACTTCCACATGAAATTCCAGCAACTCTGTTTGTGGTTTTGGAAAAACAAAGTGTATGTTAAAGAAACCAGGTATATGCTAATACATGTCGAAAGAGGCCGGATATCATAAATTGTTTCAGACCCATTTGTGGCTCTCAGTTTGCACGCCTGGATGTTCTGCATTGAAATGACCCCTGGTTAGTGCAGGAGAGGGAGCCGTGCAGAGGCCAGGCCGTCTATACCGTGGTGTCTGCAAACTGAATCCCAGCCCACAGTGTGTCCCCATCCCAGGTGACAAGCCTGCCCATTACAAAATGAGCTTAATATTGTTATGAATTTGACTTTTCCACGTATCATGCATTTTTGAGTCATTTTTAGAAAAATAAAAATTGGGTGTTACCAAAAAACTTTTTTCCCCTTAAAAAGTCTCTCACATTTCTGATGTTGTTCAGGAGTTCAAGACCTTAACAACTTCTCAAAGAGGTCAGAGTGGCCTAAATACCACAGTGCCCTCTAGTGATCTATAACATATTAGATAGAAAAGGTTAGACAAGTTTGCCAAAGACAACAGGCCCAATGCCACCAGTTTGCTCTAAAAGAAGCAAATAACATTTGAATGCACTTTTTTTTTTTTTTTTTTTTTTTTTTTAGCAAACAGGTTTAGTCAGAAATGCAAATGAAATGTAATCTTTTTTTTGTAGGCTGTGGAAGCATTAGAAGAATTTTTTAATGTCTACCCCTGCAATTAATTCTGCATAGACCTGCCTGTGTGTAGACAGCAGGCTGCATCGCTGTGGACACTCGGTTGTGTGTCTATATGTTGTAAGAGCTATTAGGTATTTCACGTGGCATTTCCGGTGTGTGATTAGAAGGCGTTACTTAAAAGACAGGGATCATCTCTGCTCCACACTTTTATTGACACTGTCTACCCTATTACGGCTACGTCTAAATGGTAAAATTTATTATTAGCTGTAGTGTCAC